>NC_064620.1:524750737-525074987 GCF_023898315.1 Schistocerca nitens
GGTTCCACATTAACGCATAAGAATATATAAAACGTTTCACTGCCATACGATAATTACATCTCACACTGGAGTTTACCAGTAGCTGCACTTTAATTACAAGCATGTGGTGTTTTGTAGGAGAATGCCCAAAGGTACAATGTTTTATGATTAATTTTACTGTCGCGATAGTGGAGGAAAGTGTTGCACCTCGGTCTGCTGTATCCAGCCCTGTAATAGAAGTTTAATATATTTCCTTGTTCTGTTTTAAAATGATGGCATTCACTTTTCAGGTTGTGCAACTTCTTTTAATTATAAAAATTATTCCGTAAAATCGAGATTCTTCCAAATGTGAAAACATGTTTCTAGGTAAAACACAAATTTACGTTTTGAAGACCGGTAAAATTGTTAAGGCACTAACTAAACTCACAAGGAGGCCACATAGCAAACGGATTTTTGCAGTTTTTTTGTATTTAAGGGAAGTTAAGAACCACATAATATATATTATACATAACCACATAACCACATAATATATATTATACTTGTACCAAAGCAGTTTGACGCAAATCTAAAAAATTCTCGAAAAATCGACTTGGAAATTCTCTGACCATTTTTAGTAAGCTAAATTAGGGTGGCGTTCTTTCGACGAGCAGCATGGCTATGTTGTAGATTGCAGCCTGGGTTCGAATCCTGGCGGAATAAAATTTTTAAACAAAAGTGCATTTACTATTATCATGAACGTGAATCGTAAAATACAAAAAGATAGAAAAAACTTAATTTTCATTTTTTTAAATTACACAATCTTAATTAAATCTTTTATGAGAGATCGCCAATTATGAATTATTGTTTGCGATGAAAACTGGATTTTTTTGCTTAATGTTTGATTATCAATAATAATAATAAGACGAGAATTTTTCATAAGGTTGGCAATTAAATCTGTTAATTAGCATTTATTTGAGGAATTTTATATTTACATGGTGTATGCATTACAAATTAATAGAAAAAAAAAGACAGAAACCGAGACACGATGCAGCAGTTACCAGTCTCCTACTCTTTACGTATTCTACGCTTCACGAAAATGCTCATAGAAGATGCAACTTTGTTTAAAAATTGAACACCTCTCAGCGAGAACTTTACCAGAAAGCCGCGCTGTTCGTCGAAAAATATTTGTATTGTTTTAGCATATTAAACATGGTTGGAAAACTTCAAAGTCGATTCTCTCGAGAATTTTGAGAGTTGCATAGAACTGCTGTGGGAGGGATGTATCTGAGAATCAAACTGCCGTGTGGTCCCTTTGTCAGTTAATTTTCAAAAATCCCATGTCCCACGTAAAAGGCCTTCTTTTGTCTCGTGATACAAGATGGCTTTACCGCCCACACGCTATGTAAGTAATTTTAAAAATATATAGAATTTTACCTGAGATAAAATTCTGTAACTGAAGAATTAACAAGTATTTCAAATAGCATTAACGCAGGGTGTTCGGAAACTTCTTTTACAAACTTCTAGGATTTTAGAGGGGGGGGGGGGGGGGGGAGCGAGTACATAATATTTTGAAGACGATCTTTTGTCCGGAAACTTACCGTTTTCGTTCCACGACGGTTACAGTTCAGATGCCCAGCGCGTCCAGGTCTGCTGAGGGAAAGGGAACGGTCTCCGAGTTGCTTGTCCTTGTACGCAATAGTATAAACAGCATGACGTGTACTGTTTCTTGTGAGGTTGTATGCAAGGTTTAATTTTCGAGATTCCTGTAAAGAGAGAGAAAGATTTGCTGGCTCGAGTCCTGGCCGCTGTACTATAAATTGAAGAGACACCAGATGGGATGGAGAATGTGTACCAGAACATGCTTCGTAAGTACAACGTCCGTAACAACGTTGGTGGTCGCCACACGGGCCGTTGTTGTAATGCATCAGTGCTGTTCTGTATGCACTGTATCCTGGGTTCTTTTTTGTTTTGGAATAACGTAAACACGTATTGTTTAAGTGTTAATACAAACAAATGTGCGTAACTGATAACAGATTGTTCAATTATGTTTCCTTTCGAATTGTTATGTAACATTTGTACTGCGTCACTCCTAATTCAATTCCTCAAGCTGAAGCGGATGAGTGAAACATATGAATTAAAATCGGAAACCATACGTTTCCGGACATGGGTTCCTATTCAGAATATTGTCTACTCACTCTCCTCTACAAGCCCTAGAAGTTTGTAACCGTAATTTCCGGACGCCCAGTGTACTACACAGCACTAAAACGTGTAGAACTCTAAGCATATACAAATGATGCAAAAAGCAGGATCTCATAACAACAAAAGTAAGCTTAGGAAGTGGCGGAATCTTCTGATGTCGGTCTCTAGTGCACGTCCCTCCATATGGTTCTAAAACCAGACAGTAGACGGAAGTACCGATCGGAAAGCATCATGTGTTCCTACACACACTATCCTCCGGTTATAACACTCCCCTCTACTCCAGAAGCCACATTTCGGTGCGTGACACATTATGCACAGCTAAGACCTTCCCGCCTCCCCTCTCCCCCCTTAGCAGACAACCATTCCTTACCTGCCCTATTAGCCAATTTAGCACTGTATGGGTAACTGTTGATAAGCCTCTGTGTACTCACCAACGAATTTCATATTATTCTCTATAGGAAAGATATATTTGGGAACAAAAAGGTTTTAATTCGTTTGAACCGTGCACCCTTGGAATTTTAACACTTAACCTCTACGCGGTACATAACATCTATCTTATAGAGAGTTGGGTAAGCATGTATGCGATGCCCAGTGGCTTATTAAACTAGGACGTCGTGTATTTCACTTGAAAGTTACACACCTCATCTCTTAAGCGCACCATATAGATTTTTCATTCTAACTAGCAATTCTGCATTGCGCCAACACAATCCTGGTAGATTTCATAGTCCGTGGGCAGACGTGGCAGCTTGCTGCCCTCGAAATTCTCATGCGTGGGACAGAAAAGTGCTGATGTGATGTGATACGAGCCACCAGCCTGTCGCTGTGGAGCTCTGGGTTACCTCATGCCTTGCTGCCTGCATCTCTCTACGAGAATGGAAGAGAACCCTTGCCAAAATAGGACTGTGATTTTTTTTCTTTTTTTTTTTTGGATCATCGCTCTTCTGATTGATTTTATGTATTGCACTCCACTAATTCCCCTCGTTCGTCAATTTTGATGCCTTCCTTCTCGCTACTCTAATTTCTGCTATTCTTATTACTTTTCCCTATTTCTCTGTGTACTATCAATACATATTTTGTATTAATTAGACTCTTCATCCCATTCAACATGTCCAGTAATTCTTCTCCACTTTCACTGAGAATAGCAATGTCATCAGCGAATGCTATCATTGACATCGTTTCACTCTGTATTTCAAATCAGCCGTTGAACTTTTATTTCCGTAACTGCCTCTCCACTTTATACACTGGCGGGAAAAAATCAAACACTTTTGGAGGTTTCCAATTCAGTCAAGATTTGTGGTTGCAACAGTACGTATGGAGTACATGAAATGATTACGTTTGCAGATCAATAGCACAAGCCGTTATGAGGTACCATGTATCGACCCACGCCGAAACACCCATATTAAAACGTGATGTAACCTCCACGGGCGGCAGTGCAGGTGCTGAGTCTCGCAACCAGTCAATCATATACATAGCGAATATTGTTTTGGGATAGTTATGCCACGCCTGCTAGACCTTTTCAGGTATCTGTTAGAGTTCGTGGGTGACGACGCACACAAGTCACTGCTCGCCTCATCACATCCACAAGTGCTCTATTGGAGACAAGTCCGGAGGTCGAGCTGACCAGGGAAATTGCTGCGCGTCTTAAAGAGCATACTGAGTTTCACGGGCAGTGTGTGGGCCAGTATTATGCTGTCGGAACAACACGTTGCTTTCCTGTAACAAGAACGCCAAAACAACGGGTCTAACAACATTCTGCACGAACCGTGAACTGGTTAGCGTCTCCTCCAGAAGCACCAAAGGTGGACGGCAGTTGTAGATTATCGTATCCGAGACTGTGAGGCACCCTACGAGACAGCGCTTACCAAATCTATATCGTGTGCGCAAGTGACCATCACATGCAGGCAGGATCTGCTTTCATCGCTGCAGACTACGGTGTGCCATTCCTCTACCAGCATCAATCAAGCCGTGCGCTACGATGCTGTCGCGTGAATGGGGGATGGGCGAGAGGTGTGCCTGCCCGTGGTAGGCCTACCACTGCTAATAACTGATTCGTAGGATTTCGTGTTAGCATATCTGGGCTTGTGGCAGCTCTGCTGCCCTTACTGGTAGGTGTCTGTTCTGCGTGGACGTCCGGAACCTCGTCTACAGATGTGAGAATGTTCACCTGACCACTGATACCACCATCATTGTGCAAATGACGTAGCACATCCAATGTGTATGGCATTCTCCGAAAGGACCATCGCTGGCCGCGGTGGCCGTGCGCTTCTAGGCGCTCCAGTCCGGAACCGCGCTGCTGCTACGGTCGCAGGTTGGAATCCTGCCTCGGGCATGGGTGTGTGTGATGTCTTTAGGTTAGTTAGGTTTAAGTAGTTCTAAGTTCTAGGAGACTGATGACCTCAGAAGTTAAGTCCCATAGTGCTCAGAGCCATTTTCTTCTGTATATTATTCTCGTCAGCAGTTAGGATGCATGAGCTATTAAGCTGATTGCGCGATAGTTCTCGCAGTTATCGGCCCTTCCTATCGTCAGTATTGCGTTGGTATTTTTCCAAAAGGCTGATGATACTCTGCCAGTCTCATATGTTATACACGCCAACCTAAATTTCCTCCAGTCATTTCGTTGGGATGCTACGCATTCGTTCTGCTTTATTTCACCTCAAGTCTTCTGATCGACATAGCATAAACAATCGCCGCTCCAACCTAACAGCACCTGTCATCGACTTCCGCCTACGCCAAGAACACCTCCACTCTTGTTGACTGAGTGTGGGTCATCCAGCCTCATCTACACGTGGCACCTGCGTCCGTTAGCCGCCGCTCTAAGGGCCGCAATTATAACGTATGCCACAGGGGTCTGAACGGCGCCACCCGCTGGGACGCCCTGCAGGTTGGCGTCAACCGACCCCTGGGCGCCTCCGAAGAGTCTCTGGTTCTAAGTCTACGTCTACGTAACTCCCACATGTGACCTGCTGCTAGACATGTGAGCTGCTGCTAGACCATGGACATCGTCGACGTCTCGGATTCGGAGTGCCACCCGCCTCTCCTCGACGTTAGCGATGGAAAAACTCGACCGGTTAAAACCGATACCAGTATTTTAGTTCTGAATAACCGGTATTTTTCGGTATTTCTTTGCTATTGGTTGTAATAAGTGTTTTTTTCATATTTTACTAACAAAACCCTAAACTACTGAATCCCGTCCCGACAGGTATCAGTGAGAGGTTCCTTTCCCTGTCTCCCCTCATTTTCATCGATTTTATTAATATTCTGTGTCATTGCACGGTAGTAACAGACCGAATAAGGTTATTGTAATGAGAGTATTTGTACTGAGAGCTCAAAAAATACTTGATTGCTAAACAAAAATGGTTACTTCCCTGGGTGGCCTGTGCGAAACAAGCATCTTAGGACGCGACACACGGCATTTCCGGTTGGGGGCTGCAATTCCCTGAATTCTGAGGGGTTCGTACAACAGGCTTAAGCGCCTGGCGGAACGACTCACTTCGGTCGAGTTTCGCCTATTGTATGCAGGGGTTAATGACCTGCGAGACGTCTGAGTGTCGCCGCAGTTTATGTGTTTACCGTTCTGGCGCGTCCGGAACGAAGATTCCTGGCACAGACTGACTACACTGTCCTCTTGATTCTGAGAATACTTGTGGACCGTGCCCTGCTGGGTGCGACTGTCTGGCGCCGGATGGCTGGTGGTCTTGGCAGGTTGTTTTCGTAGCCGATCAACCGGCAAGTTCAGTGCCTTCAGCTGAATAACAGAGGCATGATTGGTCAATTTAAACTGAGGCTAGTTGACGTCATAAAGCCTTGCTCGAAATTGGAGGGAACGGTCGCTATTGGCGCGAATGATGTTCTGAGACAGTGTGGGGGAATTTTGGAATCAGAACTGAATGCTGATTCGCAGAGTAGGGACTAGAGCAATGTTGGTTTCGCTCTTGCGTTGCGCGGGCTGTGGATTCGGGATCTGATCTTCGTGAGAGTCGGACAGTCTTGCGTCTTTGTCGCTCTTTTTCGGAAGAACTTGGAACTCTCGGATAGCCTTGGATGCCAGGGGGTGACACAGAGTTGCTGTACGGCAGAAGTCGGCGCCTACATCATCAGGACGCTGCCTACCGACGACGTGCTGGAGATTTCAGTACTGGTACAGTATTTTGCGGCTCCGGCATTATAGGACCTTATCAATTTTATACTGAATCCCTCAGCAGCACGCGCGCTCGCTTTGCTATAAGTCCACCTTGCTTGTTTCTCCATGTGATCCCATTTGAGATCTCACTACTAATTGCGATACTGCTATATAGTCGGGAGATTAACATTTGATTCGTTAGGACCTCCAGTCATTATCGTCAATGTATTGCATCACAGAGAGTAGGAGCCCCTTGTTCTTGAGCCAACTCTTATTCTCATAAAATTTCAGTATACCCTACCCTTTAACCTACTGTGTGTGTCAACAATCATGTGCATTTATGTCCTGAAGTATAATTAATCTCTTTGTAATATTTAATCCGCATATCATTTCGTAGATATAGGCAGAATCCCATTTCCTGTTATTTATTATGATCAAGTTCTCTATTTTGAGTAAATTGCAATTTTTATTAGATTATTGTCTGTGTGCACTCCTTAATTTTACCAACTAGCAGGGTCCACCATCATTTCCTTCCATTACCGTTGTGCTCATAATTAATTGGCTGGTAGATAAGGAGGGGATCGAGTGCATGTCTCGTTCTCATGCAAAATTCGTCTGAATTAAAGAGGTACAAACTCTTCTCCACCCCGGCACCTCGCATCAGATGACCCAATGGTACTGAGCGACAGCCGTATCATCCTAAGCCCTTAGGCGTCACCAGATGCGGATGTGGCGTGGCCTGTGGTCAGCACACCGCTCTCCCGGTCGTTGTCAGTAATAATGACCAGAGCCTCTACTTCCCAGTCAAGCAGCTCCTGAATTTGCCTGGGCCGAGTGCATCCCGCTTGCCAACAGCACTCGACACACCGGACGGTCACCGATTCAAGTGCTATCCAAGCCCGACAGCGCTTAACTTCGGCGATCTGACGGGAACTGGTGTTATCACTGCGACAAGGCCGTTGGCACTATGTTACTAATAAACTAGTAAGAAAATCACAATATCAGTTAGCTGCAGCAGCAGTTCTAAAATATTTCATTTTTAAATAAGCCTTTTTTTTAAAAAAAATAAGGTTTTATTCGTCAATTTTGCTTTGGTTTGAACTATTGTGTTATTCTAGAAAATGGGAAAAGTGGTCAATACCGTCGTGATCAACTTGTGAAATCATTTTTGTGACATCAGATACTGGTCGTCCTTTGTTAGGGGCCAAAATTCTAGTGAATTCGAGAAAGTAAATGAAATCAAACACAAAGGGCACAAAATGGTTCAAATGGCTCTGAGCATTATGGGACTTAACTTCTGAGGTCATCAGTCCCCTAGAACTTAGAACTACTTAAACCTAACTAACCTTAGGACATCACACACATCCATGCCCGAAGCAGGATTCGAACCTGCGACCGTAGCGGTCGCGCTGTTCCAGACTGAAGCGCCTAGAACCGCTCGGCTACACCGGCCGGCCAAGGGCACAAAATCAAGGGGTTCCTGTATGAATATAAAAGATTGATTATATGTTCAAAACATGAAAGAAATGAATTTATTTTCGTGCTGTTTACACAAAACAAGACAAAATTGTAAATCACAGGGCCGATTTGACTGGGCGTGGACACGAGTCAGTTATTAAGGGGAAGGATGAGTGAACGAATCGTCTCACCATTCTTTGTTATCGTTCGTCGTTTACTGCTGTCGGCGGCAGCCGCTGCATCGATGTGGCGCGTCGCGTCGGAGCTGTGCTGCGAGGGTCGGCTGCCCTTATCAGCAATCGCGGTGTTGCGGTGGGTCCCAGGTACGATCTCCGCCTTGCGTGTCCGTTGTCGGTTGCGCGGCCGGAGCTGTGCTACCACGGTGTCGGAAAACGGATGTTCTCGATGGGTAGAGGAGTGCCCATGTCTTCTCGCTTTCGCGGTGTCTCCAGGACTACCCACTTTCGCTTCTCATCCATCTCTCGGCTCAAATCCTCATCGAAATATTTTTCATTCGGCGGACTAAATTTTCAATGTAACCCAATGACAGACCGGCGTTTCATCGCCACGCCTCTCCGTGTAGGGTGGAAATTTTATATCTGGCGTGGGCTGGCGTGTGCCTCGTCAATTGTCATTTCACGTCTTAAGATGTTTTCCTGTATTCTGCGGCTGTTGGGAGAGCAGCTACACAACACTTCTTTATAACCGCTCTCTCTGCGTGAGACCCGGACAAACTCATGTTTGGGCTCCGTCTCAAATTCTGCTGGCGTCCGTCATTTACAAGGAATTCCTCACTGTCGAGAAAAACATCTTCTTAAGTATGCTGGCTTCTTTCACACGCCTCCCTGCGCCAATGGCCCGAGCTTTTTGTACACTGTTCCTTGTGCCCGTGTCTCGATCAGCTCGTAACGCGCACGGAATTCCTTACAGATAGTTCTTCGTTGCTCCTTATGTCTTATTTAGGAGGCGAGGAGCCCCGTGGGTACACTCCTTGGACTACCCCAACTGTTGCGCGCCGGAGACGAATCCGTCCGGCGGATTTGTGTCGAGGTCCGGTGTGCCTGCCAGTCTGTGGATGGTTTTAAGGCTGTTTTCCACTGGGGGCCGAACCGCACACTAACCATATTGGTTCGGTGTGGGGCAGCGGTGGGGTGAGTGGACTGCTGTAGCCTGTTGTGGGGTTGTGAACCACTGAGGGCTACGGCGGGGACGAAGCCTCTCCATCGTTTCTACATCCGCGGTACAATGCACAATACACTCACAGCGCACACCAAGCTAGACGAGTGTGTAAGTTCAAATGGTTCAAATGGCTCTGAGCACTATGGGACTTAACATCTGAGGTCATCAGTCCCCTAGAACTTAGAACTACTCAAACCTAACTAACCTAAAGACATCACACAGATCCATGCCCGAGGCAGGATTCGAACCTGCGACCGTAGCAGTGGCGCAGTTCCTGACTGATCGCCTAGAACCGCTAGACCACCGCGGCCGGCGAGTGTGTAAGTACTGACAACAGAGACGCCTGGTTGTGCAGCGAGGGCTTCGATTGTGAGTCGTCGATCACCTGGAAAGTGTCCGCACGTTTCAGCAACGCTGGAGTCACAGATATTTGCGGTCGGCCGGCACGGGGGAGATCCGATAATTTGCGCGACCTTGATGCGACGATGACAGACGCCTCGCCCAACGACCCATCGAGCTTTTGTTCACTGCCAGTTCTCCGTAGACATTCTGCAAGCGCATGTGATTGTCTGCTATGTTCTGGTGATCTGCCAAAACAAACTCTCTGCTAGGAACGCACCACCGTTACGGACGCGATTTTGAAGGTTAAGGATAGCGCCGTCATGTATCGGAAAAAAAGCACTCCGTCTTCAGGCCACGAGCGGCGACCAGCCGACCGCCGTGTCATCTTCAGAGGAGGATGCGGATAAGAGGGGCGTGGGGTCAGCACGCCGCTCCCCCGGTCGTTATGATGGTATTCTTGACCGAAGCCGCTACTATTCGGTCGAGTAGCTCCTCACTTGGCATCACGAGGCTGAGTGCACCCCGAAAAATGGCAACAGCGCATGGCCACCCATCCAAGTGCCGGCCACGCCCAACAGCGCTTAACTTCGGTGAACTCACAGGAACGGGTGTATCCACTGCGGCAAGACCGTTGCCGATATTATCTATCGGAACATCATGAAATTATAGGAACAGAAACGAGAGTATTTCACGATATCACATTACAAATCTGACCTTTATTCAACCGAAGTTGGCCGCGAAAAAAATGTGTTGCATGACATATTGAACGCTCCTCGTATAAAGTACTAACGCTTTTTACGAGGGGGGAAAACCACTTTTTACGGTGCCAGGATGGTCCGAGCACCAGTGACATAGTAAAATGTCACGAAGTTGTGTCACAATGACTGGCTGGTCGGTAGATGCGAAGAACAAGTTCCTCGGCTGTCGTGGAATGATGCTGCTGCTCCTATTATGACTTCCTCACTGTGAGGATGTTCGATTGGAAGTTTGTGGCCTGTTGGCCTTTACTCCCCTGGGAATCTTGTCGAATCTTCTTTCTGTACTGGTAGGTATTTCTGGACTGGCAAGGAATGCCGATGACCTATTTCTTGAGCTTGTCGATATGACGATTTTTCTTCTTCTTCTTGCTTGTTGCTGAGGGCTCTCCCTCGGTTGGGATACCGTGCGTAATGGTTCCTGCTTTATCATATTCTCCGTTAACCAGAGAGATGATAATACAGCGCATTTGCACTCTGTGAAGATAGGGTAGGAATGAATCAGATTGAATTCCTCCCTGGAAAGACCAATAACGCCTTCTGGATACCCAGGTGGGTGATATGGGAGTGGAGGTATAGGATGGTTAGGCGGAACGAAAGGATAGGGGTTGTCGTGGTGGGGGTATGTACCATCGCGAAGCGAGCCAGCCATCTTCTTTGTTACAGCGCTTGCGCTGTACATGTCTGGAAGCGGGAGGAATGGGACTTCTTCCCACTCCTCTTCTTGTGCAGCTGCTTCGGTGTTCTTGTGCTGTGTCGCCTCCCCTTCGGCAGGCTCGTCGGTCTGCGTGACCACCGTCGCGAACTCCTTCTCACGTGGAGGAGTCGTCTGGGTGGCGGTGTCTTCTGTTGTGGTGGAATCTTCTTTGGCTGAGCGAAGCTCCTGCGTCAGCACAGCAATCTGACGCCGAGCCTCGCCCAGTTCCGCCAGCATGGCCGCCCTCTCTTCCGCCACGGCGGAATGATAATAGCAGTGGTGATATTAACGTATTTTATTTGTCAGATTTCATACAGGCGCTGGGATGGCGTCGCAGGGACGCCGTTGACCCCATGCAGATGAGTCAGCCCCAGCAAATATACGTCAGCACGTCACGGCAGCAGCAGCGCTCAGCAAAGCACAGCGGTGCGGTAACCGTGTGTACGTGACACAGCGTCAGGTGCTGACGCGGTGTGGCCGGCAACGCGAGGGACTTGGTGCCTGGCGGGCGTGGCCCGTAGCGCGAGCACTAGCGTAGATTCTAGGAATGGATGTTACCTCTGAAAGGAGCAGTTTTAGCTTACATCTGTTTCTTTCCATTCCAGTTTAACCTGATTGTCAAATCCACTTAAAGTAACCATTTTCTAAACTAAACGATTTTCGGTTTTTTGTTCCTGTTATTTCCTGTAATTAACGTAGAAATCGAACAGAGATTGAAAAATTTGGATTCTCTCAGTTTCAAGATACATAGACTCAAAATATTAAATTAAACAGGTAAATAAAAGGAAACATAATCGGCCCACCATTCACTGATTTTCTCGAAAAGTGGTAAGTGATTGAATAGTACAAGAAATCACCAATCATCTCCTATTGTTTCAATTTTTTGAAACTCTGCCTAAAAATTGTAGTCGTTATGAATGGTCGGCGCTGAAGGAAGGGTGAATACTGAGGCTGAAGACCTCTGCTTTTCATATTACAATTTTCAACACTACCTTCAGATGTAATTTCACTAACAATTTATTATCCATCGGATTCGGACGAACCACTCGGTCATCATCACATGAAGTGGCTAAATGTTCCTAAAGACATCAATCAGTAAGCCTCATGTGAAAATAGTGTCCGCAGTCAGTCCTCTTAGTAATTCAGAGGGCCAGATGTTGAAGCGTATCGTCGAAACGAATTCCCAATAAATTGATAATGAAGCTACAGCGGATGGTATTGTTGTAAATTGTAATATTCCTATAGGTTGTGGTCTTCTCCTCATATTTAATAACAATGGATGCTATCCGACTTCAAGGGCTACAAGCAAATAAAGCCATATTACGTAGACACAGGCAGCAGATGAGCTACTTTAATGCATCACTGTTATCATAATTTTCTTCCTCTTTCATTATTTCACAGAAATGGCGGACAAATCTTTAATCTTTTAAAGCAAATGAGGCACTGCACTACACTGCTGCATCACTTCGTAAAAATATTTCCAGAAAAGAGTTGATGCCACCCTGCAATAGAGCTAATGTCCGCGACAACATCGAGAAAGTTCTCGTACGTTATAGACCAGCTGGGGGCAAGTCTTGCAGACTGCACGTACACACGTACTGTAAGTCACAGTACACGACAACGTGGACATATTGTTTCAGCAATGCTGTAGCAATTCTTGTGCCATGTGTTTGTTGCTCGTTTCTCTGGGCATTGATATTGAAATAGTTTTGTAATACTGCAGCCGCTTTCGCCAAGTCGCCGCGAGCGCCCATGGTGGAGGAAGGGGCCGGACTCCCCGGGGCGAGCCCCCGGGTGCAGTCATTCTGCAAGCACACAGCGGAATTGTAGTAGAAAAGATGTGGATGTCAACACTGCAGCAACAGCGTGAAAATCGATTAATTTCAATTGAGAAAGTTGGCAATATCAGAGATTATAGCACAGCAGACGTCACGTCATTGACGGCGGCGCCCTCTGCATGGTTTATATATACGGCGCTCACTCGCACTCTCGTCGCAGTTCGCCGATTGTCCTCGGAGGATGCCTTCCGCAGTTGAAGGCGAAACGTCAGGCGAGAGTCTTATGTGTGGACCATGGCATCTCAGCCCGGAAGTGTTAAGTGATGATTTCTATTTGCTTTTGGATGATACAGTATTGCGTGTTTAGTTACCCTGTTGTCAGACATACGGTGGACATGATCTTTTCATTTCAGTCGGTATTTTTCAGTTATTTTTGTAATGACTTCGACATTATCTTCTTGTCCAACATTAGATTTTCTTTTATGGTCCAATAATGAATATCCCTCTGAAACGTGGAGTAACTTCATCTCTGATGGGTCGATTCGTCGTAATTGATCAGATGCTAGGATACAACACTCACTACCATACAGCAGCAAACGTAGTGCTTTTATTCTGCAGAGTTTAATTAACGTTTCCTTCTATATGTTGTGTTTTAATGTAAATTGCATGTTCACACAGAAATGTATGAATATAGCTCTACATCATCTGACCTGGCACAAATTTATCTTTTGTGGGTTCAAGTACTTTAAATCCCATCAGTTTTGTTTCATCTGTCAATACCCTCATTCCTTATATAACGGCAGTTTGACTCAACTTATATACTGCAGTTTGAACCTTTTCTTCGGATTCTCGTGTTACAAGCTGATTACAAGCAAATAGCAGTGTTGTGAAATTAAAATTTCATTTCTTACTGTGTCACTTAATATAAACAGCCATTTATGAATGATATCATAACATTTAAAAGGGTGGGGGGACCAATAGGCGTTGTTTTGTCGTTTTTGTATAATGACTGAATTGCCGTATTCGGATGTGCTGGAACTCCGATTTCCTTGACTGATTCGCATAGCATTTTCCCCTTTACCTCTTCATAACCGATAAGAACGTAATAAGCTGGTAATCTAAATTCTCTTCTTTTCTAAGTTACTTGTGCCAAAGTGAGAAGAAAATCACAACATAATCTACCTTTTCTAAAACCATGTCGTACCTCTAACATACATGTTTCTACTATTGGTATTGATCTCTTGCTTATAATCTTAGCATACAGTTTGTAACATGAATTTAGAAGACTTAGTCCTCGGTATTGTGCTTTGTGATTTATCACCTTTCTTGTAAACTTGGCATACCAAAGCTTCATTCCGTTCATCTGACATATGTCCGCTCTACCAGCAAACATTTGTAACATTTAGAAGTCTACGCTTCAGTTCACGAGATGCGTATTTAATTATCTCCATGTTTATATTATCAGTGCCTAGGGACTTTTTGGTTTTTGTTTCATGGATCACTTTGTACAGTTCTGCTATTGTTATCTGATCTACAGAGTCACTGATATTGGTGTTTATTTCTGGTTGTTTTTCATTATCGTTTTATAAATATGTAAAGTACTATAACCATTCCTTTTCAGAAATTGTTTGTGGTTATGAAGTATCTCGTTCATGTTTATTCAAGCGCTTCAAAATTTTCCATGCTTCGTTTTGTATTCCATAAATCTCATGTTCTATTTCAGTCACTTATCGATCCCAACTTCCCATTGAAAATTCCTATTCTTTCTTTACTAAAGTAGTGGCAGGGCTTTCAGATACAACTCATAGTTTTATAATTCTCTGTGTAAACCATGTTATTAAGGAAGGACAATGGTTTTAGATATGGCTCCTTTTTGTCTCTTATTAGTTCAATAATATGGTCATTCCAAGTCGTTACAACCCTGTTAAAATATTTCTATTTCCTCAATGTTAACGCTTCAGCGTCTGCTTACGTTATAGTTGCTTCAATAACATTGCATCCTCCGCTTATAGTTACTTATTAATTTCGTTTGACATTCCTCATTCAGAGTCTTTTTGATACAATAGTTTAATACTAAATTCTTGGGACAGGTGCATCTTATATATTCTTACCGTCGGTTGGGTGTTTACGCGTGATTTCTTCCATCTTTTCAAAATAATCGTGTTAATTCTTACTAAAAACTGATCTGATGATACATTCAAGTTTCTGTAGACTTTTTCTTCGTGCCTATCATCATTATGTCCGGCAAATTCTGTTACCTTCTTCCATTGTTATTCAGTCTATTTTCACCCTCTGTACCTTAACAGATCTCTTAACCAATCGCGCGTTTTAATCTCCAAAGAGAAATGTATAATCCTTTTAATTTATGTTTCTTATAGTGTTCTGTAATATGTTATAAAATTCAGTAATATTTAGAGTTTTTTCTTCTTCCGGCGCGTACAAAGACACTACGGACACGTGTCCTCTCTCAACATTAAGACGTTGCACTATTATTCTTTCATTTACAAAAGTGTGGGAGTTATATACACAAACTTCGAATAAACTATACTCTCTCAATTACATTCTTCGATTCTTCTAGAATGCTATTTCGGAAGACTTTAATTGTACTTGACTTTTGAAACCTCCCCTTAGAAAAATTTATGAATTACTGCGTTGGTAAACCCCTTACGTTATTTGATTTTCGAACAGCTGAGCAGAAACTGAACGTACTCAGACATTTCTCTTTTTACTTATTCTGATCATCACTAAACTGACACACAATATTTTTAGCGCAACGCAATCTGACTTTCAATAATCCCTCCAAAAGAATGGCTCTGACTAACAATAACGTATACCTTTCATGACATACTTACCTCACAAAAATCTTCGTTACTCCAGATACCGCAACACAGTGAGCGCCAATACTGCCAGCTAAATAAAGGATTCAAACTACTGAAGGCACTAACTAATGCTAGGCATAGTTGGCAAATGAAAGATTTTGAGAGAGAACAAACATTGTATTTACCTTAATAGTGTTCAAAAGTCATAATATATATGTCAGTTCATGACATCCAGTCTTACAAATTTCCTTCTTCTGACAGACACACGTCCAGATTGTCCGCTCTCAAAACTCTGGCATCTCTCTCTACATATCCACCTGCTGGCGGCTCACCTCCAACTGCGCCGCGCTACGCGCCGTTCACATCCAACTGCCCAACACTACAATAGAGAATATTCCAACAATGCCAACCAGCCACAGACTGCACACAGCACAGCCAGTGATTTTCATACAGAGCGCTACGTGCTTACACTTTGGATTCCTGGACTTTCTGTTAAACTATCCTGCTTCATCTCTAGTGAAATTTGACTTGGCATGAACAGGATACGATCTGTTTTACTTACTGCAGTGTGTTTCATTTGTGAATAAACCACACCGTTTGTCAATTCAGTGTCAAATACTTCACTTTCCATGCTCGTAAGACTGTCAAAGTGTCAACTACAGCTATGTTGAAGCCAGTCTCTGCCCAACGCCAAGTGTCATTACTCCAAAATTATATCAGGCGTATTTGCAAGCGGCCTTCAAAACGAAAGATATATAACATGCTACCTACAGAGAAAACGAGGACTGTTACAAAATCACCAGAATCACCATGGGAGAGAAATTTTGAGCAAACAGTTACAGTTCTCAGGGAATAGGGATAAGCTACTTTCTGCAGAAGCACCTATATCGATATATGCGCCTTACTGCTTTCAATTCCAAATAATTGTCATGAATCAAGAATTGCAGCTATTCTCGTGATATCACATTCGATAGTTTCGCCAACTCATAACCATACTGTTACCAGCTGATGTAACCTAGACATTCGCCGGCCGGGGTGGCCGAGCGGTTCTAGGCGCTACAGTCTGGAACCACGCGAACGCTACGGTCTCAGGTTCGAATCCCGCCTCGGGCATGGATGTGTGTGATGTCCTTAGGTTAGTTAGGTTTAAGTAGTTCTAAGTTCTAGGGGACCGATGACCTCAGAAGTTATGTCCCATAGTGCTCACAGCCATTTGAACCATTTGAACCTAGACATTCGGCTACATTACAGATCAATCATCCCGAATCTATATTGCCCAATGATAACAGAGATGGCCGGCCGGAGAGGCCGAGCGGTTCTAGGCGCTACAGTCTGGAACCTCGCGACCGTTACGGTCGCAGGTTCGAATCCTGCCTCGGGTATGGATGTGTGTGATGTTCTTAGGTTAGTTAGGTTTAGGTAGTTCTAAGACCCGTGGTCTAGGGGTAGCGTCTTTGATTCATAATCAAAACGTCTTCGGTCCCGGGTTCGATCCCCGCCACTGCCTAAATTTTGATAAATAATCAGCATTGGCGGCCGAAGACTTCCGGCATAAGAAGTCAGCTTCATTCTGCCAACGGCCTTGTCAAAGAGGGCGGAGGAGCGGATAGAGGTTCAGGGCACTCTCTTGTCCTAGGGTCGGAATTTGCCCCTAAAGAAGAATCAGCAATGATCAACGACATGAGGATGCAGAAGGCAATGGAAACCACGGCATTAAGGACACGTAACGTGTATCCACAGGACATGTGGCCTGTAATTGAAGAAGTGTCATGATGATCTCTCCATTGGCAAAAGATTCCGGAATAGTCCCCCATTCGGATCTCCGGGAGGGGACTGCCAAGGGGGAGGTTACCATGAGAAAAAGATTGAATAATCAACGAAAGGATAACGTTCTTCGGGTCGGGGCGTGGAATGTCAGAAGCTTGAACGTGATAGGGAAAAATCTGAAAAGGGAAATGCAAAGGCTCAATCTAGATATAGTAGGGGTCAGTGAAGTGAAGTGGGAGGAAGACAAGGAATTCTGGTCAGATGAGTATCGGGTAATATCACCAGCAGCAGAGAATGGTATAACAGGTGTAGGATTCGTTATGAATAGGAAGGTAGGGCAGAGGGTGTGTTACTGTGAACAGTTCAGTGACCGGGTTGTTCTAATCAGAATCGACAGCAGACCAACACCGACAACGATAGTTCAGGTATACATGCCGACGTCGCAAGCTGAAGATGAACAGATAGAGAAAGTGTATGAGGATATTGAAAGGGTAATGCAGTATGTAATGGGGACGAAAATCTAATAGTCATGGGCGACTGGAATGCAGTTGTAGGGGAAGGAGTAGAAGAAAAGGTTACAGGAGAATATGGGCTTGGGACGAGGAATGAAAGAGGAGAAAGACTAATTGAGTTCTGTAACAAGTTTCAGCTAGTAATAGCGAAAACCCTGTTCAAGAATTAAAAGAGGAGGAGGTATACTTGGAAAAGGCCGGGAGATACGGGAAGATTTCAATTAGATTAAATCATGGTCAGACAGAGATTCCGAAATCAGATACTGGATTGTAAGGCGTACCCAGTAGCAGATACAGACTCAGATCACAATATAGTAGTGATGAAGAGTAGGCTGAAGTTCAAGACATTAGTCAGGAAGAATCAATACGCAAAGAAGTGGGATACGGAAGTACTAAGGAATGACGAGATACGTTTGAAGTTCTCTAACGCTATAGATACAGCAATAAGGAAATAGCGCAGTAGGCAGTACAGTTGAAGAGGAATGGACATCTCTAAAAACGGCCATCACAGAAGTTGGGAAGGAAAACATAGGTACAAAGAAGGTAGCTGCGAAGAAACCATGGGTAACAGAAGAAATACTTCAGTAGATTGATGAAAGGAGGAAGTACAAACACGTTCCGGGAAAATCAGGAATACAGAAATACAAGTCGCTGAGGAATGAAATAAATAGGAAGTGCAGGGAAGCTAAGACGAAATGGCTGCAGCAAAAATGTGAAGACATCGAAAAAGATATGATTGTCGGAAGGACAGACTCAGCATACAGGAAAGTCAAAACAACCTTTGGTGACATTAAAAGCAAAGGTGGTAACATTAAGAGTGCAACGGGAATTCCACTGTTAAATGCAGAGGAGAGAGCAGATATGTGGAAAGAAAACATTGAAAGCCTCTATGAGGGTGAAGATTTGTCTGATGTGATAGAAGAAGAAACAGAAGTCGATTTAGAAGAGATAGGGATCCAGTATTAATCGGAATTTAAAAGAGCTTTGGAGGACTTACGGTCAAATAAGGCAGAAGGGATAGATAACATTCCATCAGAATTTCTAAAATCATTGGGGGAAGTGGCAACAAAACGACTATTCACATTGGTGTGTAGAATATATGAATCTGGCGACATACCATCTGACTTTCGGAAAAGCATCATCCATACAATTCCGAAGATGGCAAGAGCTGACATGTGCGAGAATTATCGCACAATCAGCTTAACAGCTCATCCTTCGAAGCTGCTTACAAGCATAATATACAGAAGAATGGAAAAGAAAATTGAGAATGCGCTAGGTGACGATCAGTTTGGCCTTAGGAAAAGTAAAGGGATGAGAGAGGCAATTCTGACGTTACGGCTAATAATGGAAGCAAGGCTAAAGAAAAATCAAGACTTTCATAGGATTTGTCGACCTGGAAAAAGCGTTCGTCAATATAAAATGGTGCAAGCTGTTCGAGATTCTGAAAAAAATAGGGGTAAGCAATAGGGAGAGACGGGTCATATACAATATGTACAACAACCAAGAGGGAATAATAAGAGTGGACGATCAAGAACGAAGTGCTCGTATTAAGAAGGGTGTAAGACAAGGCTGTAGCCTTTCGCCCCTACTCTTCAATCTGTACATCGAGGAAGCAACGATGGAAATAAAAGAAAGGTTCAGGAGTGGAATTAAAATACAAGGTGAAAGGATATCAATGATACGATTCGCTGATGACATTGCTATCCTGAGTGAAAGTGAAGAAGAATTAAATGATCTGCTGAACGGAATGAACAGTCTAATGAGTACACAGTATGGTCTGAGAGTAAATCGGAGAAAGACGAAGGTAATGAGAAGTAGTAGAAATGAGAACAGCGAGAAACTTAACATCAGGATTGATGGTCACGAAGCCGGCCGAAGTGGCCGTGCGGTTAAAGGCGCTGCAGTCTGGAACCGCAAGACCGCTACGGTCGCAGGTTCGAATCCTGCCTCGGGCATGGATGTTTGTGATGTCCTTAGGTTAGTTAGGTTTAACTAGTTCTAAGTTCTAGGGGACTAATGACCTCAGCAGTTGAGTCCCATAGTGCTCAGAGCCATCTGAACCATTTTTGATGGTCACGAAGTCAATGAAGTTAAGGAATTCTGCTACCTAGGCAGTAAAATAACCAATGACGGACGGAGCAAGGAGGACATCAAAAGCAAACTCGCTATGGCAAAATAGGCATTTCTGGCCAAGAGAAGTCTACTATCAAATACCGACCTTAATTTGAGGAAGAAATTTCTGAGGAATTACGTCTGGAGTACAGCATTGTATGGTAGTGAAACATGGACTGTGGGAAAAACGGAACAGAAGAGAAGCGAAGCATTTGAGATGTGGTGCTACATACGAATGTTGAATATTAGGTGGACTGATAAGGTAGGGAATGAGGAGGTTCTGTGCAGAATCGGAGAGGAAAGGAATATGTGGAAAACACTGATAAGGAGAAGGGACAGGATGATAGGACATCTGCTAAGACATGAGGGAATGACTTCCATGGTACTAGAGGGAGCTGTAGAGGGCAAAAACTGTAGAGGAAGACAGAGATTGGAATACGTCAATCAAATAATTGAGGACGTAGGTTGCAAATGCTACTCTTAGATGAAGAGGTTAGCACAGGAAAGGAATTCGTGGCGGGCCGCATCAAACCAGTCAGTAGACTGATGACCAAAAAAAAAAAAAAAAAAAAAGTTATAGGTGACTGATGACCTCAGAAGTTAAGTCCCATAGTGCTCAGAGCCATTTGAGCCATTTTTGATAACACAGATGAAAAACAAATACTGCTAGTACTTCGCTGTAACTTTGATGGTGCACGTGTTACGTCACGTGAGTCAAAACTGACGTGTGGTATCAGCAGCTCAAACCATCCCGTGCATAGACCACCCAATGCAGTTGCTTTAATAACAATGAAGTCGAACGTCTGCCCTGTCCTGTGCTGAAGTGTGACGTGCTGGGACAGTGCACTGCCAGACAACGTCCTATTTTTCTCGGCAGACCTAACTAAACAGTAGTCTTAGAGTCAGCAGTACTACCTTTGCAGTAGAGGAGTATAGCTTAGCACTGAGTACCAGGTGGACATTATTGTTAATTTTATTTTTATGTTCATCGACCACGTGAGTAATTGAACAAGCTTCATTCTGCCCAAATCTCCATTTTTTTCCAAATTTATTCAAGATAGTGAAACCAAGATGGCGGCGATAGATATCGCCATGTCGCAATGACGTCAGGAAGTTCAAATTTTGGGGGGAATATAGTTCAATTGGGCTACAACCCCTAACCTAACCCACTTCCCTTCCATCCCCTCTCCCCTCCACCCAAATGTCCGCCAGAAAATGGTGGGAAGATCAAATTCCAGAAGAACAATACTACACACCACGGCTACCTCCACTAACCGAAGAAAATGGCGGGAAAATAGGTCACTTGGGCTATCTCTACTTACCTAAGTCTTCCAACCACCACCCCTTTCTTAGGAATTGGCAGGAAAAGGACTCAGCCTGTGTTGGGCTGCTTTATAGGATAGACGTAAGTCTTTATTTTGCAGGCAGTCTTTATTGAAACAATTAGAGGCAGTAACTCCATCTAGTGTCTTCACCATGAGGTCTGGAGTCCAACTGACCTAGTACACAGTACCGCCATCAGATGGCTCTGTCATCCCTTCTGTGATGTAATCCAAGATGGCGGTCTGCGGACGAATAGTGTTCTGAAAAGGACTCAGCCTGTGCTGGGCTGGTGGATAGGATGGTCATAAATCTTTATTTTGGGTCTTTATTTAAACAGTTTGAGGCAGTAACTAGATCCAGTGTGTTCACCGTGAGACCCAGAGTCCAAGTGACCTAGCACACAGTACTGCCACTAGTGTGTGCTTTCACCTCATGGCAGTCTGGAGGGGAAAATGCCAGGAAACTGACTCAGCCCGTGTTGGGCTGCTGGAGAGAGGGAGGAGTGTACATTATTTATTTTGGAATAATTTATTTATAGATGGATCTCACATAGTTTATTTATTATACTGATACAAAACATGTGCTCTGACATGCTTGGGGCGCAATTCACAGCTTACAGACCTGCAAGCTACTAGTAAATCACCAAAATAATGCATTTTGATGATGTGCAGACACGCTCACTAATTATAAACTCCAGAAATAATGCATACAATTTATTTAGACACGGATTTCACCTACTTTATGTATTACACTGACACAAAACACTCACCCTGGCGTGTGTCAGGTAGCATCAGATAGTCTGAAGACCTGCGAACTACTCGCAAATCACCCAAATAATGCTGTACACGGATGTGCAGAGACACAAACAACTCTTAAATTGCCAAAATAATGCATATAAAAGGCTCTGCAAACACGCTTTCTAATCATCAACTGTCGGAATCATGCACTGCACAGCCTACAGACCTGTTCACAAAATAATGCGACGGACACGTAAACAACTCGTAAATCACCAGAATAATGCATATATAATGCTCTGGCAACACGCTCACAACGCTTAAACAGCAGAAAATAATGCACTGCACAAACACTCAGTCCACGTAAAAACGCTTTCGAACTAAAGTCAACTGCAAGGTATCAGCAAACTGCTCCGCTACAAAACTCCAAGATGCTCACGCCAGTCAAAAATGCCTCACACCTCTGGGCACACATGTTTACCATTGCTTTCACAATACCTGTGGATACCGACATCACAGGTTGCGCTATAGAAATCTGTTCTAGAATAACATCGACTGCTTTCCCCCTAGCGAACCTAACAGGACATGCATTCTGCACCTAGCTGCACACTCATGCTTACTTGCCCAGTGTGGCTGATACATCGCCATGAAATGTTCATCCTGCTGTCAACATACGTCTCAGGATCGTTAAAACTTCTCACTGGCGAAAGCACCAATAATCATAATAGCATTCTTGTTGTTAGGAAGGAAAGCACTGTCTAAGCACAGACAGTGTGGGGGGGGGGGGGGGGGGAATCAGAACAATTACACAAACAGAATTCGAAGCACTGTCTTACAGAAGAGAAAAATGGCGGGAATTTTCGGTATCCTACAGCTACTGGTCTGGAGGTATCCTAGTGCCACAGTGGTGGATGAGTGACGGCATCCTGGCCAGAGATGGATGGTCTGCTTCAACATGTCTCTCAAAATTTGCTTTCTCAGAACTTTCTGTAGATACCTTGCCTCCAGCTTGTTCGAATGAGTTTGTAGATGCTCCTACAGCCGGCACAATGGATATCTTGTAAATGAATGGAGCATTATGATTGGCACTTATTGAATTTACCTGCCGAATTACTGTTACTGCTGGTGTGGAAGCATTGTCCAGCTTTTTATTTTCTTTCTACTGACGAGACTTTCAGCAGAAAAAAGCTATTTTGTACCGATCACCATACTGCACTGACAATTAAACCCTGCAAAATGGTCTATAAATCGTCAAACACGGAATGACTTGTGCTCAGTTACACTGCTCTGTCACTGAGGACAGGAGCTTGAATATTAGAGCTGGCCACGGTGGTCATGCGGTTCTAGGCACTCAGTCCGGAACCGCGCGACTGCTACGGTCGCAGGTTCGAATCCTGCTTCGGGCATGGATGTGTGTGATGTCCTTAGGTTAGTTAGGTTTAAGTAGTTCTAAGTTCTAGGGGACTGATGACCACAAATGTTAATTCCCATAGTGCTCAGAGCCATTTGAACCATTTTTTTGAATATTAGAGCATGAAACCAATCTCCAACCTGGCAATATATCACCATGTACTGTGTCGATGTAGTAAACATACAATTCACATCTGCACTGTACAAAATGCCTTTTACATCATTCGCATAGCTATCGACCACCAGACACCCTTACATATACCTGGATGATAGACGGCACAAGCACATCTACAGAAAGTTGGCTGAAACCAGATGTAAACAGTAATGAAGTTCTAAACTCAGATTGGAATGTATACCGCAGAGACAAGCTGGACAGTGAAAGGGCAGGCGTGTTTATAGCGACAAAAAAGTGAAATAATATCGAAGGAATTTGATGGAGATCCGAAATGTGAAATAATCTTGGTGAGGGTCATGGTTAAAGCAGGCTCAAACATAGTAACTGGATGTCCCCTGGCTTAGCAGCTGTTGTGGCAGAGCACCTGAAGGAAAATTTGGAAAATATTTCGATTAGATTACTTGACCATGTTATAGTTCTGGGTGGAGATTTTAATTTACCAGATCTAGACTGGGAGACTCAAATGCTTATAACATGTGGCAGGGACAAAGAATCCAGTGAAATTTTTTTAAGTGCATTATCTGAAAGCTACATTGAGCAGTTAAACAGCGAACGACTCCTGGCGATAGCATATTAGACCTTCTGATGACAAACAGACTCGAACTATTTGAAACAGTTAACGCAGAACATGGAATCAGCGATCATAAAGCGGTTACTGCATCGATGATATCAGCCATAATTCGAAATATTAAAAAAGGTAGGAAGATTTTTCTGTTTATCAAAAGTGACAAAAAGCAGATTTCAGAGTACTTTACAGCTCAACACAAAAGTTTTGTCTCAAGTACAGATAGTGTTGAGGATCAGTGGACAAAGTTCAAAACCATCGTACAATATCCATTTGATGAGTATGTGCCACACAAGACCGTAAGAGATGGAAAAGAGCCACTGTGTACATCAACGGAGGTAGAAACCTGCTACGGAAGGAAAGGGAACTTCACAGCAAACATAAACATAGCCAAAGCCTTGCAGAAAAATAAAAATTACACGAAGCGAAATGTAGTGTGAGGAGGGCTATGTGAGAGGCGTTCAATGAAATCGAAAGTAAAGTTCTATGTACTGACTTGGCAGAAAATCCCAAGAAATTTTGGTCTTATGTCAAAGCGGTAGGTGGATCAAAACAAAATGTCCAGACACTCTGTGACCAAAACAGCACTGAAACAGAGGATGACAGACTAAAGGCCGAAATACTAAATGTCTTTTTCCAAAGCTGTTTCACAGAGGAAGACTGCACAGTATTTCCTTCTCTAGATTGTCTCACTGATGACAAAATGGTAAATGTCGAAATAGATGACAGAAGGATAGAAAAACAATTAAAATCGCTTAAATAGGATTGGCCGCTGGACCTGATGGGATACCAGTTACATTTTACACAGAGTTCGCGAAGGAACTTGCCCCCCTTCTGGCAGCGGTGTACCATAGGTCTCTAGAAGAGGGTAGCGTTCCAAAATATTGGAAAAGGACACAGGTCATCTCCGTTTTCAAGAAGGGATGTCGAACAGATGTGCAGAACTATAGACCTATATCTCTAACGTCGATCATTGTAGAATTTTGGAACACTTATTATGTTCGAGTATAATGACTTTCCAGGAGAGTAGAAATCTATTCTGTAGGAATCAGCATGGGTTTCGAAAAAGACGATCGTGTGAAACCCAGCTCGCGCTAATCGTCCACGAGACTCAGAGGGTCATAGACAGGGGTTCACAGGTAGGTGCCGTGTTTCTTGACTTCCGCAAGGCGTTTGGTACAGTTCCCCACAGTCGTTTAATGAACAAAGTAAGAGCATATGGACTATCAGACCAATTGTGTGATTGGATTGAAGAGTTCCCAGATAACAGAACGCAGCGTGTCATTCTCAATGGAGAGAAGTCTTCCGAAGTAAGAGTGATTTCAGGTGTGCCGCAGGGGAGTGTCGTAGGTCCGTTGCTATTCACAATGTATATAAATAACCTTGTGGATAACATCGGAAGTTCACTGAGGCCTTTTGCAGATGATACTGTGGTACATCGAGAGGTTGTAACAATGGGAAATTGTGCTGAAATGCAGGATGATCTGCAACGAATTGGCGCATGGTGCAGGGAATGACCATTGAAGAATCTCAATGTAGACAAGTGTAATGTGCTGCGAATACATAGAAAAAAAGATCCTTTATCATTTAGCTACAATATAACAGGTCAGAAACTGGAAGCAGTTAATTTCATAAATTATCTGGGAGGAGGCATTAGGACTGATTTAAAATGGAGTGACCATATAAAATTAATCGTCGGTAAATCAGATGCCAGACTGAGATTCATTGGAAGAATCCTAAGGAAATGCAATCCGAAAACAAAGAAGTATGTTACAGTACACTTGTTCGCCCACTGCTTGAATACTGCTCACTGGTGTGGGATCCGTACCAGATAGAGTTGATAGAAGAGATAGAGAAGATCCAGCGGAGAGCAGCGCGCTTCGTTACAGAATTATTTAGTAATCGCGAAAGCGTTACGGAGATGATAGGTAGACTCCAGTGGAATATTCTGCAAGAGAGACGCTCAGTAGTTAGGTACGGGCTTTTGTTGAAGTTTCGAGAACATACCATCACCGAGGAGTCAAGCAGTACATTGCTCCCTCCTACGTATATCTCGCGAAGAGACCATGAGGATAAAATCAGAGAGATTAGAGCCCACACAGAGGCATACCGACAATCTTTCTTTCCTCGAACAATACGAGACTGGAATAGAAGGGAGAACCGGTAGAGGTACTCAAAGTACCCTCCGCCACACCCCGTCGGGTGACTCCTCGCTGCACTAGATATTTCCCGCGAGGTTGGGCGGTCATCCACTCCCGACACGTGACCAGAGTGATCTCAGTGGGCCGAAGTAACTCTCAGGTCTGTTGAACCAAGGCTGGGTCGGTTCCCCTCGACACAAAGACATTACCGTTTCTGGTCCCAACCTACTTGCTTCATTGCTTTTCTACACCCATCTCCAAACTCTGGGATTACATGAACTTACGTAATTTCGCGTGATTTGTCAGAATATCATACCATTTTCGCGATACTTCTCGATGTCAGCACATAGCAATATCGCTTGTATAGCAGTCCCGCTCGCGCAACACAATTCTGAAGATACTGACTGGAAATTATTTCTCTAGGAACCCAAAATTTTAGCGAGGTGGAGCAAGCTGTAAACCACTGAGTAACTAGAAACTTATCCCATCTGCGAAGTCCTTTACATGAAAACTCGAAAAAATAGAGGAAACTGACATCTCCACCCACGATGTCAGTGATATTCCAAATCACCCCTACAATTCACAAAGTCAAGTAAGTTGTTTCTCATATCTGGCAAACCAGAAAACATGTCTCCCACCTGTCTTTCACCTGCTAGATGCACACACTGCAATCGATGTTCCCTGAACTAAATAAAGGTGCGAAATTTGCCGAAGCAGTTGACCGGACAATTTACATGGGAGGGAAAAATGGTCCAGCGCAAATACAAATCCATATTGAATCTTCTCAAATATTCACTCGATCACGAAAGTTGTCCAACACATACCAAGTATTAGTTCGCTATTCGGCCGTCTAGAGGACGACACAGTTAAGTCAGCTACATTCCTACACCCAAACAGGCCTCTCCATTCGGACAGCTCCTGCCGTTAATAGGAAATGTGAATCATTCCTGCCAGAGGCCACCGCCGGCTCGCCACGCACCTCTAGACCCAGTCGTCCTAGGAAAAAAAACCTGCCACATATATATTTTACTGCTATAATTACAATTATACGCTACGATTGCGGTGTGAATTGAACGACATTCAACAATGAGTGAAGTTTCCGAAATAAGGCCTAAGTTTCCGAAATACACCCTGATGATGGCTGCGTCTCTGGAAATCGAAATATCTGTATCATTCTTATGACCTGACATTCTTCCATCTGCTACCACAATACTGCACGTCAAATCCATACCTTCCTCACGAGTGGACGTAGTAATTTCCTTTGCACATGTCGGAACACAAACACATTCTTTATGAGCCTGATGCTCAAGGTGAACCCATCACGCATCCCCTACTACTAAGTATAATACTGCGGCAATAAGTGATTGCTAACGAGACGAAACAGTACTGAGAGCGATGGGTGGACATACGTTTTCTTGCGAGTGCTACTACTGTGACTTAGAAAGAGAGGCGTAATCGTCTTACGAACCCCATCGCAACAACTTCTGTAAGTTACTGTCATAAGCTGTCTGGGTTCTACAGGTGCACACAGGTATCCACGTTAAAAGCTATACTAGCTTTATAAATACAGATATGGCATTACCTCCGAATGACATGTTTTTCCAGACAAATATCGCAACACTGAATATAGACGGTGATCCTAGGAGTGTATATTATCAGACCAGCAGCGTGATTACACGTCGCCAACAGTGCACCCTTGTAATAAAACTTATGAATTTTGGAAGTGATTCGGCTAAGGAGCATGGTATGAAACCTGTATTTGCAACTCCCTCATGCTACCACTATATATTTCTCCAGTATTTGTAATGCATTCTGCCTCGATGCCATATCAGAGATTCTGCAATATATCCACTGAGTTATAGGCGATGGTTGATTGAGAAGGATCATAAACAGTAGTAGATGGTGTGCTGATTGAGGTTGTAAGAAATATACACTATCTTTTCTGATCTCTACTGCTACGCTTTTGGTAGAAATGACGTCTATGAATTGGAATCAAGTCTTTCCATTCTACCACATACCCGCGTTGCATCCAGTGGAGAAGGTCTTTAATAATTAAAGCCACAAGTGAATCATATTTCTCGCCTCTCATATTTCGAAACGAGACACCTTTCTCGAACCTATCTGCTACAGTGAAACTCCAACGTTCTTTTAGGTAGTCCCTATGCATCCTGCAACTGCCCCTCAGACCCTGCGCTACCATCACTGCAGCTTTGCGCATATGACCATTCCAATGTAAGTCTGAACTGAGTAGAAGTCAGAGAAAGCTATATCTTCCACCTTCTGCAATGCATGTAGGAACAGGCTAAACTGAGGTACTGAGGGGGACTTGTCTGCCATCTGTGCATGATGTGTAAGGTCAGCTCCAAACGAAGCCTGCTCCTGCAACATGGGGTAGTATACGAGACAGTGCGGGAACTGGGGAAAGGATATGGATTTTGCTACTGCATTGTGGTGCTTCCCCAAACTACAAACAGGTACTACAGATCCACGTCCATCAAGGCCCATTCACGTCTATCACCCTAACATTCTGTCATCGTTATTCTGTACCATCCAACAGAGAAAAATTTATGAACTATAAAAGCTTCACGAGCTTCATCCTATAGAGAACTTGATAAGATTTTTACCGCATCTCTCTTCTCCGATATGTCGAAAATAAATACCGCATGTGTGCTGGGACTGAGCAACTGTGACTATCCTATTAAATATACAGGTATTGGTCCACTGCATGTTGTTGTTGTTATGGTCTTCAGTCCTGAGACTGGTTTGATGCAGCTCTCCATGCTACTCTAACCTGTGCAAGCTTCTTCATCTCCCAGTACCTACTGCAACCTACATCCTTCTGAATCTGCTTAGTGTATTGATCTCTTGGTCTCCCTCTACGATTACCCTCCACGCTGCCCTCCAATGCTAAATTTGTGATCCCTTGATGCTTCAAAACATGTCCTACCAACAGATCCCTTCTTCTAGTCAAGTTGTGCCACAAACTTCTCTTCTCCCCAGTCCTATTCAATACCTCCTCATTAGTTACGTGATCTACCCACCTTATCTTCAGCATTCTTCTGTAGCACCACATTTCGAAAGCTTCTATTCTCTTCTTGTCCAAACTGGTTATCGTCCATGTTTCACTTCCATACATGGCTACACTCCATACAAATACTTTCAGAAACGACTTCCTGACACTTAAATCTATACTCGATGTTAACAAATTTCTCTTCCTCAGAAACGATTTCCTTACCATTGCCAGTCTACATTTTATATCCTCTCTACTTCGACCATCATCAGTTATTTTACTCCCTAAATAGCAAAACTCCTTTACTACTTTAAGTGTCTCATTTCCTAATCTAATCCCCTCAGCATCACCCGATTTAATTTGACTACATTCCATTATCCTCGTTTTGCTTTTGGTGATGTTCATCTTATATCCTCCTTTCAAGACACTGTCCATTCCGTTCAACTGCTCTTCCAAGTCCTTTGCTGTCTCTGACAGAATTACAATGTCATCGGCGAACCTCAAAGTTTTTACTTCTTCTCCATGGATTTTAATACCTACTCCGAATTTTTCTTTTGTTTCCTTCACTGTTTGCTCAATATACAGATTGAATAACATCGGAGAGAGGCTACAACCCTGTCTCACTCCTTTCCCAACCACTGCTTCCGTTTCATGCCCCTAGACTCTTATAACTGCCATCTGGTTTCTGTACAAATTGTAATTAGCCTTTCGCTCCCTGTATTTTACCCCTGCCACCTTCAGAATTTGAAAGAGAGTATTCCAGTTAACGTTGTCAAAAGCTTTCTCTAAGTCTACAAATGCTAGAAACGTAGGTTTGCCGGTCCACTGCATAGACCAGTTTAAAGTTCCATCACTTGTACTGTAGGAGTATGACCGTATCCAACAGACTATATTGTAAGTCGCAAGAGAAACCCCCTGTAATCCGGTGTTGTTGTTTGAAACATTGTTTTTTTTCTGCTGTAACACACTTCGTACACTGCCATACATTTAGTTTTTTCTGCCACGACTGCGAGGTCTGTGTCAGGTTCTAAACTGATACTAACACATTCTGATCCATTGCCTCTCGCAGAAATCTTGACGTCGCATGGTGTACATCATGTTGTTACTGCTGCGAGCATAACACACACCACACACAGGATGAATTTTAAATAAAAGACAGTGACAACGTAAGGAAACTGGAAGAGCTTGGCGGCGTTGTGGTGAGTTTCAAAACTGTAGTCCATAGGTGATTAACGACCTCTACATTTAAAATCATCTGTCACAGTAATGGAATAGCTGACGGCTCTGTGTTCCTTTTTGAGTGATTCCTCATATTACAGTCATGTACGTGATCACTGTTTCGGTGTTAGCCATGCCCAGAAGGTGTTGCCCCTCCACCAAAACTCTTGGTTCAACTCAAACAAGTGATGTCAGTAAATCATTATGTGGTAACCAACAGTGAGCCAGTGGACAGATGGGATGGAAAAGACGCCCTCGATGTACTGTAATAATAAGCATCATAGTTGATAGTGACAACAGTTTTAGCAATTTTACAGTAATTTCAACACCGATCAATGGTTGAACAGCATGCTTCCAAACTCCAGTATCATAGCTAAACGGCCCCTTCTCTACTTTGTGAGTGTCATTGCGAATGTAGATAGGTGACTGCGCAATACATACATTCATTGTTTATTCTCGAACACATACATCATCAAAGTATATCAGACAGTGCTCTACATATTTCTAGCACCTCGGGCATAGTGCTTAATTTACGATCGATCTCTATGTGGATGGGGGTCACAGAGCACTCTATCAGTCTTACGATAAATTTAGAGACTAAAAGACCTCCTCTAACTGTCTTTGACCAGCTCGCCGTGCAACACCATTACCGATTTAACCTGCAACTGACTAGAAGTAGACCGCTACATTCCATGTCTCGTGAATGAATTGACCTTGCTGAGTCCTTGCCCGTCCAAGTGCACAACATTTCTCTAGATGCATCCATGTCATGGAGGTTAGCACTCCTTATCGATGTATAGTAACAGATTTGAAAGGGTTGTGATGTAATAGCAGACGGTGAAGAAGAACAAAAAATGGGTGATTTTTACACATGATGGAGCTCCTGACAGAGTTGGAAGCATTTTACGTAAACCAATTGCACTATCAATTTTAAAGTATTCATCTAGTGTCTGGAATTAGTACCAGGAGGGTGTTGGTAAGAGAGAACATACACACACGTACTCCTAAGGCCACACTGTTCTGCACTTAAAACAGGCTGTGATGATAGATCGCTTGAGTTCGTAAATTATCACTCGTGTGGAATGAAGCGCTGTTAATATTCCAATGAAGAAATATATTTCCAGCGCTTGACATACATCCATCTTGCAGGTTTCTCTACTATAACCAATGGTAAGAAACTGTAAAATGAAAAAACTCATTCCTTAAAAAAGTGGCTCTGTGTGATGCATGCACAAAATAGCTTTCCAGAGATTTATAGCTTCCACTTTTCACATCTGATCACGCTTCAGAAATTATACTATGCCCACATCAGTCCTATATAAAATGATGGTTAGTAATGGAGAATACTGCTTACAGGGAAACAGATAAACGCACCGCAGCAGCATCCAACATGTGAAATTAAAAGTCATGCTGCCACTAACTCTGTAAACTGCATATCTGTCAAGCAGATGTATATGGAGCGATTGTAGTACCTCACAAACACTTTTCGCTAACTTAGTTGTGGAACTGAAGTATCGATTTTACACCAAAGACACGACAGGGGAATGGAGTACATCACATAAATCTTCGATCGTTTAGAGGAATGTGTCATGTTTCATCACACATGAAATTCAAGTCCTCTGATGACCCAGAGGTTTACTGTTAATGATCACAAGTAGACACTGCTCTAAGGCCCACACAGAACACATGGTTGTATACATGTCAAACGCAGGCTATCTCATACAACTGATGCATCCTGACAGAACATCAGGAAAAAATGATCAAATGACCTACAGCAACTCCCCCCTCTTTCTACCTAGAATGCATCATCAGTCTACCATTAATTCGTACTTCGTTACAACTCCATCTCAACTGACCACTCCATCCACTCTACGTCATCCTTTAATGCAGTTGCAAATAAGTTTAGAGGCAGATGGTCCTCTGTCTTACTGAAAACTGAGGGTGCTCTAGTCATGCGTCAAGAGTGGGTAACTGCCCGACCTGATGGGAAATATCTAGTGCAGTGAGGAGTATACCAATGGTGCATGTGCTTATGCCGTCTGTCTTCGTAGTACATGTACAAGTGTCTGGCAGTCGGTACCTACACGAATGATGTAAAAGGGGCGATTTTGTATGGTGCAGGATACGAATTGTATGTATACTACATCGCCACAGTACACAGTTGACTGTTGTTGGGTTGTAGATCAGTTTCACACTCTAATTATCAAGCTCCCATCATCAGTGGCAGAGCTGTATAACTGAGTAAGAGTCTTTCCGTATTTGACAATCTGTAGACCACTTTGCAAGGTTTCATTGTCGGTGCAATATGGTGATCGGTACAAAATAGTTTTTTGCCGCTGAAAGTCTCGTCTATAGAAAGAATAAAAAGGCGGACAATGCTTCCACATTAGCGGTATTAGTAATTCGGCAGGTAAATTCAATGAGAGCCAATCGTAAGGCTCCATTCAGTCACAAGACATCCTTTGTGCCAGCTGTAGGAGCGTCTACAAACTGATTCGAACAAGATGGAGGCAAGGTCTCTACAGAAAGTTCTGAGAAAGCAAGTGTTCAAAGACAAGTTGAAGCAGACAATCCATCTCTGGTGGGGATGCTGTCATTCATCTGCCACTGTGGCATTAGGATGTCTCCAGACCAGTAGCTGTAGGATGCCGAAAATTTCCGTCATTTTTCTCTTCTGTAAGACAGTACTTCGAATTCTGTTTGTGTAATTGTTCTGATGCGCCCCCCCCCCCCAATCTGTGCTTAGACAGTGCTCTCTTTCCAAAGAACAAGAATGCATCAATGATTAACAGGGTTTTCGCGAGTGTGCACAGGCATGATGAAGGCTTTTAGCGATGATAACGTTTAACGTTTCTGAGACGTATGTTGACAGCAGGACGAACATTTCATAGAGATGCGTCAGCCACGCTGGGCAAGCAAGACTGTCTGCATGGCTAGACACAGCTCGTATGTCCCATTACTATGGCTAGGAAGAAAACAGTCGATGTTACTCTGGAACAGATTTCTATAGCGAGACGTATGACGTCAGTGTCGACAGGTATCGCGGCAGCAACAGGAAACACGCGAGCCCAGAGGTGTCTCGCATATGGGACCGGCGTGAGCGCGCCAGCCGACATGTGTCTTAAGAGTTCTGCAGGGGAGCAGTTCGCTGAAATGTCGCGGTTAACTATAGTTCGAAAGCGTTTTTTTACGTGCACTGACAAGGGGACCCTCCATACTGTAAATCACGGATTTTGATGCGCTTCAAATGTGTTGTAGAGACACTTACTCTGAGTACCTGGTTATTCGGTTTTTTAGCGACGGGCCTTGGTTTTTGAAAAAAATTGACTTTGTAGTTCATTTCGGGCTTTGTATACCCGTAACATCACACGTATTTCGAGCAAGTCAGGGTAGCGCAGCGGTAAAGGTTTATGGCTACCGCGCTGAAGGTACCATGTTCGGATCCTGCTTGTGTACTTTTTTTCTTCAAAATTGACGGAATTTTTCAATTTTATTTCAAAGAATATCAACAAACAGTGTAAGGTGTACTAAATTATATAGATATATTCAGTTATTAATTTTTTCAAATATTAATTCCGTTTGTTGTTCGCATCATATTCTCCCAATTCATCTTCTTCGTAGAAATCTATCAATTCATCATCAATAATGAACTGCCTTTCGGCCAAGAGATCCTGTATTGCGATAAAAATCTCATCGCCAATTGCAACGGAATTGGCAGAGATCACGCTAGGCGGTGTATTCGTTACGAGATTCAAATGGAGGAGTAGATTTTCGGCGTATTTAATGGCATTTGTGATTTCGCCTTTTGATTCCTCGTTCAACTCCTCTACTTGTGGATCTGCTGCTGGCTGCACTACTGCAGAAACACTTGGTTCTTCGCCGGCCGGGGTGGCCGAGTGGTTCTAGGCGCTACAGCCTGGAACCGCGCGGACGCTCCGGTCGCAGGTTCGAATCCTGCCTTGGGCATGGATGTGTGTGATGTCCTTAGGTTAGTTAGGTTTAAGTAGTTCTAAGATCTAGGGGACTGATGACCTCAGAAGTTAAGTCCCATAGTGAGCAGAGCCATTTGAACCATTTGAACTTGGTTCTTTCATTTCACACAATTTTGGTCACACACGGTACTAGAGACGCTTTGAGAGCAACTGACAGTGGCGACGTAAAGGAATGAATGCAACTCGTATCCTCATTGGCCTAGGAGCTGGCATGCCGTTATGGCTAACTGCATTCACGGGAGAGGGAACGATAATGGGCGGAGATCAATTTCAGGTAATACAAGAAGCGACCGTTGTACAGACAATTGGAACTCCAACTGCGAACCACAAACGGAATGAATATTTGAAAAAATTAATAACAGAATATATCTTTATAATTTTGCACACTATTTGTTGATATTCTTTGAAATAAAACTGAATCATTCGGTTTTTCAAAAAAAGGGACATGAGCAGGATTCGAACACGCTACCTCCAGCAGTGGAGCCGTGAACCTTTATGGCTAGACTACGCTGACTAGCTCGGAATATATGTAATGTCACAGGTACACAATGCTCGCAATGAACTTCAAAATCGATTTCCGCAAAAACCAAGGTCCGTCGCTAAAAAAACCGGATAGCCAGGTACTCAGGGTAAGTGGCCTGTACAACATAGTTGAAGCGAATCAAAATCCGTTGTTTATGGTATGAGGAGTCCCCTAGTGAGTGTTTGTGCAGTGCATTATTTTCGGCTGTTTAAGCGTTGTGAGCGTGTTGACAGAGAGTTATGTATGTATTATTTCGGTGATTTACGAGTTGTTTTCGTATCTGTCGCATTATTTTGTGAACAGATCTGTAGGCTGTGCAATGCATGGTTTCGACAGTTGACGATTATCAAGCGTGTTTGCAGGGTCTGTTACATGCATTATTTTGACAATTTAGAAGTTGTTTGCATTTCTGCACATCAGAGTACTGCATTATTTCGAAGATGTACGAGCAGTTTGCAGGTCTACAGACTATTTACTGCGACTTCAAGCATGCCTGGGTGAGTGTTTTGCAGCAGTGTAATAAATAAAGTAGGTGAAGTCCGTCCCTAAATAAACTGTATGCATTATTTCGACAGCTTATAATTAGTGAGCGTGTCTGAACATCAGTGAACTGCATTATTTCGGCAATTTACGTGTAGTTTGCAGGTCTGTAGGCTGTGAATTGCGACCCCAAGCATGTCAGAGTGTGTTTTTTGTATCAGTGTAATAAATAAACTACGTGAGATCCATCCCTAAATAAATTGTTCCAAAATAAGTAAAGTACACCCCTTCCTCTCTCCAGCAGCCGAGCACAAGCTGAGTCATTTTCCCGCCATTTTTCCTCTCCGGATCGCCATGGGATGAAAGAGCACACTGGTGGTTGTACTGTGTACTAAGTCATTCAGACTCTGGTGGACACACTGGATGGAGCATCTGCCTCGAAATTTTTTAAAGGAAGACTCAAATAAAGACTTACGTCCATCATATCCACCAGCGCAGCACAGGCTAAGTCATACATTTACAGTGTTCGTATTTGTTTCACGACAATGTGATCGGAAACCTACCACTATTTGCTAGCACATCGCACGTAATGGCTCATTTTCGTCTTATTTCTTACAGAAGCAGGGATCTTGTGAATTGCTCCACATTTTTAAGAAGTGGGAGGCTCGTGACCCTGCTACAGATGTCAATTATCCTCGCTATTTATTGGGATGTATCCCTAAAAATTAATAAATCATGTGTTTGGTTGTTGAACAAAAATCGAAGGAGATAACAGATAATGAGCATCTAATTTTTTACTTTCCTTTTCTTTTAGCTCTTATTAGAGAAAGGGTGAAGAGTGTAGTATTATAGCTAAACTTGACACTTATATAGAGACGATGGCGTGGGGTCTCAGATACACAGTGCATTCAATTTAATTCCAAAAATATAATCTCAAGTGACTGATGTAGCAGAATAATATGAATAACACGCCGACCTAGCTGATTATGCGCTAGACATAATTCTTCAATCAGGAAGGACGCCAAAAGCGAGCGGAACATTAAGCTATCGGCCCGGCGAGTTTTTTCCCCTCAGCGGGCCTCCGACAGTCGTATGGTGTGACAGATTGCTTTCAGATCGATTGCGCAGAATTAATGGAGAATTAATAGCGGTAGCTTAAGGGGGAAATGCGGACAAACTCGTTTAGACGAGAAATGCGAACTGTCTGAATGCGCTATTACTAAACTGATTCCGTTTTAATACTTCTGACGAAAATGAAAGTACTGAAATACACATTACACACTCTAACTGAGAGAAATTTAATCGCGCGAGTTAAGCGGGTTCCGGAAATCTGATGGTGGCTTATAGGTTGAGGTGTAATTCACGTGAGATGCTAGCTGTTTTCGTGCAGCTACAAAGAGTGATCCGGAACTCCACCAGTAAAATTTCGAAGATTGTTCAGGGATATTTTCTAAGTTTTTTCGGGTATGGTTTCCGATGGCTCTTTGGAGATTAATAGAGTTTCATTTTTTTGTTCCTTTCAATTATCTTTGTATCGAGTATATTAAAAAATGCATGCACAATAGTGCAAACGACAAAGGAATACTCTGTGTGTCTTGCTTGAAAAAAAAAATTGCTTTCACTCACAGCACATGTTTTTGACAACAGTAAGGTCCGCTTTAAGCTTCGTTCTCACATTTACATACAATACTGTTCGATTTTGTCATGAGCCGATATGCATTTAACGTATGGTTTCGCTAAGGGCAGTGGAAGAGCAGTGCGACGAAGGTATGCTGAAATACTTCTGCAGCGACGGGAACCATGTAGTAGGGACAAATGAAAATATGGAAACACGAAAACCACAACACATTTCCATGTCTCATAAGAACTAGGAAAACCGTTCGAACTCAAAACATAGTGGATAAACACAGGTCCTGTGTAGTTTTCAGGGGAATCTTGTGCCATTTTTCTTGCCAAGTAGTTGGAGATTCAAGCGATGATAATTAGCGATCACACACCTTTCTCTCCAAATTCGACCACAAAGGATCAATAACAGTGAGGTCAAGTGACTGTGGCGGTTAGGGAAGGTGCAAAAATTTACCCTGGTGCTCCAAAAAGCAGTCCTGGACGACGCGAGTTATGTGAACAGGAACCCGGTCATTTTGGAACACAACACCGCCACTGGGGAACAAACGTTGTGCCATGTGATGCACCAGACCAGCCAAAACGGCCATATAATCTTCCATATCCGTCGATAGTGACGTTTATATTTTAATAGTGTCAAATTAAGAATTGCTGACACATTCTTGCCGGTTATCTGGACTTTACTTCTATTGTGGCTCGGGTTCAACAGTGAAGTTCGAGAAAATTAACTACTAGAAGGTCCTTTTAAAGTGAACAGGTATTTTCAGTGTTAGCAGCCCGGGATTAACTGAATTCTTGGTAACTAATCGTCATGATTTTTTTTTCTTTTGAAGCCTTTTTGTTACAAATAGCCGACACAGGTTTGAGGCTTAATTTTCTACGGTCTCAGCTTCTATCAGTCTTTTTTCATTTTGAGCAGATCACTTGTGTAGAGGGGACTTGTTAACAAATGGTTCAAATGGCTCTGAGCACTATGGGACTTAACATCTGAGGTCATCAGTCCCCTAGAACTTAGAACTACTTAAACCTAACTAACCTAAGCACATCACACACATCCATGCCCGCGGCAGGATTCAAACCTGCGACCGCAGCGGTCGCGCGGTTCCAGATTGAAGCGCCTAGAACCGCTCGGCCACAACTGCCTGAGACTTGTTAACCTCTCTGGAATGTGGGAACAGTCCCACATAAGCAATACATAATTTTTACATACGTTTAGTTGGAACATTGGACAGTAAAAACCATTCTCGCATATTCAACACTGGATTGCTGATCCCAAAAATTTAACACACTAGCACCATCTCCTTTATCTGTATATCTCTGGCCTTACGAATAAAATTTTCTCTAACTCTCATACTCGTTTTTATCACTCCCAGGTGACCCCAGACTGTGCTTTCAAAAAAAATGGTTCAAATGGCTCTGAGGACTATGGGACTTAACATCTGAGGTCATCAGTCCCCTAGAACTTAGAACTACTTAAACCTAACTAACCTAAGGACATCACACACATCCATGCCCGAGGCAGGATTCGTACCTGCGACCGTAGCAGACTGTGGTTTCATGGCAGTACTTGAACACTAGGGGGACTATGTCACCTGGCCTAGTTTCCACACTCAGTGCAACACAATACGTTTTCCTTCGAGCAATAAGGGCTGACTTTCTCCTTTCCTTGTTCTTTCCGTAATGCTAATTAATTGAGGGTCTCTATCCTGTTGCACTACAGTATCCTTAAAGAGAAGTGGAAACCCACTAAGAATGGATCAACTATCCCTGGATGTTGATCACACCGCTGTTCTTTCAAGTCCTGATCAAACGTTCGGCTCACGCCTTGAGCCACAACATTTTCCATGGCATGGATGTGTTTGATATTAAACTGAAATGCTGAAATACGTATGGCCCATCTAGAAATCTGCCCCATCTTTCTTGTTCTTGCCAACACCCAGCTGAGAGCTTGCTTATCGGTATTTAACGAAAATGATTTGCGTTCCAAATATAACTTATATTTTTCAAAAGCGAGCAAGACTTCCAAGGCCTCCAGGTCGCATACTGAAGTCTTCCAATGCCAAAAGGACACATGAAGCATAAGCGATTGGATGTCTTCCCGATGCACCTTCCTGAAAAAGGACGGCTGCAACCCTGACAATAAACTCCTTACTGAAATCAACCATAGGCAACAGAAGGGCAGTCGCCAAAGTCAAAGGCCTCAAAAGCTGTTTCTTCTGACAGACCACTCCGTTTCCTTTTTTTTTTTTTACTTTCCTTTGAAGATGATTTAGTGGTGTTGTCAACTGGATAAAATTAGGCACAAGTTTTCGGAAGAAATTTATCATTACAATAAAATGAGCCACTGCTTCAGTGACCTTAGCAGTGGAACTTGAATGAATCGCCTGCGTGTGACTGTAGTCAATTCTCATCCCCTTGCTAGAAACAATATGGCCTCAAAATGAAATTTCATGCTGAGAAAATCTTATCTTCGAAGGTTTAACGGAAAAACCCATCCGTCGTAACCGTTAGAGCAACTCCCTAATATGGCCGACATGCTCTGGGAATTCTCACTAAAAATTACTAAATTATCAAGACAATGGTACCCACACTGAAATTTAAGATGAGAAAATAACTTATCCAGGACACCAGAGAGCACTGTTGCTCCCGTAGACAGTCCGAAGGGAACTCTTATTATAAAGAGCCGAAACAGTAACAAAGGCCGTGATGGGTTTTGTCTATTCAGTAAGGATGTGGTTATAGGCCCTGATTCAGATTGAACGCCATAAAAACCTTTGCCCTTTGGGAACACGAGGAACGGGAATGCAAATCAGGAAGAGGTATAGACTGGAGAACTACCTTTTTAAGGGCCCGCTAATCAACAACAGGATGCCCCCCCCCCCCCCCCCCCCCGGAGAGTTGGGCATCACAAATGTTGGAGAGGGGTACGGTGATTTGGAAAGCCTAATAACTCCCTCCTGCAATATTTCATCGATAGTGAGACGTAACGGCTTCATCCGAAGCGGTGACAACGTTTCTGGTGGGCACCTACTCGGCTTAATTAGCCTAAGCTGTCAGTCTCTCCCCTCTGTCTGGACAGAACATGTGCGAGATCATAGATGGTGACATCAGCGTCTACTGAATTAATTATGTACTTCCGATGGCCTACGTTACCATTCACTACGTGCTTAAAAAACACCTTCTGGTGGTCAAATTAAAAATAAAATCTCTTACTCTACTGGATAAACAACCCAACCTTACAGATGAAGTGTGCACCCATTATAGCTGACACTGATAGATTACGGGCCACTTTGACTGGGAACTGTCACATAAAATCACCCACTTGAATCTTATTCTTCATTGACCCCAATATTTGCATTTGTTCGGAATTGGCTAGCTGACAGGACTGAATTTCACTCAATAGTTCGGGTAACTTGAACAAGTTCGGCTAACTTGAATGCTCCTTAATTAAGGATACAGAGCTTTCAGTATCGAGAGGTACACAAACAGTCTCCTCGTTTACAGACGTACACACAAAGGGGACTCTAGCCCAGGGTTCGCCACAAATCTTCTTCAAAAGGCCTTTCTTCGCGATCCCCGCTGAAGATATGACGAAAATTTTTGTGGAGCACCGAGACACCTATCCACCAAATGCTGTTCCTGTGAACTAAAAAGAAAAGATGATTTCACTCACAAAAATAAAGTATGTGCAAATTTAAACTTGATAAGACGTGATAAAAAGTTAGGGGCTGGACGGGAATTCGAACCCAGCAATAAATCGAATTGTTAGCTAAGCATAATCGTATCTTACATATGAGGGTTTTTTCACCAGTAACGAGATGTTTGAACTTGAAACGAGGAGAGGAAGTTTTTGCATTACTTGGCTCCTTTAATCATTATTTTCTAGCCTCGAATCGACGTTAAATATCAGTGCTTTTCACCGATAGCGAGACGTGCACATCGCTGAATTAGGACTAACACTACGAGTAGTTTTTTGAGAAGTGGGAGATTAACTGTTTGTTATCTGTAACGGCAACGTGATACCATGTGCTATTTCACTTACGATGAGTTATCAAGGCTTGGTTATAACTGCACTGAAGAGAGCTACACAGTAGCTGAAATCGATCTCCACTAAACAGATTAAAAGTTTACGGTCGATGCTGCCCTTCTTCCTGTCTTGGATTTCTTTTTCTCTTTATTCGAATGACAAAATTTTGCAAGAAAACGGTTCCCTATCTACTTACTCCTAACCATCTAGACCTAAATACTATATAAATGGTCTGGAATATCACAGAAGATATGATCCATAGTCGTAAAACTTCTCTAGCCTCAAAAAGCAATGCGTGATAATTTTACTGCTAATAAATAAACGCCATGTGTCATTTTTCCTGGTGAATCGTTTCGGGTAAAGTTATTTCAGTCACTTGTGCTCCAATTTCACTACTTATATATTCAAGCAGCTTTTCAGTTGGCTTCTAAAGTCTGAGTGGTCTTCCTTCAAGATTTATCCCCAGGGTAATAATTTGGTTGCCAAAAATCAAAACCGAAGGCTTGATTCAAATGGCTCTAACCACTATGGGACTTAACATCTGAGGTCATCAGTCCCCTGGACTTAGAACTACTTAAGCCTAACTTACCTCAGGACATCACACACATCCATGCCCGAGGCATGATTCGAACCTGCGACCGTAGCATCAGCGCGGTTCCGGATTGAAGCGCCTAGAACTGCTCGGCCACAGTGGGCGGCCAAGGGCTTGGTGTTACTAGCTGAAAACAGTTACCACGTTTTTTCATGTAGACTGCTCTAATGTACTGTTCTAGAAAGGAGCTCATCTCCACCCTCTGACCACTTTCCCCTAAACGCAGGCGCAGGTGTTCCCGTCGTCTTGCGTATCAAAAATGGTTCAAATGGCTCTGAGCACTATGGGACTCAACTGCTGTGGTCATAAGTCCCCTAGAACTTAGAACTACTTAAACCTAACTAACCTAAGGACATCACACACATCCATGCCCGAGGCAGGATTCGAACCTGCGACCGTAGCAGTCGCACGGTTCCGGACTGCGCGCCTAGAACCGCGAGACCACCGCGGCCGGCTCTTGCGTATCCTTCACATATTGTTCTCCTCTTCGTATTTATTCTGTTGATCTTAAATAAGATAGGAAGCTACTGGCCATGGAACAAAAATGGTTCATCGCTTTCTTTCCTTCACTACATTCCAAAGCAATAATTTAATCCCAAAGCTTTTGCCAATTCTCCACTAACTGAAACACAGACTCGTTTGCTTCATAGAACTTTTTTATTTTAAGCTCACGCAAACCGAGTAAATCCTCATCATAACAGTCAGAAAGGTAAGGTAAGACCTCGCGGTTTTGTTTTTCGTGAAAGAAGCGGTAGTCCCAGAGATCACCAGTTTCCTGTCTAACATTCTCCAAGAACACTACCATGTCTGGAGCCTAATTTTCTCGCAGCGTGTTGTTTCAGTTTCGAGAGCTTCTATAGTTTAGTCCGTGCATTAGAGCTTTAACGCCTCGATCTCATAGTGTATTGATTAACACTGTGGGCCCTAGATCACAGAATCGCGGGTTCCATTCCCCGTCGGACTGGAGGGAGTCATATCCAGCTCCCTCATTATTTCCATACTTTGCATTGTTTGTTAGTATACTTTTATTGCTGTCATATTACCTTTTACTGTTGTGAGATTAGAAGACTGGAAAAGCCATTTCACGCCAAAAAACGTATATGATGACTACTGGAGGGGAGATATGAGCAATATGAAAATATTATACAATTATACGCCTTAGATTCGAACAAAGAGTCGTTATTTACCAATGAGTTGAAAATGAGGATTCCGGTCCCTATTGGAGTACAGAAAAAAGAAATGAAAACTTTACCAGATTGTAATCATAACGAAAACAAGACGGTAATATTGAGATGAAATAGGAAGAAAAATCAGCCAAGGATTAAATGCTTAATAATCGAAATAAATAATCTGAAAAACATCATGAAGGACAACCAAGAGCGGCTGATAAAAATTTCTACGATGCCGTAAATTATTTAGCTGACATTCCGTATAAAATCAATGGCGTCAAATAATGTAAACTCCATTATTCGTTACCGTTGTCAAATAGTAATAGAAGTGTGACGAATTATGAGTTTTATATTGACACCTTTGACTTTATGTTGCCTGTTAAGCTGACTCGGAAACTGGAACTAAAGTAAAAAAAAAATTACCAGCAGCTCTTGGTAATGAATCTTGATGTTTTCAAACATCTTCTGTTGAGAGAATACGGTGACAAGACCCATCGTCAGAATAGTGCAAGTATATGCCACGTGTATACAAATTAGCTTATTTTAAATTGATCTAAATTTGTAAATACTTTGACGTGTCCTGTATCCTCGAAAAAAGAGATCTGTGGATGAATAAAGCTACTACTACTACTACTACTACTACTACTACTAGATCACAGAAAGAGCGCAAGCACGACAGTTGCACTGAATGTCACGTGGTACCTACACACGAAAACTTATTGCAGCCCGTGTTGCATGATTAATTTTAGTATTAAAATCCAGTATACATTAAAAACTCAAGACACGTCGTGGTGAGTCACGTCGTGGAGACAAGGGTAACAGAAGTTGCCATATCGCGGGGTGATGGAAAGAGCGAGTAGAGTCAAAGATTTCTCGAGCTCTGACGTAAAGTGCTAGACCAGTTAATCCTATTACAGGCTCTATCCTGGGCCTTAAAATAGTACTGCCGTGCATAAAATTTGTACATTTCGCAACTGAGAATGCGTGAAAGAGACATGTGTTCGGTTTTCAACTAGACTATGGAGAGTCGTGACGGTAATCTTCAATGGCCAGTAGTACAGTAGTAACATTTTCCGTCCATTGAGATTTCCTTGTCTGCACTTAAATCAATTCAAAAAAGCCTCATGCGAAGGTATTTATAATTTAACTTGCTCTGAAGAGATCCTCAACTCGACATGCTACCTACTCTCAGCATCAGTCCGCAAATGTCCCTGGAGTGCATGGTTTTTCGCAGCCTACAGTGGGCAGGTGCAAACGGAAATGTTGTTCCTCTCGCACGGCAAATACGGAGAGAAATACGACGTACATGTATTTTTAGCTTTGGTTCATCTCTGTGTTTTGAACGTGACACAATAGCGTGTATACAGTGCTCCAATGACACTTGTTAAGAGCCCATAGTCATATGCACCATCTTACACATCTGTCTACGAAAATCCCCAAGTTTCATAAGAGTTTATGGAACTTAACGCACGTTTTGGCAGTATTTAATTGCCATTTATGATAATAATTACAACAATATTCGTTGTTTGAAATATACTGTATTTTACGGACTATAAGACGCTAAGGTCTTAAGACGCACTTTAATTTTTAAGCAATTTGTTTTAAAATAACATTTTTACAATTTTTTTATTAGACTGCATAGCATGACCAAACAAATCTTATTTTATAAAATCGAACTGTCCTTAAAATCTCTGAACTTTCTCTGCGTAATCATCGTTGTCCATTTCGTATATAAGATGGTCTGCATTGCGTTATTTCTGCCGCACTTCTTGAAGGATATAGCAATAGTGACTTCTCTTATTCTGGACCACAATTGCTTTATCCACTGACACACTTGTTTGATTGTATGTCGTTTGAAAACTCCCTACGGCGTGAATTCGTCTTGGGTTTCATCCATCATCCGTTTGTCCTATTGCTCTCTGATGCACACTTTAAATGGTTTATTTATCGAGGTTGAAATTATGAAGTAACTCGCGCGCGGAGTGGCTCAAGGGGAGGTGGGGGAGGGGGGGACTCTGAGCACTATGGGACTTAATATCTGAGGTCATCAGTCCCCTAGAACTTAGAAATGCTTAAACCTAACTAACCTAAGAACATCACACACATCCATGCCCGAGGCAGGATTCGAATCTGCAACCTTAGTGGTCGCGCGGTTCCAGACTGAAGCTCCTAGAACCGCTCGCCACACCGGCCGGCAAAACGCTAGGCCTCGCGGAGTGGCCGCGTTGTTTGAAGCACCATGACACGGACTGAGCGGCCAGAGGTTCGAGTCCACCCACTGGCAAGGGTGTGTGCGTTGTTCTTAGCATAAGTTATTTTAAGTAGTTTGTAAGTCTAGGGACCGATGACCTCAGCAGTTTCACACACATTTGAACATTTTTATGAATTAATTGCTCCAGGAATAACAGTGAACATTGAATACGTGGCCATATTTAAGATTAGCGGGAAATTTAAATCAGACACTGGCCATTGTATTAATTTCGAATATAAGACGCACCTGAATTTTGGAGGCAATTTTTCGAAGAAAAAACTGCGTCTTATAGTCCGTAAAATATATGATTACATATACCATCCTCATTAAATCCTCATTTACCTATCCAGTAAGGGCAAATGTATAGCGAAATACAAAAACCATAGACGGGATGCTGACGATCTTTCAGTCATCGGCATCGTCATATTACATAAGGTATTAAGCATCTACTTTCTCGGTCTTAGCACAACTTGTGCGCATCATTCCCTTCGTGAACTTAAGTATCTCCAGGTTTTCTAGTTGTAGCTCGCATAGAATTGCCTAGTCTTTCATACCCTATTCTTTTTGCATGTTGCTCCCACCTACGTCCATATTCAACTACTTCCTCAGGAATAGCGTGTACTTTCAACTCACATACGTTTTAATTTTTAATTTAGTCTCTACTTGTGCAACCCTTCTGAATGTATTTTTCTGTCATCTTCCTTTATATTTATCCAACTATCATTTCCTACAACAGCAATGTAATCGCCAAAGTTTGTAGTTTTTCTATTGTTATACATAGTACTTGGCATTCGTGCAGTTTTTATGTCTGTCATTATCATTATTACTGATGTGTCGGCAGCTGGGCCAACACCTTGTAAATAGAGGTGGCTTAATAGGCACGCGAGACTAACGCAGACGGGCGTGAAGTACTGGAACAGGATACGTAATTAATGCTATGAAGAAAAGAACGGAGTTTCTCATATACTTATCTTTAATTTCTTCTTGTACATCTCTATGGTGAACACAAGTGAGACTCTAATTACAATCACTGTAAGGCTAATGGCGCCTTGCTAGTTCGTAGCCATTAACTTAGCTGAAGGCTATTCTGTCTCTCGGCTAATGAGAGAGAAAGGCTTAGTACGCCTAGTCGCTAGCTCTGTCGTCCATACAACTGGGCTGAGTTCGAGTCAGTCTCTCGAGACCTGCCATGTGGTGGCGCTAGGTTTGCGATCACACAGTGGCGACACGCGGGTCCGACATGTACTACAGGACCGCGGCCGATTTAAGCTACCACCTAGGACGTGTGGTGTCTGGCTGTGACACCACATTCCTCCCCCGCAAATCGGCGAACGGTCGTGAGATAAGGCTTCCGCCCGCCGTGGGGAGGACCCCATGTTGACGTATGCGATGAGGTGGGGAGCCTAACAACAGGCGAGGCTGTGCCACCCGCACCCGGCCATTCGGTCCGAGGGGAGCTAGGAAACGCCTGAAAACCTAGTCCAGGGTGCACGTCAACATGCGGTGTATGCGCCCGTAAAGAGACAGGAGGGGCCGAAGGGTCGACCTCCATGTGGTCGGAGAATCCGACGCGCGATGACGACATCTGGTCCGGAGCGGGCAAGAGTTCCATGGCGGAGGACAGCTGGTCACGGGAAGCGATCGGCGGCGCGTGACCCAGGGAGGCGCGTGGCAGCTGCAGCGAAGCGTCCACTGCGGGCGGCGCCGGAGGCGGCTGCGGCGGCTGCGGCGGCTGCGGCGGCGGCGCGACGCCATGAGGCAAAATGGAAGGCAGCGTCAGTAACACCTGGGGATGAGGCGAGCCAGTAGATGGGTCCCCATGGCGTTGACCTGACGGCTCCGTCGCTGAAAGCAGACGGGGAGCGGCAGAACCCGGGCGACGACAGAGGCGCAGCTGATTGAGATGCCGAGACACCTCACCAGAGGCCCCCAAAACCAAATACACTGCGCGGCCGAGGCAGCGAAGAATGCGCCCTGCGAGCCAACGCCGTGAACCGCGATAGGTGCGATAGAAGACAACGTCGCCAGGAGCAAAAGCAGGAGTCTGCCGCTGCACAGGAACCTGATGCGGCGGATGCAGCAAAGACATCAAGGTTCGATGAGAACGACCATGGAGCAACTCAGCCGGCGAGCGACCATCGCGGGGCTGAGAGCGAGAGCGTCCTCTCGAGCATGCGACTCTTTCAATTTCAACATCTGTGACTTGAAAGTCCGGACCAATCGTTCCGCGGCACCGTTTGACTGAGGCGAAAACGGCGCGGACGTCAGATGTTGAATACCATTGGCCTTGCAGAAGGACTGAAATTCTGCGGACATGAATTGTGGGCCATTGTCGGAAACAATAGTCTGCGGAAGACCTTCAATGCAAAAGATAGCAGACAAGGCTTGGATTGTGGCAGAAGACGTCGTGGAAGACATCCGGACAACAAAAGGAAAATTACTGAAAGCATCGACCACAACCAACCAACGAGCATTCCAGAATGGACCAGCAAAATCGATGTGCAAGCGTTGCCAAGGGGAAGTGGCTTTCGGCCATGCAAAGAATTTCCGCGGCGGTGCGGATTGTTGTTCGGCACACGCCACGCAAGAGGAGCACATATTCGTAATCGCAGCATCGATTCCGAACCAAGTACAGTGCTGACGAGCAAGGTGTTTCGTACGCACTATTCCCCAATGTCCTTGGTGAAGAAGCCGTAAGACAGAGGACTGTAACGAACGTGGGACCACGACTCGAGACTGATCATTATCAGAACGCAACAACAAAACACCACGTCGTACAAAAAGTCTCTCCTTGTGAGCAAAAAATCGGCGAACCAACGGATCCTCGATCCGTGACTTTGCCAAGGGCCATTGCGTAGCAACAAAACGCAAAACGGGAGCAAGGACAGGGTCAGCAGCCGTGGCTGTAGCGACACGACGAAAATCAATCGGAAATGATGCGACCACGTCATCGGTTTCCGCATCAATGAACATGCAAGCAAGTTCGGAAGAATCGAATGCTTTATCCTCAGCAACAGGCAAACGGGACAACGCATCAGCGTTTCCGTGCTTAGCAGTGGACCGAGACAAGATATCGTAGCGGTACTGCGAGAGGAAAAGAGACCAGCGAATGAATTTCTGCGCCGTACACGGAGGTACCGGCTTGTTCGGATGAAAAAGCGATGTCAAAGGTTTGTGGTCCGTGATGATGGTAAAGTGACGACCATACAAGAAATCGTGAAACTTAGTAACACCAAACACGAGAGCTAAAGCCTCTTTCTCTATCTGTGAATAATTTCTTTGCGCAGATGAGAGCAATTTTGACGCAAAGGCAATAGGGCGATCATGCGATCCATTTTTGTGCGCAAGCACAGCACCGATCCCGAAATCCGATGCATCTACCATCAACAAAAGGGGTTTCCGGGGATCGAACGGCGTAAGGCAAGTATTTGAAAGTAACGCCGATTTCAACTGGCGAAAGGCGCGTTCGCATTCCGTCGTCCAGACGAACGGAACACCTTTACGGCGTAAGCGATGAAGCGGAGCTGAAATGGAAGAAGCATGGCGCAGAAACTTATGATAATAATTTAGTTTACCCAACACACTCTGTAGCTGTTGTAAGTTCTGTGGCGAAGGCAACTCCTGTATGGCACGGAGGTGCTCTGGACTCGGATGTATGCCTTGGGCGTTGAGGACATGGCCCAGGTAGGGTAAATCCCGAGCAAAAAACACACATTTGTCCTTCCTCAAGCGAAGACCATTTTGTCGCAAGACCTGAAATAATGTCCGGAGATTTTGCAAATGTTCGGCTTCTGTCTTTCCGGAGATCACAATATCGTCCAGAGAGTTCGCAGCAGTAGGGACCGACGCACAAACAGTTTGTAAATATTGCTGAAACAATGCAGGTGCGGACGCACACCCAAATGGCAGTCTTTTGAAGCGATACAAACCAAGATGCGTGTTCACCACCAAGACGCGCTGGGATTCTTTGTCCACCGGTATTTGAAAGTACGCATCTGCTAGGTCCAACTTTGAAAAATATGTTCCCGGGCACAGTTTGTCAAAAAGATCTTCCGGGCGGGGCAAAGGAAAAGTTGCAGTCACAAGTTGTGGATTCACAGTTGCCTTGAAGTCCACACAAAGTCTCAATTTTCCGGAAGGTTTTGGCAAAATTACTAAGGGTGAGGCCCAGAGAGAAGCCTGCACACGTTCAATTACACCTTGAGATTCTAAATCGTTTAATGTTCTTGCGACCTCATCATGCAATGCGTGGGGAACATTGCGCGCTCTGAAGAACTTCCGTTGCGCGTTTGCTTTCAGTTCCAAATGTGCTTCATAGTTCTTAGCGCAACCAAGGCCCGGTGCAAAAATGTTCGCAAATTCTTCACATAGACTAGAAACACTGGCGGAAGGCACAGTCTGAATCACTGAGAGGACCTGATTTACTATAGACAAATTAAACAACTGAAATAAATCCAAACCAAACAAGTTCACTGCAGTAGAAGAACGAAGAACGTAAAATGACACAAGTTTTGTTTGTCCCTTGTATGTGGCAAGAAGGCTGCACTGTCCTAACACTGGTATTTCCTGGCCTGAGTAACTATTGAGCTGAACATTTGCGGCACGCAACGGAGGTTTGCCCAGTTGGTTGTACGTGTCGTGATTGAGCAATGAAACTGCAGCTCCGGTATCGAGCTGGAATGGTATCACTTTGCCTGCAAAGTCTAAGTCTACAAAAAGTTTATTGTCCTGCTGACGACAAAAGCGACTGTTTTGTGCAATTGGAACAGACACTGGGACAGAATCACGTGCGACGTGACGGGACTTCCGTCGACGGCGACGCACACGTTTTGTGGAATGAACACTGTCACCGGACGGGGTGGAATGAACTACATGAATATCCATGGGCGAAGGTTCACGAGCCTGAGTTTCCTTGGTTCTATTCCGGCGCAAAGCAAAGGGCCTGGAATTGGTGTGAGTGTCTGATCTGAGCTTTTTCTGGCAAACACTTTGGACATGTCCTCTCTTATGACAGTAAAAGCAAATAGCTTGGCGTGACGGGCAATTTTCACGCGAATGTCGAGTTGCACACCGCGGGCATGATTTCACTGCGTTAGCTTGCTTACGCGGCGCACGTGTTTGCGAGCTAGGCTGCCGCTGCACTGACGGGCGCGAGGGCCGCTGAGCGTCCCGGGCAGCGGACCCGGCGGGCCGGTTAACGTGACACACTGCCGGCGAAGTTGCAAAAGAGTCCTGCGCAAAGTCAAGTGTGTCTTGCCTATCCAATATGTCTATCACCTGTTGAAGGGAGGGATTAACTAGTTTCAAAATCTGTTCCCGTATGCGAACATCAGAAACGTTCTGTGCAATGGCATCACGCACCATAGTATCTGAATAAGGAAGGCCACATTCGCATTCAAACGCACACTCCCTAGTAAGTCCTTGCAATGTCGCAACCCACTCCCTATTAGTCTGACCGGCCGTATGTTTTGTACGAAAGAACGTATACCTTTTTGCAACGACATTTACTGTTTCCTTGAAATAGGCATCTAAAGCAGACAAAAGTTCTTTGTAGGACAGAGTTGCTACGTCGTGCCGGGGAAACAACTTCACTATCACTCGGTAGGTGGACACACCGACACAAGAAAGCAAAAACGGCTGCCGCTCATTACCTTGAATTCTGTAGGCTGCTAGGTGGAAGTCGAACTGACGGGACCACTCGTGCCATGACTCGTGGGTGGCATCAAAGGGTCTGAATTGAGGTGCAACAGCATGTTGTGGCTGCGGTAGTGACGAAGCGGCGGCGGCTGCATCGGTGTGCAGCGCACGTTGACCCTGGACGAGCGGTCCAAGAGCATCCAATAACGCCTGCGTCTGCTGATTCTGCAAGCGATAAAATTCGGACAGTACATCTGGAGATTGTGGCGAAGCCATGACACAAAGAAATTAGGGCAAAGTAAAACACAAGAGCCTTTGTAGACTCGTCGCCATGTGATGTGTCGGCAGCTGGGCCAACACCTTGTAAATAGAGGTGGCTTAATAGGCACGCGAGACTAACGCAGACGGGCGTGAAGTACTGGAACAGGATACGTAATTAATGCTATGAAGAAAAGAACGGAGTTTCTCATATACTTATCTTTAATTTCTTCTTGTACATCTCTATGGTGAACACAAGTGAGACTCTAATTACAATCACTATAAGGCTAATGGCGCCTTGCTAGTTCGTAGCCATTAACTTAGCTGAAGGCTATTCTGTCTCTCGGCTAATGAGAGAGAAAGGCTTAGTACGTCTAGTCGCTAGCTCTGTCGTCCGTACAACTGGGCTGAGTTCGAGTCAGTCTCTCGAGACCTGCCTTGTGGTGGCGCTAGGTTTGCGATCACACAGTGGCGACACGCGGGTCCGACATGTACTACAGGACCGCGGCCGATTTAAGCTACCACCTAGGACGTGTGGTGTCTGGCTGTGACACCACAATTACTACTTTATGTGGCACACCTTACATTTTACATGCGGCACGTTTTCATTTATTTCCTTGTTAATCGTCATCTTTAAACATTTACCATCGAATGCCACTAGTTTATGTAATGACATTTTAAGATTATGTTGCAGGTCGCTGCTGCTGTAGCTGTTCACTTTCTAGTAAAGGATTTTATCATCTGCACATATTTAATAATTAAGTGATAGTTAAATGTGTAGGTGATTCAGGATTTTGTGTCACAGCCTTCTGACTGGTCTGACGCGACCCACCACGCCTTCCTCTCCTGTGCCTACCTCTTCATCTCAGTGTAGCAACTGCACACAACGTGCTCAGTTTCTTAGTAGATGTACAGCGTGAGTCAAGTTTATGTGAATAATCTAAATTTTGTTTCGTTTTCTATTCCAGGTTGTTACTAACCATGGCTGAGTCGAAATTGTGCGAACCATCTTTATTTTGTTTGGTTTTCTATTCCAGGTTCTAGCACCCATGCCTGACAGATCCACACTGGAGCGAAGAAGAATGATTGCAAGCTTAACGGAAGCTGCGCACTTGGCGAGAGAAGTGCGTCGAAGGCTTACAAAACGATTTCCAGACAGACGGCCATCAATTCGTTTAACAGTTTATCGCATTTACCAAAAGTCTGTAGCAGCTGGATCAGTAGCAGTCAGTCTTCACGGAAATGGGGAGGGGTGGGGGCGACCTGGAACTAGCAGAAATAAAGTAAACATTTCTATAGCGCAGGCAGCCACACTACGGAGTCCATGAACATCGATGAGACGTTGCAGTCTGGAAGCAGGGATTCCGCAGAGGACAACGAAGCGAATTCTGAACAAGGACCTTCGCATGCAACCATATCACTTACAAATCTACATCTACATGCATACTCCGCAAGCCACCTGACGGTGTGTGGCGGAGGTTACTTTGAGTACCTCTACCGGTTCTCTCTTCTATTCCAGTCTCGTATTGTTCGTGGAAAGAAAGATTGTCGGTATGCCTCTGTGTGGGCTCTAATCTCTCTGATTTTATCCTCATGGTCTCTTCGCAAGATATACGTAGGTGGGAGCAATATACTGTTTGACTCCTCGGTGAAGGTATGTTCTCGAAACATCAACAAAAGCCCGCACCGAGGTACTGAGCGTACTTCTTGCAGAGTCTTCCACTGGAGTTTATCTATCATCTCCGTAACGCTTTCGCAATTACTAAATGATCCTGTAACGAAGCGCGCTGCTCTCCGTTGGCTCTTCACTCTCTCTTCTATCAAACCTATCTGGTACGGATCCCACACTGGTGAGCAATATTCAAGCAGTGGGCGAACGAGTGTACTGTCACCTTCTTCCTTTGTTTTCGGATTGCATTTCCTTAGGATTCTTCCAATGAATCTCCGTCTGGCATCTGCTTTACCGACGATCAACTTTATATGATCATTCCATTCTAAATCACTCCTAATGCCTACTCCCAGATAATTTATGGAATTAACTGCTTCCAGTTACTGACCTGCTATATTGTAGCGAAATGATGAAGGATCTTTCTTTCTATGTATTCGCAGCACGTTACACTTGTCTACATTGAGATCCAATTGTCATTCCCTGCACCATACGTTAATTCGTTGCAGATCCTCTTACATTTCAGTACAACTTTCCATTGTTACAACCTCTCGTTATACTACAGCATCATCCGGAAAAAGCCTCAGTGAACTTCCGATGTTATCGACAAGGTCATTTATATATATTTTGAATAGCAACGGTCCCACGACACTCCCTGCGGCACACCTGAAATCACTCTTACTTCGGAAGACCTCACTCCATTGAGAATGACATGTTGCGTTCTGTTATCTAGGAACTCTTAAATCCAATCACACAATTGGTCTGATAGTCCATATGCTCTTACTTTGTTCATTAAACGACTGTGGGGAACTGTATCGAACGCCTTGCGGAAGTCAAGAAACACGGCATCTACCAGGGAACCCGTGTCTATTGCCCTCTGAGTCTCGTGGACGAATAGCGCAAGCTGGGTTTCACACGATCGTCTTTTCCGAAACTCATGCTGATTCCTACTGAGTAGATTTCTACTCTTCAGAAAAGTCATTATACTCGATCATAATAAGTGTTCCAAAATTCTACAACTGATTGACGTTAGAGATATAGGTCTATAGTTCTGCACATCTCTTCGACGTCCCTTCTTGAAAACGGGGATGACTTGTGCCCTTTTCCAATCCTTTGGAACGCTACGCTCTTCTAGAGACCTACGGTACACCGCTGCAAGAAGGGGGGCAAGTTCCTTCGCGTACTCTGTGTAAAATCGAACTGGTATCCCATCAGGTCCAGCGGCCTTTCCTCTTTTGAGTGATTTTAATTCTTTTTCTATCCCTCTGTCACCTTTTTCGATATCTACCATTTTATCATCTGTGCGACAATTCAAGGTTTGATTTTCGGCAGAAACAGGTAAGAGTAGAACGCTGTGAGATTCTTGCAGAAACTACCCCTCATACCAGCCGTCATAACACAATTTTCTGGGGTACTTATAATCCACGTATCGTTCGTGAGCGTGAACGAGCATCCCCGAAGGTAAACGTGTGGTGTGCCGTGACTGATGATGGTGTACGTGTCCTGTTTACTTTTACAACCCCAACGGTGAACGCACATGACCACTTGCAAATGCTGAAAGAGTTTGTCATTGATAACGTGCTCCTACAGCTTAGACGAGAAGACTATTTCCATGATGGTGCATCGCCCCATTTTTTCCGTTTCGTTCGTGCTCATCTTGACCAAACGTTCCCACACTATTTGATTGGTCGCGATGGACCGTTCTACGCTTTCCCCAATCTCCGGATCTCATGCACTGCGACTGGTTGTGGGATTTGATAAAGGAACGCATGTATAGTAAAGAAGTGAAAGTGCGCGAAGAATTCAGGGACAGAATAAAAGATATGAGATCCAACATTTCCCCGGAAATTGTTCTGGCACTAAATTGTACTGCTGAACATTAGTTCGAGTGCATTAATAGCGCTGTTGGTCAGTTTGGGACTGAGACTCCGTATGAAGAAAACTGACGAACTGCTCTCTCAAATAATGTTCATACAATTTTGACTCGTCGTGTATTTCTAGGACTTCCCCTATATCTTTTATCCTCTACAGCTTCCTCAATTACCACGGAAGTTATTCCTTAACGTCTCAACAACTGACCCATGATCGTGTCCCCTCTATATTTCATTTGCTATCAGTCCACCCAATCGTCAGTATTCTTCTGCTGCAGCACATCTCAAACGCTTCGTTTCTTTTCGTTTCCAGTTTCCGTACAGTCGATGACTCATTTCGGTACACTGTTGTGGTCCAGACATACATTATCAGAAAATTCTCCCTCAAATTGAGTCCGAAGTTTGTCACTAGCAGACTTATTTCGGTCCGAATATCCTCTTTTCTTGTGCTGGTCTACTTTTTATGTCCTCCTTTCTTCGTCCATTATGTGTTTTCTTGTCAAAAGGACAGCAAAATTCCTTCGCCCAATTTTGATGTTCAATTTATCGCTAGACACATTGGTTCAAATGGCTCTGAGCACCATGCGACTTAACTTCTGAATTCATCAGTCGCCTAGAACTTAGAATTAATTAAACCTAACTAACCTACGGACATCACACACATCCATGCCGGAGGCAGGATTCGAACCTGCGACTGTAACGGTCGCTCGGTTCCATCTGTAGCTCCTAGACCGCACGGCCACTCCGGCCGGCGCTCATATTCCCCTTTACTATCGTCCTTCTTCAAATGACTCAAATGGCTCTAACCACTATGGGACTTAACTTCTGAGGTCATCAGTCCCCTAGACTTAGAACTACTTAAACCTAACTAACCTAAGGACATCACACATATCCACGCCCGAGGCAGGATTCGAAACTGCGACTGCAGCAGCAGCGCGGTTCAGGACTGAAGCGCCTAGAACCGCTCGCGTCCTTCTTCCGTTCAGTCTCAATTCATATTTTATACTAATTAAACTGCTCATTCCATTTTAAAAGTTCTGCATTTCTTCCTCACATTAGCTAAGAACAGCAATCTCATCAGTGGATTACATCATTGATATCCTTTCATCATCAGGTTTAATCCCATTGCTGAACCATTCTTTTATTTCCGTCATTTCCTCTTGAATGGTGAACAGTAGCGCTGAAAGATGACTTCCCTTCACCCTTTCTAATCAGACTGATACGTTCATGGTCTTCCGGTCTTATTTTCTCTTTGCTTCTTACCTGTCTTTCCCCATAGCTTATTCCATTTTTCTGAAAAATTCGAACGTCTTGCAGCATTTCGTATTTTTGAATACTTTTTGTGGTGAACATGTTTTGACTTTTCTTGCGTCTTCTTCCGTTATCAATCGCAACGTTAGAACTGCCTCTAGGTGCCTGTACCTTCCCTGACAGTAGTATTGCACACTTCTGAAATTGGCACACGAACTGTAAACCAGAGTAGCTGTGTTCCCAATTATTTGCTGGAGAAATTTCAGGAATATAAATTATTTTATAATGAAATGGGAGTGTGGTATACTAAAAGTATTGTATTTCATCTTTCTGACGTGCTTTTTCAATCAATGTTAGTAGTGATGCATCCAAAATTCGAGACAAAGAAAAAAGTGTCATGGAAGCTTTTCAGTGATGAAACCTGAAAGTGATCTAGATCTAAAAATCTTACTTCCAGTTTAAATAGATGAAGTTCTATTCATTTAAGGAATTCCACATTTTACACAAAAGTTTTGGCGTGTTCTCAATCATTCACAAATGCATTTATTCATAATTTTCATACACTTAGAACGTAGATTACAACGCTATCGGTAACAGGCCGAACAGCTGTGTTCAAACCAGCGTCTCTCTAGACTTCGCCTTCAACGCAGCCAACCTGCAGCGCACATTTGCTTTACGGGTTATCGTCAGCTCAGCCCCTGCCTTCGGGCTGGTTTCCGCTGTATACGGCCCAGTCTCCAAGGGCCTACCAGTAACCAGAAAGAGAGCGCAGAAGAGAGCAACAGACATGTACCACTTGCTGCATCCGCCGCCACTCCGACAGCCAACAGGAAAACTGTAACCTTCCGCCGCTCGAGTATTTTCACCCGCGCGGAGCCGACTGGCACCAGTTCCGTTTTCGGCAGCCAGCGCGTGATGTAAATCACCGTCTGGACACCGCCTCGGATCGGACTTCGCCTTCGCCACCGGACGGTTGTGATCCTGCGACCTATGCTCCGAGCCTTTGTGTTTTGTGCCGTGGACGTTGTGCTGCTCGTGAGATAGATTTTAGGAAACGTATTTTGTTTTGGAGGTAGATTTTTCATCGGTCAGGAGAACGTAATCTTCACTCTCAAGAATCTATTTTCGTTTCGTTGAAGGGCACTTCTTTGTAACGAACTTCTCCTTCACATTACTAAGAAGAATTACTAAATAAATTTTTTCTATTGTTGTACTGCATCTGAAACAGCAGACTGTGTATGTTCGAAGTTTACTTGTTCAAATAAACAAAGTTAAGTGCATCCCCTTGTGGTCTTGCGGAAGTATTCCGAGTGAGGAATATTACCCCAACAATAACCACTCTTACGAGGACCTGTATTTTCTTCATCGCTATCCGAAGATTCAGCAGACTGATCAGTTTTGGCATTGTCCATAAGGCTGCATCAGGAGTACAAGCTTCAGAGTCATTATGATCAGGACCATCAGTTACGTCATTTTCACGACTGAGTTCTTCTAACAATGCTTCGTACACAGCGTCCTCTTTAAGAAAAGTGTGATTTCTACGTGCCAGTTTCACGTAAATGTACTTCCCACTCAGCAACAGAACAGTTACACAATCTGTATTCAAGGGTCACGGAGACCTTCAAAAACTATTTCTGCCAGACTAGTTAAACAGCTACGTCTGACAACTTCGAACGTCCGTCCTGTAGTAGGTCTTATTCAGTAATGAATTTACATTGGCGGCAGATTATACACTCCTGGAAATTGAAATAAGAACACCGTGAATTCATTGTCCCAGGAAGGGGAAACTTTATTGACACATTCCTGGGGTCAGATACATCACATGATCACACTGACAGAACCACAGGCACATAGACACAGGCAACAGAGCGTGCACAATGTCGGCACTAGTACAGTGTATATCCACCTTTCGCAGCAATGCAGGCTGCTATTCTCCCATGGAGACGATCGTAGAGATGCTGGATGTAGTCCTGTGGAACGGCTTGCCATGCCATTTCCACCTGGCGCCTCAGTTGGACCAGCGTTCATGCTGGACGTGCAGACCGCGTGAGACGACGCTTCATCCAGTCCCAAACATGCTCAATGGGGGACAGATCCGGAGATCTTGCTGGCCAGGGTATTTGACTTACACCTTCTAGAGCACGTTGGGTGGCACGGGATACATGCGGACGTGCATTGTCCTGTTGGAACAGCAAGTTCCCTTGCCGGTCTAGGAATGGTAGAACGATGGGTTCGATGACGGTTTGGATGTACCGTGCACTATTCAGTGTCCCCTCGACGATCACCAGTGGTGTACGGCCAGTGTAGGAGATCGCTCCCCACACCATGATGCCGGGTGTTGGCCCTGTGTGCCTCGGTCGTATGCAGTCCTGATTGTGGCGCTCACCTGCACGGCGCCAAACACGCATACGACCATCATTGGCACCAAGGCAGAAGCGACTCTCATCGCTGAAGACGACACGTCTCCATTCGTCCCTCCATTCACGCCTGTCGCGACACCACTGGAGGCGGGCTGCACGATGTTGGGGCGTGAGCGGAAGACGGCCTAACGGTGTGCGGGACCGTAGCCCAGCTTCATGAAGACGGTTGCGAATGGTCCTCGCCGATACCCCAGGAGCAACAGTGTCCCTAATTTGCTGGGAAGTGGCGGTGCGGTCCCCTACGGCACTGCGTAGGCTCCTACGGTCTTGGCGTGCATCCGTGCGTCGCTGCGGTCCGGTCCCAGGTCGACGGGCACGTGCACCTTCCGCCGACCACTGGCGACAACATCGATGTACTGTGCAAATGGTTCAAATAGCTCTGAGCACTATGGGACTCAACTGCTGAGGTCATTAGTCCCCTAGAACTTAGAACTAGTTAAACTTAACTAACCTAAGGACATCACAAACATCCATGCCCGAGGCAGGATTCGAACCTGCGACCGTAGCGGTCTGGCGGTTCCAGACTGCAGCGCCTTTAACCGCACGGCCACTTCGGCCGGCTGTACTGTGCAGATCTCACGCCCCACGTGTTGAGCAATTCGGCGGTACGTCCACCCGGCCTCCCGCATGCCCACTATACACCCTCGCTCAAAGTCCGTCAACTGCACATACGGTTCACGTCCACGCTGTCGCGGCATGCTACCAGTGTTAAAGACTGCGATGGAGCTCCGTATGCCACGGCAAACTGGCTGACACTGACGGCGGCGGTGCACAAATGCTGCGCAGCTAGCGCCATTCGACGGCCAACACCGCGGTTCCTGGTGTGTCCGCTGTGCCGTGCGTGTGATCATTGCTTGTACAGCCCTCTCGCAGTGTCCGGAGCAAGTATGGTGGGTCTGACACACCGGTGTCAATGTGTTCTTTTTTCCATTTCCAGGAGTGTAAAATGACTTTTATCTTAATAATATGAATATTTACTTATGTGTTTGGAGAGTGAGAGAGATAGACAGAGAGAGAGATTGATTTTTTTATAGAGATTTTTACTTTAAGTCGTAATTGGTACCTGAATTTTGGTGGCTGCCTCCTTGAATAATCAGCTTCTGCACCAGTTGGTGGCGTATTATAATTTGGAGGAAGTTATTGTTCTTTAAGCTTTAAAATACGACTCTGTTAGTTACTTGGCCGTATTGCGGATAGCTTTGAGCCCAAGTTTTCGTAGCTTTTCATACCTAAGGGACCACTGTTGTAAGTAAATAAGATCAAACAGCAATCTGCTTTTCGTGAGAAAAAGAGATTGCTTGGCACACAAACTTCAATCAAACTACACGTCCTGCTACATCAAAATTGGTCTGTTGAGTTCAGCACCATACTATTGTACAAGAATTTAATCCAATTACTGTAATTATTATGAGAGGTTGTTACTTACTGAATGAAAACTATAGAGAATGCATTTCTTTTCCTTTATTTTAGTGAACTTTGTACACTTAAAATTCTGTCCATTGATAGACGGCGACGACAATGAAGTTCACCTTCTTTTTCAAAAACAAGACATTTCTATTCTTCACTTCCAGAAAAAAACAAGAACATAATCCAATTACCTTAATTATTATGAAAGGTTGTTACTTTTTGAATGAAAACTATAGAGAATGCATTTCTTTTCCTTTATTTTAGTGAACTTTGTACACTTACAATTCTGTCTATTGATAGACGGCGACGACAATGAAGTTCGCCTCCTTTTTCAAAAACAAGAGATTTCTATTCTTCACTTCTAGAAAAATTGTATACATAAATGCTTCGCAACCCTTACACATACTTTACTTGGTTTTATCACTAAAATATCAATTTTCATTAAATGTAACAATATGTTCTGAGCGACGGCCTAGCAACACGTCCTCTTTCCACAAGGTACTGACTAACAGTCCTCTTTTTTTTAAGAAATCAATTGTCTTTTTTTAGAGTCCTAACTCAAAGATTCACAACTACTAACGTTGCGGGGATTGCGTGCTAAAGAGTTTCTTGCTGTCCAGCTGCGCTTCACTTCAGTTCAAGTACTTTTCGAATCATATTTACATTTACGTATTTACATACATTACTGAGCTTCTCAGAATAAAATGAGGCACACATTAGTTAACAAAAAGGGCTGCGTATATGTGATGGCGCAGGCTCAGACTGACGCTGGTGAACAATTGTACGGCTAAAGCCAAACTGATCGTCGTCCAGATGCAGGTTAACATGTTGAAGTAAACTTCTGATGCACTCCTCTAGTTGCCTTGAGCAAACATAGGAACACCCTTTTCAATCAGTAATTTCCACCCACACTGTGGTGCACAGTGGTGGCAACGCCAGCGAGAACAAAGGCGTACCCAGCACCAGTGCAGTGCTAGGAATGGCCGGCGGTAAGCAAAAGGCAGGCGAGAGAGGAACGCCGGTGAATGGCACGTGTAAATTAACGAAACGCAGCCCCGCCGCGGCTAATCACGGCCGATGTATTCGGAATGTAATCGACTGGCGCGCAATATCGGCAGCCTGCCCTCCGCCGCGCAACGCAAACTAATTTTGTCCGGTCGCGGGCGGCCACGAACTGCCCAGGCCAAGTGTTCAGCAGCAGACTCCAATAGAAGGCGCTCTGGTCGCTGTCTGGCAGGTCCCGTTCAGTGGTTAGCAAAATGTCCTGCTCAGTAAGGTACGACAAAAGCTACCGACGTCAGAGCAAGCTACTCCTGCAACATTGACATCATCATAAATCTTTGCTGAAACATATTACGAGCCGGAAGTTTGGGGGGAGTGTAAAGTTTCCTCTCTTTTTGTATCGCTTAGTCGCGTAAGAACCTTTGCGGCTGTCATGTACGAGGGGCGTTTGAAAAGTCCGTTCAAAGTCCGAGAGATGGCACCACCGGTGCGTATAGAGTTCATGTTTAGTTAGTAGCATCTTTGGAAAGAACGAACACCAAGTTTCAGCCACATTGGTCTATTTCTTTGTGTTCGGCATTCAAGAAAGTCGAATGACTGTCAAAAAATGAACGAAAAAGAATTTCGTGCGGTGATTAAACATTACTTTATGAAAGGCAAAACGTCTCAGGAGACCAAAGAGAAGCTTGATAAACATTACGGTGACTCTGCACCTTCGATTAGGTTTATAAGTGGTTTCAAAATTTTCGGAGTGGCCATATGGGCACAAGTGATGTTGAACGTTCTGGATGCCCTGTAGAGGTTACGACTACAGAAATCATTGATAAAATCAATGATATGGTAATGGATAACAGAGGAGTTAAGGTGCGTGATATTGCTGTAGGCATCTCGAATGAACGGGTACATAATATTTATCATAAACATTTGGACATTAGAAAGCTATCGGCAAGATGGGTTCCGCGATTCCTCACACTCGACGAAAAACAGAATCGTGTGATCTGTTGCGAGGATGGTTGGCAGCTGTTCAGGAAGAATCCGCAGGACGTTAAGCGTCGTTTCGTCACTGTTGATGAAACATGGATACATTACTATACTCCTGAGGCCAAAGAACAATCTGAGCAATGGGTTACCAAGGGAGACTCTGCACCAAAAAAGGCGAAGACCATTCCTTCGGCCGAAAAGGTTATGGCGACTGTCTTTTGGGATTCGCTAGGGATAATCCTCATCGACTATATGAAAAGGGTAAAACTATTACAGGTGCATATTATTCATCATTATTGGACCGCTTGAAAACCGAGCTGCAAGAAAAACGATGACGATTGGACAGCAAAATTTTTCCATCCGGACAATGCACCAGCACACACCTCAGCAGTTGTGGTCGCAAAATTAATGGAAATAGGATTCCAACTCGTTTCACATCCCCCCTGTTCTCCAGACGTAGCTCCCTCGGAGTACTATTTGTCCCCAATTTGAAAAAAATTGCTCGCGGGGCAAAGATTTTATTCAAACGAGGAAGTGATTGCAGCAGCTAATACCTATTTTGCAGACTTGGACAATTCCTATTATTTGGAAGGGATTAACAAATTAGAACAGCGTTGGACGAAGTGTAAAAGTCTAAAAGGAGACTATGTCGAAAAATAAAAAAGGTTTACCCCAACCACATAAGTAGTTTCTATTTTCGCACGGACTGGTCCATCCGCGAACGGCGCTTGGGAGGAATGATTGTCGGTAATTAGATCTAATTTCTTGAATTTCGTCTTTGTGGCCATTTTCCCAGACACACAAAGGAGGAAGTAATATGGTGTACGACTCTTCCCGGAAAGTGATCTCTCGAAGATTCTATAGTGAATATCTCCTTGATGCCCAACGGCTCTCTTGTAGAGTCTGGCACTGGATTTTGTAGGGCATCTCTGTAACGTTCTCCCGCGACCCCGGGACGAATAGCGCCGAATTTCGTTGTACCTTCTCTATCTCATCTATCAGACCTGGCTGATAAGGGTCACAGATAGATGAACAATATTCAAGAATCGATCGAACAAGCGCGTATTACCACGCTGACCCAACAACATCGTCAGTTATGATAACAGTGGGCATGGGATCATCGAAATTGAGCCACAGATCAATGGAATCGTGTCACCTGGTCGGATGAATCCCGTTTATTGTTAAATCAGGTCGATGGTCGTGTCCAGATAAGCCACCATCCAGGTGAACGGCGGCTCGAAACTTGCAGCGCACCATGGACGCAGTCCGATGGGAGCAGTACTACGTTATGTGAGACCTTTACCTAAGCTTCCATGGGACCTGCGGTGGTAATTGATGGCACAATGACAGCTGTGGATGTTATCAGGGATCACCTGCAACACTTTATGCCTTACGTCTTCTCCCAAGGCGATGGCATCTTCCGGCAGAATAACTGTCCGTCTGACAAAGTCATATTCGTCCTGAATGCTTTGACGACCGTAGTAGCGGACTAACTTTGATGTCTCGGCCATCAAATTCGGCTTAACTGAACCCGATGAAAACCACCTGGGACGCATATCACGCGCTAGCTCCGAGCCCATAAATCATCCCCCCGTAAATTATGGGAAGCGTGTGACGTATGGGTGGGCAACTGGTACCACAAACCTCTGGAAACCTTTCAATTACTTGTGAAATCCATGGCACGCAGAGTCACTACTGAACAGCGTTCCAGAGGTGGACCAACACTGCTGTAAGGTCATAATGTATAATCAGAAACGGAGTGTGACACCAGTATGGATATACAGGGTGGTCCATTGATAGTGACCGGGCCAAACATCTCACGAAATAAGCATCAAACGAAAAAACTACAAAGAACGAAACTCGTCTAGCTTGAAGGGGGAAACTAGATGGCGCTATGGTTGGCCCGCTAGATGGCGCTGCAATAGGTCAAACTGATATTTACTGCGATTTTTTAAATAGGAACTCCCATTTTTTATTACATATTCGTGTAGTACGTAAAGAAATATGGATGTTTTAGTTGGACCATTTTTTTCGCTTTGTGATAGATGGCGCTGTAATAGTCACAAACGTATAAGTACGTAGTATCACGCTTTGTGATAGATGGCGCTGTAATAGTAATAAACGTATAAGTACGTGGTATCACGTAACATAAAGCCAGTGCCGACGGTATTTGCTTCGTAATACATTACCCGTGTTAAAATGGACCGTTTACCAATTGCGGGAAAGGTCGATATCGTGTTGATGTATGGCTATTGCGATCAAAATGCCCAACAGTCGTGTGCTATATATGCTGCTCGGTATTTTGGACGACATCGTCCAAGTGTCCGGACCGATCGCCGGATAGTTACGTTATTTAAGGAAACAGGAAGTGTTCAGCCACATGTGAAACGTCAACCACGACCTGCAACAAATGGTGATACACAAGTAGGTGTTTTAGCTGCTGTCGCAGCTAATCCGCACATCATTAGTTAACAAACTGCGCGAGAATCGGGAATCCCAAAAACGTCGGTGTTGAGAACGCTACATCAACATCGATTGCACCTGTACCATATTTCTATGCACCAGGAATTGCATGGCGACGACTCTAAACGTCGTGTACGGTTCTGCCACTGGGCACAAGAGTCATTGCGGGACGATGACATATTTTTTGCACGCCTTCTATTTAGCGCCGAAGCGTTATTTGCCAGCAGCGGTAACGTAAACCGGCATAATAAGCACTATTGGGCAACGGAAAATCCACGATGGCTGCGACAAGTGGAACATCAGCGACCTTGGCAGGTTCATGTATGGTGCGGCATTATAGGAGGAAGGATAATTGGCCCCCATTTTATGGATGGCAATCTAAATGGTGCAATGTATGCTGATTTCCTACGTAATGTTCTATCGAAGTTACTACAAGATGTTTCACTGCATGACGGTATGGCGATGTACTTCCAACATGATGGATGTCCGGCTCATAGCTCGCGTGCGGTTGAAGCGGTATTGAATAGCATATTTGATGACAGGTGGGTTGGTCGTTGAGGCACCATACCATGGTCCGCACGTTCACCGGATCTGACGTCCCCGGATTTCTTTCTGTGGGGAAAGTTGAAGCATATTTGCTATCGTCATCCACCGACAACACCTGACAACATGCGTCAGCGCATTGTCAATGCATGTGCCATCATTAATGTTGCGAACTACTCGCTGTTTAGACGAATGTCGTTACACGTATTGCCAAATGCATTGAGGTTGATGGACATCATTTTGAGCATTTATTGCATTAATGTGGTATGTACAGGTAATCACGCTGTAACAGCATGCATTCTCAGAAATGATAAGTTCACAAAGGTACATGTATCACATCGGAACAATCGAATTAAAATGTTCAAACGTACCTACGTTCTGTATTTTAATTTAATGAACCTACCTGTCACCAACTGTTCGTCTGAAATTGTGAGACATATGTTTGTGACTATTACAGCGCCATCTATCACAAAGCGAGAAAAGTGGTTCAACTAAAACATTCATATTTCTTTAGGTACTACACCAATATGTAATAAAAAATGGGGGTTCCTATTTAAAAAATCGCAGTTGATATCCGTTTGACCTATGGCAGCGCCATCTAGCGGTCTAACCATAGAGCCATGTGTTTTCCCCGTTCGAGCTAGACAGGTTTCGTCCTTTGTATTTTTTTCAGTTGACGCTTATTTCGTGAGGTATGTGGCCCAGTGACGATCAATGGACCACCCTGTGTAAGCATCGACATGTAGGCAAGGAATTAGTATAGGGCCGGCGAGAGTGGACGTGCGGTTCTAGGCGTTACAGTCTGGAGCCGAGCGACCGCTACTGTCGCAAGTTCGAATCCTGCCTCGGGCATGGATGTGTGTTGTCCTTAGGTTAGTTAGGTTTAATTTGTTCTAAGTTCTAGGCGACTGATGACCTCAGAAGTTAAGTCGCTTAGTGCTCAGAGCCATTTGAATTAGTATAGGACCATGGTACTTGGCTCCCGAAGGACAAACACCGATAGACATCCATCCTCGTTTGCGACTGTAGAGTCTTGTACCGTAAGGAAGGAAGGGGAAGGATGTTGTTTTGGGTCGCCAGTATCCCTTTTCTGCACCACAAATGCACACGTGGGTTAATTCAATTCTTTATTTACTTATCTTGAATAGAGTCCATGTGTTGTGGTACTAGCTCACCAGTAATAGTCCTTTTGCAGACAATATCGTAATCTTGTTATTACACATTTTTTATGACCCGACACCCTGCAGACACTTTTTATTTATACAAAAAACGTAGCAGTAAAATTTCCTGGCTTGATAGCTGTGAAGATATACAGCTTAAAGCGTTTCGGCCACATCCATCAAAATCACATCTCGATACACTGTATCTTGTCCTCTACTTCTACATCCATACTCGGCAAGCCACCTGACGGTGTGTGGCGGAGGGTACCTTGAGTACCTCTATCGGTTCTCCCTTCTATTCAAGTCTCATATTGTTCGTGGAAAGAAGGATTGTCGGTATGCCTCTGTGTGGGCTCTAATCTCTCTGATTTTATCCTCATGGTCTCTTCGCGAGATATACGTAGGAGGGAGCAATACGAGGTGTAGCTAGAAAAAAACCGGACTAGTACTGGTGAAACAATAAAACGAATGCAATAAGGCTGAAAGTCGCGTGGCCTGTCACGTGACTCACGCTCCGCCTACTGCTCGAGTTTCATCTGCCTCCTGCACCCAGTCTGCCCGTGGCGTCTGTTTTAAGTAGTTGACGTTTTGTCTGTGCGTCGGAAAATGTTGAGTGTACATAAAGAACAGCGTGTTAACATCAAATTTTGTTTCAAACTAGGAAAATCTGCAAGTGAAACGTTTGTAATGTTACAGCAAGTGTACGGCGATGATTGTTTATCGCGAACACAAGTGTTTGAGTGGTTTAAACGATTTAAAGATGGCCGCGAAGACACCAGTGATGACACTCGCACTGGCAGACCATTGTCAGCAAAAACTGATGCAAACATCGAAAACATCGGTAAACTTGTTCGACAAGATCGCCGTTTAACAATCAGAGCAGTGTCTGAGTTAACAGGAGTTGACAAGGAAAGTGTTAGGCAGATTCTTCATGAAAATTTCAACAAAGTGTGTTCAAAAATGGTTCCAAACTGTCTCACAATTGAACAGAAGGAACGACGAAGAATGATTTGTTCTGACATCCTGGAAAACATTGAAAGTGATCCCACCTTCTCACAAAATGTTATTACTTGCGATGAATCGTGGTTTTTTACTTACGATCCCGAAACTAAACGCCAATCGATGCATTGGAAAACTCCTGGTTCTCCACGACAAAAAAAATGCACGAATGTCAAAATCGAAATTCAAGGCAATGATGATTGTTTTTTTTTTGACATCAAAGAGATTGTGCACATTGATTGGATACCAGAGGGACAAACAGTGAATCAGCATTACTACATTAGCGTCCTGGATACACTACGTGAGCGAGTACGGAGAAAACGGAACGATTTGTGGAGAAAAAAGTCATGGATCCTTCACCAAGACAATGCCCCAGCTCACAGTGCGTTGTCAGTGAAGACGTTTTTGGCAAAACACAACATTCCCATCTTAGATCATCCACCCTACTCACCTGATTTGGCCCCCTGTGACTTTTTTCTTTTCCCTAAAGTCAAGTCAGCTTTGAAAGGAACTAGATTTGAGACTGTTGAAGCAGTAAAAGAAAAAGCGACGGAAGTAATGTATGGACTTACCGAAAATGATCTGCAGCATTGCTATGAACAGTGGAAAATTCGTATGGAGCGGTGTAGAGACAGAGGAGGAGAGTACATTGAAGGAGATAACATGAAATTGTAAATAATTGTAAATAAATGTTTTTTCCAGCATCAGTCCGGTTTTTTTCTAGCCGCACCTCGTATACTGCTTGACTCCTCAGTGAAGGTATGTTCTCGAAACTTGAACAAAAGCCCGTACCGAGCTACTGAGCGTCTCTCCTGCAGAGTCTTCCACTGGAGTTTGTTTATCATCTCCGTAACGCTTTGGCGATTACTAAATGATCCTGTAACGAAGCGCGCTGTTCTCCATTGGATCTTATCTATCTCTTCTATTAACCCTATCTGGTACGGATCCCACACCGGAGAGCAGTATTCAAGCAGTAGGCGAATATGTGTACTGTAACCTACTTCTTTTGTTTTCGGACTGAATTTCCTTAGGATTCTTCCAATGAATCTCAGTCTGGCATCTGATTTACCGACGATTAAATTTATATGGTCACTCCATTTTAAATCATTCCTAATGCCTCCTCCCAGATAATTTATGAAATTAACTGCTTCCAGTTTCTGACCTGCCATATTGTAGCTACATGATAAAGGATGTTTCTTTCTGTGTATTATCAGCACATTACACTTGTCTACATTGACATTAAATTGCCATTGCGTGCATCATGCGTCAGTTCGTTGCAGATGCTCCCGCATTTCAGTACAATTTTCCATTGTTACAACCTCTCGATATACTACAACATCATCCGCAAAAAGCCTCAGTGAACTTCCGATGTTATCCACAAGGTCATTTATACACTCCTGGAAATTGAAATAAGAACACCGTGAATTCATTGTCCCAGGAAGGGGAAACTTTATTGACACATTCCTGGGGTCAGATACATCACATGATCACACTGAGAGAACCACAGGCACATAGACACAGGCAACAGAGCATGCACAATGTCGGCGCTAGTACAGTGTATATCCACCTTTCGCAGCAATGCAGGCTGCTATTCTCCCATGGAGACGATCGTAGAGATGCTGGATGTAGTCCTGTGGAACGGCTTGCCATGCCATTTCCACCTGGCGCCTCAGTTGGACCAGCGTTCGTGCTGGACGTGCAGACCGCGTGAGACGACGCTTCATCCAGTCCCAAACATGCTCAATGGGGGACAGATCCGGAGATCTTGCTGGCCAGGGTAGTTGACTTACACCTTCTAGAGCACGTTGGGTGGCACGGGATACATGCGGACGTGCATTGTCCTGTTGGAACAGCAAGTTCCCTTGCCGGTCTGGGAATGGTAGAACGATGGGTTCGATGACGGTTTGGATGTACCGTGCACTATTCAGTGTCCCCTCGACGATCACCAGTGGTGTACGGCCAGTGTAGGAGATCGCTCCCCACACCATGATGCCGGGTGTTGGCCCTGTGTGCCTCGGTCGTATGCAGTCCTGATTGTGGCGCTCACCTGCACGGCGCCAAACACGCATACGACCATCATAGGCACCAAGGCAGAAGCGACTCTCATCGCTGAAGACGACACGTCTCCATTCGTCCCTCCATTCACGCCTGTCGCGACACCACTGGAGGCGGGCTGCACGATGTTGGGGCGTGAGCGGAAGACGGCCTAACGGTGTGCGGGACCGTAGCCCAGCTTCATGGAGACGGTTGCGAATGATCCTCGCCGATACCCCAGGATCAACAGTGTCCCTAATTTGCTGGGAAGTGGCGGTGCGGTCCCCTACGGCACTGCGTAGGATCCTACGGTCTTGGCGTGCATCCGTGCGTCGCTGCGGTCCGGTCCCAGGTCGACGGGCACGTGCACCTTCCGCCGACCACTGGCGACAACATCGATGTACTGTGGAGACCTCACGCCCCACGTGTTGAGCAATTCGGCGGTACGTCCACCCGGCCTCCCGCATGCCCACTATACGCCCTCGCTCAAAGTCCGTCAACTGCACATACGGTTCACGTCCACGCTGTCGCGGCATGCTACCAGTGTTAAAGACTGCGATGGAGCTCCGTATGCCACGGTAAACTGGCTGACACTGACGGCGGCGGTGCACAAATGCTGCGCAGCTAGCGCCATTCGACGGCCAACACCGCGGTTCCTGGTGTGTCCGCTGTGCCGTGCGTGTGATCATTGCTTGTACAGCCCTCTCGCAGTGTCCGGAGCAAGTATGGTGGGTCTGACACACCGGTGCCAATGTGTTCTTTTTTCCATTTCCAGGAGTGTATATATTGTGAATAGCAACGGTCCTACGACACTCCCCTGCGGCACACCTGAAATCGCTCTTACTTCGGAAGACTTCTCTCCATTGAGAAAGACATCCTGCGTTCTGTTGTCTAGGAACTCTTCACAGGTAGAGTTGTACCATGAGCTAGTGCTGTGTGGCTCTGAGCACTATGGGACTCAACTGCTGTGGTCATAAGTCCCCTAGAACTTAGAACTACTTAAACCTAACTAACCTAAGGACAGCACACAACACCCAGCCATCACGAGGCAGAGAAAATCCCTGACCCCGCCGGGAATCGAACCCGGGAACCCGGGCGTGGGAAGCGAGAACGCTACCGCACGACCACGAGATGCGCTAGTGCTGTGTCCTCAGGAAGATATGGAACACTGCCGTACGTTGAAGAACGTCGAAATGCCTAGCATACATTTGAAAATGAGTTAAGGATAGCCTACAGTAGAGGGCGCACAAGGCAATACAAATTTTATGCCCCTGCTCTACATTACACAAACGTTTCCAAAGCGGGCATTCATTTCCCAAACGCCGATATATGCCAACACGGCTCCACTAAACACATTATCACAAGAATCAGCAGCACCTCAAGACAGCATTAGGACTGGAGTACAGTCGCAGCCAAGGAGAGTCAGATTGGACAGTGCACAAGACAGTGACCTTTGTTATCAGTACCGTTTTATTCAGTACTAGACCAGACCTGAGTCAGATCAGTGTAGGTCAACACTGAATTATTGCCACTGCCCAGCTTCATATTACAGTTAAGTATTAGTAAGGTTTCTAAGAAATAAATTACAGTAAAATGTTACTAATCTGTGCTGCTACCATTTTGCCACAAATGTTTTCTGACAGTAAAAAAAATGGAAACAATGACATTCCGAGGAATACATCCTGTCAGATGAAAAATCATTTTTAATAATTAAGTTTTAAAACAAGTCGCTCAAATCTGTTATTGGAAGTAAAATACACAAATTCCAAGATGCGTTTTGTACCATTAGCAGAACATCGTGCAATCAAGTACAAAAAGTGACCGTTATAAAATTCTATAAAGTGATGGCGATTCTTGTGGTGCCCTGTGGAACCGAAAACTGGGTTACCACAGAATAGAAAAAGAATAAAAATACAAAATACAAAAAGACAGCAGAGATGGCATAGAGTGAAGTGTGGAGGCAACATCTCTAGAGAAAAACAGGTTACAGACATGCCCACAATATCCTGAATTACAAACCGAACGCTGAAGGGGGTATTGAACGACCTCCAAAAAGATGTGAATGATTTTGTTTGTGAGTTCGGAACAGGCAACAGTCTAATCCTTGGAGATAATGATGATGATGATGATGATGATGTTGCCTCACTCTGTTCTGTCCTGTGACCAGGCTGCATGTTTGCTCATAACAGCAACTAATTTCGTTGTTTGGCGGTTTTCCTTCTGAAACATATTGATGTTTGAGACCAGCAGCAGTTGGTGAACACAACAAATGGTCTATCGGATTTATGTACATGAGAACTGACAATAATGATGGCTCTGTGTGTAAATAAAATAGCGATCAGACAAACAATTGTATTGACTGGAGACAATGATCCCCCACTCGTACGAAGATTTAGTGTCGTTTATATAACTAAGAAATATTCTGAATTTTCCGTGAATCTTCAGTATCATCATTTTCGTGACGTATTACTGCGTTACAAAAAGGGAGAATTATATTGATTGGCTAATTATCTGATAAATTACATAAATATTACGTAAATAGATATTAAAGAGCGAAGGTCCTAAGAATGGACCTTGAGGTACTACATCAGTTGTGTAGGTACCAGGAGCAACACTTTCTTAAATTTTTTAAAGGCACCCACCTACCGGACAGTTTAATGCGGTCCTCCATTTTTCCCATCCAGTGCTAATATTTTAATGTCTATGTAACCTATACAATCAAAATCCACTGTAATCTATTTTACATATTCAAGTTTTTGTCTACCCCTAATACAGACAGCCTAAAATAAAGTATCCAAGAAAGTATTTCATCCACCTGAAGAAGGGCAACCAATATGATTCACAGCCAGGGCGGCTTATGTAAGTTGGGTTGCGTAGCTCATGGCGCATGATTTTTTTTTTTCCAAGCTAGTAGCCCACCCCGTACATTTCCCTCGCAGCGCCGAAAGTTAACTAACCCCGGACGCCGTAGCAGATGTCTTACTGGCGGCTAGCTACGATCTCGCCACAATTCCGATGTCTGCTGGTCGAATTCGTTCATATCCACTTTAGGCAACTGTCTGCAAAACTGTTCGTCACAACATGATGCCCTAAGAGACGAACAAAGGAGAAGTGCCTTTGTCCAGCAGAGCATGGTGGAACAGCAACGAACTCTGCCACCTAGCCTTCTCATTGGCTGGAGCAGGTAAAAGCTCTCACCTCGTTATAAGAGAGACTTTTAATTTCTCGTTTCTGCAAAGATACATAGTTCTGGAAGAAGGAGGCCACGCATAACAGAATGTTTGTGATGGAACGAGTAACTTACGACGAGCGTGGAGCAATTCTGCGATAAATGAAAGGTGTCTGTTAAGAAACGACCATCTTTCAGCTGCAATAATTGTAGACTGCAGCCCGCCTTTATAACTAACCTTTTGACTGTCCGATTTTATTATGACCATTTTAATTATATAATAATCCCATTTAATTTTTTTAGGTGTTGTAGATTATTCGTTCGCCACTGTATTTAGCCCCAATCTTCTAAGGGTTCTCAACATCTCATTCCACTTTGCATTGTCGAATGCCCCTTCTCTGGGTCCACCAGATCAAAGATTTCTCTTTTTTTTTTTTGCGGTCTGCCTTCCAGGAATAAGTGAAACGTCGGAATCGCTTCCCCGATACCCCTTCCCCTTCCTGAAATCATACTGACTTTCGTCCAGGAAGTTTTAATTTTTGCTTCTCAGTTCTAAGCTCGAATATTTCTTGAGATAGTAACTCTTATGTCCATGAATGAACACGGATTTAGAAAGCATCACACTTTGGAAGGAGACAGTGTACAGAATACTAGTACGATCCATTCTTGAGTGCCGCTCGAGTTTTTGGGAACCTACCAGCTTGAATTAAATGAAAACACAGATACAACTGAAAAGCGTGCTGTGTGGAATCTATACCAGTATGTTCGATCAACACGCGATTATATCACGAAAACGCTCTGTGAACTCAGATGGGAATTCTTTGAGAAATACGTACGATATTGCAATGCCGGTGTTATTCTGAATTACGACGCAAAGTTCCTTTGGACACGCATGCACGTGCAAAGGAACAGGCACTCCGGCAACTAGAGCCGTTATGAAATGCATTAAATGTATTTGCAATAGCGAATATGGACAACCATCAGCTGTAGAATGGAATAACGACAAAGAAAATTTGTGTCGACCCGGGACTCAAATCCGAACATCCCACTTATCACAAGCGGTCGCCCTACCATTTGGTTGTCCGTGCACGACTCACGGCCAGAATCAAAGATACGTATTTCGTCAACCATGCGTCGACAACCGGTACTCGTACATCCATTATGTATATTCCGGTACTGGTGAGGGGTGGGTTGTTTGGGGGAAGAGACCAAACTGCGAGGTTATCGGAAGGAAGTCGGCCGTGCCCTTTCAAAGGAACCATCCCGGCATTTGCCTGGAGCGATTTAGGAAAACCACGGAAAACCACGGAAAACCTAAATCAGGATGGCCAGACACGGGATTGAGCCGTCGTCTGTACAGGTGAGACATTTTACTTAAAGGTCGCTTGGCCGATGTCGGCGAATGAGTACAATATTGTAGTGCCGCAGTGTCGTTCCCATGTATGCATCTCCAAAGGAACTTTACATTGTAATTTAGAATAACACAGGCACTGCAATATCGTATTTATCCACTGACAGCGATCAAGTGCCTTTCAAGTAAAAAATCTTACCTGTGCGGGAATGTACATAATGGATGTACGAGTATAGGTTGTAGACACTTGTTGATGACATATGAAGGTTTGGGTTTGGCGTGATCCGTGCACGGATAGCCAAATGGTACGGCGACCACTCACAATATGCGGGATATCTGGGTTCGAGTCCCAGTCCGGCATGATTTTCATTGTCATCATTCCATTCTACGGCTGATGGTTGTCCATATCCGAAATTGCGAAAACATTTAATGTTCTTGGAGGGAAGACAACGGCCATTTAGCGAAATACAATTGAGAAAATTTACAGCACTGGAATTCGCGGCTGACTGCAGAACAATTCTACAGACAGCTAAGGACATTTCGTGTAAGGACCGCTAAGATAAGTTGAGAGTAATTAGGGGTCGTACGGAGGCTTATAGACAGCCGTTCTTCCGTCGCTCCATTTGCGTGTGTTACAGGAAAGTAAATTACTGGTAGTGGTACAAGGTAGCCTCCGCGTTGCACTGTATTGTGGTTTGTGGAATATGTAAGTAAAAATTGATGTGTTTGATTATGTCAGTAGTTAAAAAACATGACTTGTCAAACTAATCATCTGATTGCTTTGAAATATATCTGCTCGTCTGATCTCTTGCAGTGTAACAAAGATACGCACTAAAAGTACAGTACTCCTTAAACGGGTGTATTACGGCCAGACATCTTTTTTGAAGAACGTGCCTACCTCCGCAGAGCCCCTGTCCTCTCGGTGTGTTGCCGGGTTGGGATGGGACGCGCGGGCGCTGCGAAGCCCACCACTTTTTCTCCCCTGCTCTGTTTTGTGGACTCGCCCTTCGCCCACTCCTGCACAGTGACACGCTATCGATTTTCCCTGTCGCAGGGGTGAAACCCGATAGAGCTTTCAAACTACGATTACCCCGCGTCCGCGCTGCGACCACTCAAATTTCCTACATTATACGCTCATATCGATTTTAACAGAAAAAAGGAAAAAAATAAAAAAAAGGAATAAAAGGGCGAGGGAGGGTAGCAAGGTGTGACTCATTTTTCAGTCTCTTTGTTTCGAGACCAGGTTTTCTATTTCACTGTAGTCGTTCTTTCCATACTCGTTGCTTTACAATTGAAAAATACTACACACACGTTGCTGGTACGGCAAACTAAACTCAATCAGTAATCCATGGTAAAGAGTCTTTACAGTAATAGACGAATTAGCCTATCGTGGTGTCATAAGGATTTTTACTCTAAAAATAAACTTGCATAGTTATGAAACTGAGTACATTTTTTTACCAACATCTCCTACTTCAAACACATGTATAAATTACTGTCCTGGTTAACAGGTTGACAGTGAGTGCGATATCAATAGCCAGAAGACATTATACCTAGGACATGGAGACTATTAAAATTGGTTGCATATGATAGTAGACAATATTTTTCCCAATATACTCAAATCTATCAAGCATTAACGTTGGAGTTTTTCGACATAAGCTCGATCAGCAACCCAACCTCCAATACTGTCATCGTGTAAGAAGCGATGACATCTGACAGTATAGCTCCTACAAATACATTTTCTATGAAGAGTGTTCTACGAAACCTATTTCGTCCCAAGAATAAAGTGGTATAGAATCGTCACGTCGACAATTGTAGCGCTAAGCAACGTAGTCATAGAAACATTTCATGAGAATTTTATTTGTAGCTTTCGAAGGCAATCGTCAGACAACTAAGGTCTGTAATGTTTATCGAAAATAAAATAAAGTTTTCAAAAACCGAGGTTCAAATGCAACTGAAACGGAAGAGCCGCGCGGGATTAGCCGAGCGGTCTGAGGCGCTGCAGTCATGGACTGTGCGGCTGGTTCCGGCGGAGGTTCGAGTCCTCCCTCGGGCATGGGTGTGCGTGTTTGTTCTTAGGATGATTTAGGTTGAGTAGTGTGTAAGCTTAGGCACTGATGACCTTAGCAGTTAAGTCCCATAAGATTTCACAACATTTGTACATTTTGAAACGGAAAGCAAAGATACGGAGTGTATTATGGTTGTGAGAAATGGTTTTAATTCGAAGACAGTTCAAAAACGTCAGAGTTATACGTTATCCTATGACATTCCAAAACACACACAAACAGATGCGTAATGTATTTACTGGTAAATGTTAAAATCTGACAACTAGACGACAAAACTTGGTGTCATTTCATGTTACTCTTCCAGACCGTCTCCGCAGTTGCTATGCAGTAATATATCTTTTTGTCTGTTCTTCAACTCCGTAATTGCCTTCGGTACTTCTACAGACAACCTTTTAGTTTGCCATTCTGTATTCCCATTTAATCCAATACCGCGTATCGCTGCTCTCTAAACAGGATGTTTCCGAGATCGGAGGAGCCAGCTTAAGATGACATGGAAGTAAACTTGACTACCGCTTTGTCTAGTATTTCTGTTTCCCAGCTCATTTACAACCAACATTCGTACAAGTTTACAAATACTGTCCTATTTATTTACATGTGCATTTTGTATCTCCTGCAAGAAACAAGGAGGACAGTGCATGATTAATAGGAAGTCGCGATGCAGGTTTGGTTTACTTTACTTGTCCACAAGGTGGCTATGATTTCATCCTAGTCACTAAAATTTTCTAGCTTTCCAGCATTGTTGTAATTATTCAGTACAATTTTTTCCTTTCGTTTGTCAAGTATGATTCAAATCAGTCTTTTGCAAAGCTATCAGTTCCATAAAACTTGAGTTTCTCTAAGCGTGTAACATGAACTACACAATCAACCATATTCGAAAGATTACAAAAAATTCTAGCTAGCAATATTTTATTATTTAAGGCTTGCGATATTTGGTGGGTGAACATATGAAACCATTCTCGAATCCAAACTGTGTTATAATAAGTGAATAGTTTCTGCTTGACTGTGAGACTAGTATCGAGTACTTTACTTATTCGAACATTTTTGAAAAACTGAATGATAATTATTTTAGACTTTCTTGTCACCTTTCTTATAAAACTGTTTAACAATTCCATATTTCAGTCTGCCTGAAAAAATTCCCTATGACAATGATGCTTATATATATAACTGAGGACATTACTTACTAAATAAGAGCGACTTTTCAGAATTCTATTGGAAATTCCGTCAACATAATACGAAATTTTTTCACAATTTTTGTAATTATGTGCTGCCCCAGTTGCTAGTGTGAAACGACATTTTTAACATATGATCATCCTTCTTCAATTTAACTGTTTAATCATAATTTTACTGCTACATTTAGATGGTAATTGTTAAAAGCACTCGCAACTTGTGAACTATCAATCATTGTCATATCGTGGTTGTTGTACACTGATTGGCTGTCCCGTCTCCCGTTTGACAACATCCCACATAGCTGAATCTCCATTATTTGTTCCCATTTGGACATTCACACATGTCCGAAAGAACAGATACCATCTTCATATAAAAAAGGTGTAACTTTTTGGGAAATTGATTAAAAAGTACATTTAATCAATTTCCCAAGAAGTTACACCTTTTTTATATGAAGATGGTATCTGTTCTTTCAGATATGTCCGAAGCAACAGATATCATCGGTGACCACGCAGCTCTCTTAGAATGAAATGATAATTAAATCAAGCTGTCGACAGGGGTTGATATACATCAACGGGGACAGTTGAAAATGTGTGCCCCCACAGGGACTCAAACCCGGGATCTCCTGCTTACATGGCAGACGCTCTATCCACCTGAGCCACCGAGGGCACAGAGGATAGTGAGACTGCAGGGATTTACCCCTTGCACGCTCCCCTGAGACCCACATTCCCAACTTAATGTCCACACAATACGTAATTCCCCTGCCCATTACACTCATTACTAGCGGCAGACAGTCTTACCGAGTCCCGAAAGAATTCGGGCAATGCGTGTGCATCCAGCACAGAAGAATAAAGTCAATGGCCCGTTAGCCTTAATTATACGAAGATGGTATCTGTTCTTTCGGACATGTCTGAAAGAACAGATAGCTGGTGGGAGCTTTGCTGTTGGTAGGGTCACCAGCGCCAGGCTGGTCAGCAGGTGGGAGACCTTTTTCAAATGGCTCTGACTCTGCCTCGTGATGACTGGCTGTTGTGTGATGTCCTTAGGTTAGTTAGGTTTAAGTAGTTCTAAGTTCTAGGGGACTGATGACCATAGATGTTAAGTCCCATAGTGCTCAGAGCCATTTGAACCATTTTTTGAAATGGCTTTGAGCACTATTGGACTTAACTTCTGAGGTCATCAGTCCCCTAGAATTTAGAACTACTTAAACTTAACCAACCTAAGGACATAACACACATCCATGCCCCAGGCAGGATTCGAACCTGCGACCGTAGCGGTCGCGCGGTTCCAGTGTGAAGCGCCTAGAACCGCTCGGTCACTTCGGCCGGATTGGGAGACCAGACAAAGGTTAGTCACCTAGAGGGATCATTTCTCGGGATTATGTGGGCGGTAGCCACATGGGCCCTTAGCTATGTATGACATTGCTTCCACTTACTTCCGTCAGACGTCTCCCGTTTTTTTTTTCTAATCGGCCTGGCCTGTCTTGGCATACACTTGGTTTTTCGAACCCAATGGTGTTCGGTTGCTGTCCCATCACTGGCATTTGGAGGCGACTGCCAAACAATTATAAGGACGCTATCATATATTGCGCGTAAGGACCACAAAGATAAGGTACAAGAAATAAGCGCTCATACGGAGACACATAGCCATTTTTCCCTCGATCTATTTGTGTACGCTGGTTTGCGGAGTATCTATGTATACGTAGATGTAGATGAGGCCCGAGGGTGTCTTTCCTTTTCATTCTCTGTTGATGAAGATTTCAAGACTCAGGCGACGGAAGAAAATGTTAAATAACATTCCAACGGTAGAAGAGGCGGAAGACGTCTCTTCAGAGGAGGTAGAGCTCAAAGCCTAGTAATGTTAGTCTGTCTAGGAATAATAGTCCGAAATATTATTTGAAAGCTGTGAGTGTGTAGCTCCATCACCTGGCTTAACCTGCGCAGCGCTCGTAACGCACCCAAGGGATTTCATACATATTATCTATACTCACAATTGACATCTACTGATGAAAAAGGTTGGCTCTTGGGGACGATCTAGACAAGTGAGAGATAAACGATTAGCTATCACATATAGGATGAAAATATGACGTAAGAAAATTGGAAACGAAGAATTGGAGCTAGATAGTAAATTTAGAGGTAAAGAAATTCATATAGGTATTATAACAGAAACAAAAAATGAATTTAAAAGGCCAAATAGATCTTGATTGCTATACAATTATACGTATCAGATTACCTCAGAACAAACGGGAGAGTTGTGGAATGGCAACCTAATGAATAATAAATGGAGAAGAATGATTTTAAAATATTTGTGAACTGTGAATTTGAAACTGATAGAGGGTATTTAGTCATTATAGTTGTGTATGTACCTGAAGAAGGGAAGAAAACGGAAACTAAACTGTTCTATGACAAACTGAGTAAGAGGTGTCAGACTCTTATCTGAGTGGATTTAAATGCTAGAGTAGGCTACATACCACTCTCAGGAGTTGTGGGTATTTCTGGAGAACAACAGATCTACAAAAAATGATGTAGATCTTTGCAAATTTCACTCTGATTAGGAAAAAAAGGTACACAAGGTGATATGGAATTCTACGGATTACAGATCTTTAATAGACTATGTAATAGCAAATGGCAGGTGTTGTAATCAGGTTCAAGATGTATACGTATGCCGAGGAAGCGATATACGTTGTGATCACTGGCAGCAATCGCTACAGTTACAATGATAGTAAGTCGAAGATTGTATAAACTACAAAGAAAACTGAAATCATGCCCCGTCATGGGAAATATGCGACCCACTCAAAAAGAAATAGATAACACAGCACTTGAGCAGGTGTACAATTTTGTAGAATGTGACGAAAGCTGTGTTACGGACAAGGACATAGAAAATAAGATTAGTAAGTATCAGTCAACATGCGGAGTGATAAAACATTCCAGAACAAATCACCGAAGCAAAGAAAATAAAAATTTCAGAAAACCATGGCTATACGAGTATTGCTATAAAGAAGTGAGTGCCGGCCGTTGTGGTCGAGCGGTTCTAGGCGCTTCAGCCCGAAACCGTGCTGCTGCTACGGTCGCAAGCTCGAATCCTGCCTCGGGCATGGATGTGTGTGATGTCCTTAGGTTAGTTAGGTTTAAGTAGTTCTAAGTTCTAGGGGACTGATGACCTCAGATGTTCAGTCCCATAGTGCTCAGAGCCATTTAGAGCCAAGGAGGTGAATCGTAGATCGTTAAGAAAAAGAACGTGATGAAAGTAAACTATAAGCAGCAGAAATAAGATTTCTGAGGGAAGTGAGAGATGTTACCAGGGATGACCGTTTAAGAAAAGAAGACATAACGAATGAACTTGGTAATTATAATATTAATGACAACATTTACGAAAATAAAACATTGTGGAAACGTCACTTACAAAGAATGAATGTAGTCCTACGTCAGGCCTTGCTGTACCATCCAGGAGGAAGAAAGGACATAGAAAGACCCAGGGTGACGTGATAGTGAGAACAGAAGACAGGCACAAGTCCCTAAGCCATAAAGCACAAAAGAAGAAGAACTAAATTTTTGGTGCTAGTAGAAGCTGTCAGACAGACAACCTGTAATTCGAATCAGGTGATGTGATGGCCGTTTCAGCTATTAGTAACACACAGCGTGTTCCGAAACTTTTCGTTCAAATTAATACAGGATTGAGAGAACATCTGCCGGCCGCGGTGGTCTAGCGGTTCTAGGCGCACAGTCCGGAGCCGCGCGACTGCTACGGTCGCAGGTTCGAATCCTGCCTCGGGCATGGATGTGTGTGATGTCCTTGGGTTAATTAGGTTTAAGTAGTTCTAAGTTCTAGGGGACTGATGACCATAGATGTTAAGTCCCATAGTGCTCAGAGCCATTTGAACCATTTTAGAGAACATCAAAACAAACATATTTAGTTGTGATACATGTCGTTCCCGGTAGGTATTTCTGGTGCTATGGAGGATTTGCACATAAGGCAGTTCAAATGCGAATTACAACAGCGGCATTCACAGAAGTTGCTCAGATGTGATACCATTGCCGTGTACGAACGCTGTACATTGTCGGACCATGGACTGTCGTATCCATTCGAAGATTCCTGGCATGTCCGCAATGGTTCCAGCAGGGACGACGACGAGGAATTCTTCTTCTTCCACAATGGCTTCATACACCAGCTGTTTCATATGCTGCCAGAGGAAGAAATCCAGATGAGTAAGGTGAGGTGACCTGGGTAGCCTGACCACAGGGCAGATCCAGTGATCGCTATCTTGAAGATGGCTCTCAAATGATTCCTCACAACAATGTTGAAAATGGGGTCGCGTCATAATTGTGCTGGAAGTACAGCCCATGTGCAACATTCAGATGTACGGCCCTCTGCAGCTCTGGCAACACATGTTCCACAAAAATGCGATTTCTGCATCCGATGAGGTTGAATGGAAGAACGTCTGATCCAATCAACCTGACGCCAAGAATGCCGGCCCACATATTAACACTGAAACACTGTTGATGAGCATGAGGTCGGGAACCATATGGAATCACACGTTCTCAAACATAAGAACGTGGATATTCTAGTGTCAGTTCACATACTCAGTCAGAAAAACAGCTATAGAACAGCTTACATCAACAGCACTTACAAAACTGTCCCTAACATTAGAAGCTGATTTCAGACACCTCATGTTCTCTATCGAAATATATATTTTGTAATGTTCTCTACCTCCAGTATTAATTTGAAGAATAGTTTCAGAACACCCTGTAGACCCTCATGATTAGTATGTCGTGGTCACTCCTGTTTTCCAGTATAACAGCTATGTTTACAATTGTGTATGCACATGGCCGGCCGTGGTGGCCGAGCGATTCTAGGCGCTACAGTCTGGAACCGCGCGACCGCTACGGTCGCAGGTTCGAATCCTGCCTCAGGCATGAATGTGTGTGATGTCCTTAGGTTAGTTAGGTTTAAGTAGTTCTAAGTTCTAGGGGACTGATGACCTCAGAATTTAAGTCCCATAGTGCCCAGAGGCATGTGAACCATTTAGTATGCACATGCTCCTGGTTTGATGAGCACTTGGACTGGCTTGCTAAATCACCCAATCTTAATTCCTCATAAAATTTCACGAACTATTAGGAATAGTGGTTAAATTTAGAGAACAGACGTTTGCGGCTGACTACAAAAGGATTTTGTTGCCAGCGACGTACAGTTTGTTAAGTAAGAGCATGGTCGACATTAGACACACGTGGTAAATGATTTCGCCTTAGTTCTTTCACAGCCCAATTGAGGAAACCTTTGTCCAGCATGCAATGTCTATAAAACATTAGTTTACTTTGAACTATTGACTGAGATACACAGAAAGATACATGAGTGCTGCGTATTGTCAAAGTCATTCACGCTTTTAACCAATTTATAGTGTGTTACACACTTTTTGATAAATGACTTATTTCCCCATATATTCAGACACGGAGGCAGGATTTATCTTCGGACATTTGGGGTGGCTACAAGGAAACACAGCCTCAACGAAAGCTGCACTCATGTCTTCGATTTCGCACGGGGGCTTGCGAAGACCAGGGCTCATACCGAGGCATATAGGCGATCGTTTCTCCTCGCTCCATTTGTAAGTAGAACAGGAAAGGAAACGGCTGGTAAAGGTTCCCTCCGCTATGCATCGTATCGTAGTTTGTGGTGTATGTAGATGCAGAAATGTAGCAACCAATATCTCCGCAGTTTGATAGTTCTACAGGGTCTAATTTTAAATTAGCGGCTTCAGCTCGATATGCCATACATGCTTCGTCGCCGAATCGAGGTCATTATCGGACTCACTTGTAGCATGATGTCTACTCGTGGTATTTCTTGTCCAGTGTGCTTACCACAGCTTCGCTATGTAATTTCTAAACAGGAGCATGCCATAAATCGATGTACAGGGTGATTATAATTAAACTTTCAAAACGCTGTACACTACAGCTCAGAATGACGTCAAATTGCAAGGGAATATTATCGGAGAAGGGGGGAAACGTATGGCAGAAGAAAAAAAAATAGTGGAAAAAATGGTTCAAATGGCTCTGAGCACTATGGGTCATCAGTCCCCTACAAATTAGAACTACTTAAACCTAACTAACCTAAGGACATCACACACATCCACGCCCCGGGCAGGATTCGAACCTGTGACCGTAGCGGTCGCGCGGTTCCAGACTGAAACGCCTAGAACCGCTCGGCCACTGCGGCCGGCAATAGTGTGAAAATTGATCAATAGTTGGTGCTGTGTGTGTCAGAATACGTAAATGAAAACACCTGTCATGCGCACAACCCACTGAAGTTGGTATAAACACGCCGAGTACACAGCTTGTCCTCCTTCCGCGTCTGCGACGTTCGCCATGACGGTCTCAATGACTGCTCTGATTGTAAAGCTGCATTACAAGAATGGTGACTGTGCACACGTCACTCTGCAGAAGTTCCGGACACTGAAGGGTTTAAAAAAAGGCGTTGGTCCGATGACTGCCTTGGGTCTGGAGAAAATGATTCGGAAATTAGAAAAGACGGGTTCTTTTGGTGTGCAGCCTGGTAGAGGGAGGAAACAAATTGATTCGACGTCAGTGGAAGCAGTGGCAACAGCAGTGCAGGAGGAGACGAGTGGTGGTGTGCAAACGTGTAGTGTATGGAGAATTCCCGAACATCGGACATACCCGTGGGCACGGTGCGTAAAATCCTTCCTTGCAATCCATTCAAAATTACCCATGTGCACCAGCTGCTTCCTGTTGACCTGCCAGCAAGAGAGATCTTTGCTTTAGAACTTCTTGCTCTCATGGAAGTGGACAATGATTGTCCGTGCAAGATTTTGTGGACAGACGAAGCCGACTTCCACGTGACAGGAATATGGGCTACGGAAAGTTCAAACGCAAATCAACCAGTACCACTTCATCCTGAAAAGGCTAATGTGTGGTGGTGTTTACTGCAGCATTTATTATTGGGCCAAATTTTTTCGAAGAGACAGGTGCCTGCGGTCCTGTTACCTGTACCGTCACTGGTAAGCGCTATGAACGTCTTTTGCGCATCACGTCATTCCAGCTCTCCAACAGCGTGGATGTGGGGATGGGATCATTTTTATGGAAGATGGCGCACCTCCGCACATTGAAAATCCAGTTAAGCAGCTACTGAAGCGCCACTTCGGAAATGCTAGAATTATCAGCCGCCATTTCCCTACAGCCTGGCCGCCCCGGGCCCGCATCTCGTGGTCGTGCGGTAGCGTTCTCGCTTCCCACGCCCGGGTTCCCGGGTTCGATTCCCGGCGGGGTCAGGGATTTTCTCTGCCTCGTGATGGCTGGGTGTTGTGTGATGTCCTTAGGTTAGTAGGTTTAAGTAGTTCTAAGTTCTAGGAGACTGATGACCATAGATGTTAAGTCTCATAGTGCTCAGAGCCATTTTTTTTTTTTTTTTTTTTTTTTTTTGCCGCCCCGATCACCTGACGTTAATCCGTGTGACTTCTGGCTGTATGGCTATCTGAAAGATATTGTGTTCAGTGTTCCGACTGCAAACTTAGTTGCACTGAAGGCACGCACTGCGTAACACATTCTGAACGTGATCCCGGAAGCACTTCGGTCAGTTGTGTAAAATGCTGTTCCTCGATTTCAACTTGTTGCAGAAGACGGTGGACAGCATATTGAATATGTTTTCCGAAATCAATAGCCCGATTTGATTTTGATTGATGCTTTTTATGTGGTTTTTGGTTTCAGGACAGTTAAAAACCGATGTGAATGATGCTTTTCATGCAGTTTTTGGCCTCAGGACAATTAAAAAACGATGTGATTGATACTTTTCATGCGGGCTTTGGCCTCAGGACAATTAAAAACCGAAGTGATTAATCCTTTTTATGCGGTTTTTGGGCTCAGTAAAATTAAAACCTGATTTTTCGCGTCTATGTGATATGACCTTGCCGTGGTGGATGGGCTTACGTAACCAATAGCATCACATCTGTACAGCCATGCACAATAACTTGTACAATTTGTTCAACGTCAAACGTACACTTTAGACACTGCTGTATGATTCATTTATCATTTGTAGTGGACCAGTATTAAATTATGATCCATACAGCGCCAGCTGGCCGGTGTGGCCGAGTGGTTCTAGGCGCTTCAGTCTGGAACCGCGCGACCGCTACGTTCGCAGGTTCGAATCCTGCCTCAGGCATGGATGTGTGTGATGTCCTTAGGTTAGTTAGGTTTAATTTGTTCTAAGTTCTAGGGGATTGATGACAACAGATGTTAAGTCCCATAGTGCTCAGAGCCATTTGAACCATTTTGAATCTACAGCGCCAACTATTGTTGCATTTTATAATTATTTATTTTTCTTCTGTCATACCCTTGCCACGGTTCGCTCGGATCACCCCGTCGGAGGTTCGAGTCCTCCCTTGGGCATGGGTGTGTGTGTTGTTCTTAGCGTAAGTTAGTTTAAGTTAGATTAAGTAGTGTGTAGGCCTGGGGACCGATGACATCAGCAGTTTGGTCCCATAGAACTTAGCAAAAATTCCTAAATTCTGTCATACGTTTCCCCCTTCTCAGAAAATATTCCGTTGCAATTTGACGTCATTCCGACCAGTGGTGTTATTTCTACAGCGGTTTGAAAGTTTAAATCATAATGACCCTGTGTATCAGCGTAACTAAGAAATTAAAATTCCCTTCATTATTTTTACCATGATCGATTTTTTATCCTATTTTATTCATACGAGTGCACTGTCCGTAGCCTCATCAAAAGGACGACATTGTTGTGAGGAGGGGCATCAGTCACTTTAATCTACTGTAGTTCGAACGGACGGCATTTCCGGGCAAAGCTGCAGCTGCTAATTTCTTGTCGACGGCGAGGACCGTCTCTGTTCAGTCTGCGCAGAACTGCCCGCCCTTCAGAGAGCGGACTAATTACCGAAAGACGAGCGAGTCGGTCTTGAGTCCGGACACGGCAATCTGGAAATGTGGCGGCGATCAGCAAACCCGTGGCCGGTCGCCGTCCCTGGAAGGAAGGCCCCGACTGCTCCGGCCCATCCGTCGGCCTGTTGGCCGGTTGTTAGCCGGAGAGCAATAGCGCCCCGGGCGAACACAATAGGCGGGCGCGCCTCTGTAGGGAGACAACTGCAAGATGCTAATCAAGGAAGCGGCGGCGCTTGCGAGCCGCGTCGCGGCAGGCCGGGCTACGGCGAGGCGAGGCGAGGGTTCGGCCGCGCCTGGCGGAGGGAGGCAGTGAAGGCCGCGAGCGGGTTCCGAGAGACCGTGGAGAGGGGCCGGGGGCCGCCCGCTCTTTGTGTTTCAAGTCGGCGCGGGGGCCGTGCTAGGGGAGCGAGTCAGCCATCGCAGACAGCTAGCGACTCCGTCTCCCAGCGGCAAAGCTTTACAGACCGTAGCAGGCCATCGGCGGCTGCTCACAGTTACCAGTGACTGAAAAACGGAAGTACGTCCGTCACTCGATAGAAATCGGAAAACGGTCAAGTGACGATCGATGCTTTTGAGAAGCCAAGTGTGCGAGGTGCCGGGGTGGAGAAGAGTTTGTACCTCTTTAATTCTGACGAATTTTGCATGAGAACGGGGCATGCACTCGACCCCTTCCTTACCTACCACCTAATTAATTATGCGCACAACGGTAACGGAAGGAAATGATTGTGGACCCTACTAGTTAGTAAAATAAGGAGTGCACACTCATATTAATTTAATAAAAAATCGTAATCTACTCAGAGAAGAAGAAAAAGATAACTTTATCGTAATAAGCTACAGGAAATGGGATTCAGCATATATCTACAAAATGATGTGCGGCTTAAATATTACAATGAGATTATTATACTGGGTGATCAAAAAGTCGGTATAAATTTGAAAACTTAATAATCCACGGAATAATGTAGATAGAGAGGTAAAAATTGACACACATGCTAGGAATGACATGGGGTTTTATTAGAACCAAAAAATACCACCCCATATTGCTAGACGCGTGAAAGATCTCTTGGGCGCGTCGTTTGGTGATGATCGTGTGCTCAGCCGCCACTTTCGTCATGCTTGGCCTCCCAGGTCCCCAGACCTCAGTCCGCGCGATTATTGGCTTTGGGGTTACCTGAAGTCGCAAGTGTATCGTGATCGACCGACATCTCTAGGGATGCTGAAAGCAAACATCCGACGCCAATGCCTCACCATAACTCCGGATATGCTTTACAGTGCTGTTCACAACACTATTCCTCGACTACAGCTACTGTTGAGGAATGATGGTGGACATATTGAGCATTTCCTGTAAAGAACATCATCTTTGGTTTGCCTTACTTTGTTATGCTAATTATTGCTATTCTGATCAGATGAAGCGCCATCTGTCGCACATTTTTTGAACGTTTGTATTTTTTTGGTTCTAATAAAACCCCACGTCATTCCAAGCATGTGTGTCAATTTGTACCTCTCTATCTACATTATTCCATGATTTATTCAGTTTTCAAATTTACACTGACTTTTTGATCACCGGGTACATCAGAACATAAAGGCACATGATTATCGACACAAACAATAGGTTAAAGGATAGGGTATTCTGAACTATTATGCGAATAAGAGTTGACTCGAAAACAAGGGCTCCTATTCTCTGTGATGCAATAGCTTGGCGATAATGACTGGAGATCCTAATCCATCAAATATTACTCTCTCGACTATATTTCACTATCGCGATTAGCACTGAGAGCTCACGTGGGACCGCATGGAGAAATGAGCAAGGTGGACTTGCGACAAAGCGAGCACGCGTACTACTGAGGACTTCAGTATAAAATTGGTACGTCCTACAATGCCGGAACCGCAAAATACTTTACCAATCCAGAAATTTGTAATGATATAGGCTCCGACGTCTGGTGTGCAGCAACTCTGTTTCAATCCCTGGCCTCGGAGACTGTCCGAGAATTCTAAGTTCTGCCGAAAAAAGTACGACTAAGTTGCAAGACCGTCCGCCTCCCACAACGATCAGATCCCGAATCCCCTGGGACTGCGCAATGCAAGAGCGAAGCCAACATTGCTCAACTCCTCGAGAAACCGTGAATCAGCATTCAGTGCTGATTCCAAAATTCCCCCACACTTCTCAGAACATCATTCGCTCCAATAGCAACCGTTCCCTTCAATTTCGAGCAGGGCTTTATGACGTCAACTAGCCTCAGTTTAAGTTGACCAATCATGCCTCTGCTATTCAGCTGAGGGCACTGATCTTGACGTTTGACCAGCTACGAAAACAACATGCCTAGACCATGTAAGGGGTCCGTAGGCCCTTACTATAAGTTTGCACTCGGCACAGGTCGATAGGGCAAACAATCGATAGTGTCGTGTTGCGAGAGCAAGTGTAGAGTTGAGTGAGTTCCCAGGTTGCGGACCGAGCCGTGTAGAGGCCTGTTGCTGTAATGCAAGGCTTTACCGACAAAGGGAGTGGCCATCGCCGCGGTTTAACCCCTTTGTGTTAGAATAATACGGGAAAGTGAAGAAGTATAATTACGAGAGTGATCAGTGATTTTTCTGTGCCGATATTTTGTTTTCGCGTCTACCGCGCCGGCATCATTTGGATTGTAGTGTTGGATTGCAGTGTTGGATTGCCGTGTTGGATTGTGTTAGTGTGTGACGATAATGAATAACGAAGAAGCCTGTGCTGAGATTAGCCGTAATTAAATATGTATGACGAAGGCAGTGGCTGACTCCTTCTTTTTGTGTTTTTGAGACGAATATAGGTTCTTGATTAGTGAAGCTGTGTTGTTGTTCTTCTTGTTACCAGACATTTCATTATTACAGCATTTGAGAAGGACAAAATGGAATGTAACAACTCCGTAGCAGTCAATTCCGATTGCCAGCCCCATTAGGTACACGGCCACATTAATTAATATTTATTTGGGCTGCTATCAGATCCGATCGGGTCGAGACATAATCTAAAATCGAAGGTGTTACACCCTTGGCTTACCGTGAAAGGACAAGTGCAATTTTCGGACGAATAGTAAAGAACAATATGTAATTTTATCTTGCTTAACGCGAGAAAATATTTTTTCAATTTTGGATCGAGACAGAGCATAAACTTTAAAATCGCGACAAGAAACAGTGCATTTTGAACAATACGAAGTAATAGCATCTTACGATTGTGACTAAACATTTTTTTCTGGCCTTATTAGATAAGAATAATAGTGTCGATAAACTGTGTTATAATGTGCAAATGCGTAAATCCGCGCGAAAAACTGTGAAAAGTGAACACCAAAGAAAGATACGTGTGAATATTACTATAGCAAAACGAACTAAGAATTTGTCACAGAAGCTTTTAAAGAAGTGTTTAGTGGTAATATTTTGACTGAAATTGCTCTTTGAATAGTGAAAATCGGACAGCTTCATGTGGACCCATAAACTGTTATGCGGACGACAATGTATTATGGCGACGCAATTATTGAGTGACGTCACGCAGACCCGTGTAGCAGCTGCGCCAAAGAGTTTCGATCTGCGAGGTGATTTCACACGTCATCCCAACTACCTGTGCAAGGAGTAGTTCAAGCACAGACGCACTACACCAACGGTCTTCAGCGCGACTTCGAGACACCGAGCGCCGACCCGGCATCTAGCGGCCGAACTGCAATCCACGCCCGCCTGCAGCGCCACGGAGCGGCCGGCTGAGAACTACGACATCCCGCCACAGCGAGCAGCGCGACTTCGAGACACCGAGCGCCGACCTGGCATCTAGCAGCCGAACTACAACTACGCCCGCCTGCAGCGCCATGGAGCGGCCGACGGAGAACTACGACGACTCGCCACAGATCTTCAGCGCGACTTCACGCGGCTCCGGCGGCAGTACAGCGCCACGCCCACTTCAAACGTCAAAACATCGCGACTCGTGGTAACGTCAGTTGGTGAGTGAAGATGACTGGTTAGCATAACATTAAATTGCAGTGTACTGTTTTCGCGGTAAATAAACAATTTTAAACTGGGTTTCACATTAGGAAACGTGTCCAATTACAGTAATTTCCGAAAAGTTTGCGAAACATACTCTGAAATATAGCATACTTATTTATGCATACTGCGCAGTCTAAATGGTAATTATACAGATATGCTCAATGTTTTTGGGGATTTTACATTTATAGATTTTATGAGTGGTGTGATTTGTCTTATTCAAAACATTTTACATAAACTGTGTATGTGAAAATTGGTATTTGAAGTTATTAGGTTTTGAGAGTCATTATGTTCAGTACTCATGCATATTGTATCAATTTTGGGATTAACTGAAAATACTGCAGGTACTGTTTGATTAGTTTCATGGTAATTAGGAGTGTTTGGAGTTGCTAGAGGTTATTTATATTGCTTGCCTGTGCATTAAAAATAAACCAAACATGTCTACTGAAGATAAGCAGGTTTGTGAGGCAGTAGTTGAAGGGAAAGGGATAGGACAGGAAGACAGAGATGATTCAGGAATCAGTGATTATGGATTGTCATTAGAAAGCCCATCAGCACATTCAACTAGTTATCCCGAGACACCGGGACAAACGATGAGAGATAAGCCAGTTTCAGAGGATGCCGATAGGTGGTCGATGTTGGTAGACTTGATAAAGGAGACCAAGGCATCATTTAAGGAAGATTTAAGAGAATCAAACGAGAAGGATTTACAAGAAACAAGAGAAAGGGAAGAAATATTCCAAAAATCATTAGAGAAAAGTTTCAGAGAATCATTAGAGAAGAGTTTACAAGAAACTAGAGAAGAGGGAAAAATATTCCACAAATCATTCGAGAAGGGTTTACAAGAAAGCTTGGAGTCATTTAAGGAAACTATAGCACAAGAGATCAAAACATCGCAAATGAAGATAGAATATAATTTGAAGAAGGAAATGCAGGAGCTACAAGAACAGTTGAAAATGGACATCAACGAGAGAGAGAGTAAGCTACAGAAGAATATAGACCAAGTCCAGGGAGACGTGGAGAAGGTGGAAGGAAAGTTAACAAAAAAGATAGAAGATGATATTGAAGAAACGAAAGCCGAATTGGGAGAAAGAATCAACAAAGTGGAAACAAATTGCAATCATCGAATCGCCGAGGTGACGCAGATGCAGAAACAATGCAATGATGCGGTTAAGGAGATAGGAGATAGGCAAAACCAACTAGCTGTCAATCTGAGAAATGCTATAGCCGTGCAACGAGAAGAGGATAACAAGAGGGTTGCAATGGAGGTCAGACAATTACAACAGGGAGTGCAGCAATTGGAGAGCAAGACAGAAGAAATTGATAAACGAATTAGCAATGCCACTTTAACCGTTGGGGAAGGTAGAGTCGTTACCTTGATGAGCAGTGATAATCGGTACGTCCAAAATAATACAGGGCAGAAATTTAGACCGAAAGGAGGGTTGCACCCAATGATATTTATGAAATGGTTAAAAGGAGTTTTCCCAGCACATCTTAAAGACTCAGACAAGATTCAATTTGCAATAGATAGAATGGAAGGTGGGGCCTTCACTTGGGGAGTCAGGAAGAAGGAAGGGACTACTATTTATGATCAGTTTGAAGAGGAATTCTTGAAGAAATACTGGTCCAAAAGTCGTCAGTGTGCAGCAATTGAGGACCTACTACACCGCAAGTCACTTAATATATGGAGAGGAACGTTGAGAGAGTTTGTTGAACATTTGTGGGAATTGAACGAGACCTTGGAACAACCCCTGAGTGGTGATGTAATGATATCAGCGATAAAAAGAAGATTGAGCTGGAAAATGCAAGCAACTGTATCCGGGAGCCTAATTAAAGATAGGGAGGCCTTAATGGAGATACTGGAACAGTTGGAATCTGTTCGATCACAGGAACACCATCAAGCTAATGATCAAAACCGAGGGGGAAGTAATGACCCACGGAATCATTTTAATCATTCGTCTGATTATAGAGGAAGAGGTGGAGGGACCGGAAAACTGAATGACACTCCAGGTGAGGTCCGGTCAAGAGTGAGAGCTACAAGGACCCGAACAAACCTACTAAGATATATTTAGGACATTTAGTTGTTGAACGGACATTTGAAAAAGGGAAATGTTTATTTGCATTGTATTTTCTGATGTATTATAACTAGAACTTCATATTTCATATCGACGATTACCTGAGAATGAGTGTAAAACCTGTAGCAACTAATTTGTAATATAATAATTCATATGTCATGTGTTCACCTAATAATTTTTGATTGCATGTTGTGTGTTTCATTCAATATGGACTATAGAGGACTATTGCTGCTTGATATAAAAAATTGTAATTTGGACAATGCCATGTTTGTGAGATGTAATAACCTTTTGTAGAATATTATTGTGGAGGCAGCCCATTACCGGAGTCGAGGGATTATTTGGTGAATTGTCATTTCATTAATTATTTACACTATGTGTTTTGTTCAAATGTAGTAAAGTCTAATTCCCTTGCCGATTCTTTTACGCCAGTGGCTCCAAAGAAGTTTCCGAGGGCGGGGATGTAAGGGGTCCGTAGGCCCTTACTATAAGTTTGCACTCGGCACAGGTCGATAGGGCAAACAATCGATAGTGTCGTGTTGCAAGAGCGAGTGTAGAGTTGAGTGAGTTCCCAGGTTGCGGGCCGAGCCGTGTAGAGGCCTGTTGCTGTAATGCAAGGCTTTACCGACAAAGGGAGTGGCCATCGCCGCGGTTTAACCCCTTTGTGTTAGAATAATACGGGAAAGTGAAGAAGTACAATTACGAGAGTGATCAGTGATTTTTCTGTGCCGATATTTTGTTTTCGCGTCTACCGCGCCGGCATCATTTGGATTGCAGTGTTGGATTGCAGTGTTGGATTGCAGTGTTGGATTGTGTTAGCGTGTGACGATAATGAATAACGAAGAAGCCTGTGCTGAGATTAGCTGTAATTAAATATGTATGACGAAGGCAGTGGCTGTCTCCTTCTTTTTGTGTTTTTGAGACGAATATAGGTTCTTGATTAGTGAAGCTGTGTTGTTGTTCTTCTAGTAACCAGACATTTCATTATTACAGCATTTGAGAAGGACAAAATGGAATGTAACAACTCCGTAGCAGTCAATTCCGATTGCCAGCCCCATTAGGTACACGGTCACATTAATTAATATTTATTTGGGCTGCTATCAGATCCGATCGGGTCGAGATATAATCTAAAATCGGAGGTGTTACAACCACCAGCCATCCAGCGCCAGCCAGTCGCACCCAGAACGGCGCTACAGTCTGGAGCCGAGCGACCGCTACGGTCGCAGGTTCGAATCCTGCCTCGGGCATGGATGTGTGTGATGTCCTTAGGTTAGTTATGTTTAATTAGTTGTGAGTTCTAGGCGACTGATGACCTTAGAAGTTAAGTCGCATAGTGCTCAGAGCCACTTGAACCATTTTTTTAATTTTCAGATATGTCGTGATTTCCGATGTGGTGGTTAAGCAGAAAGCTAAGAGGACAGCTGAATTGCTGCTCGTAAAAGGAGGGTTAATTTGTCACCAATACTTTCCTGTTTATTCGTAATATGTAGATATTTTCGAGGATGTGGTTAGTTAGGAGCCTAAGAGCACAACTTGAATTGCTACGAATGAAACACATAAAAATATGATATGATCGTTTGGCACTGACGGCAGGGAGGGCCCATCCGGAGAAGTTCGGCCGCCGGGTTGCAAGTCTTATTTCAGGCATCGCCAATGTGGGCGACTTGTGTATCGGTGATGATAAGGACAACACAACACGCATTCCACGAGCGTAGAAAATCTCCTTAATCCGGTCGGAAATCGAACAGGAGCCCGCTGCATTGTAGGCAAACACTTTACCACTCCACTAAGCAGGGGAACATGAAGCGCGTAGTAATCGTATATATGTAGTCTTGTGTGTCACAAACATTTAGGCCCGATCGAATTCTTAACAGCGCTATCGTAACTTTGTCGGTCAACACAAAGATCGCACTACACGAGCGAGCAGTCACGTGACCGCTTTCCGATTTCAGCCAAGTGTCAGACGTACTTGCGATTTTTAGTCACCCGTCGCACACTTATTTCGGATCGCAGTGAGCTGTTGCCGAACGGTACAACACTAACCCCATCTAGAAAATCGCTTTAGGCAGTCAAAAGAAAAACAAACATGAGTGAAAAACACACTCCACTTGTGTAATTTCCACAATAACCGGAATTTTGATTTGGTAGTTGAGTATTACATGCAAATTATTGGGGAATCTTCGAGTCTACTCACAGCTCTCCGTTGCCGATACCGTCTGCTATCACTCAGTTTCTATTCCTTGAATTTTTTTTCGAAGCTTAATTCACACCGTCGGGCTTGTCGTAACCGCCTTCGTCACTGTTTCCTCCTTGGCCATGAAAATTCGTCTTCCTTTATTCTAAAATAAACCTCATTTTATCTAACAGTTCTTGTAAAACTAAATCTTGAAAAGCAAGGAAAAGGTGCAATCTAGAATAAGTTTAATACTTAAGTCGGAGTAATGGCTACTTTCTCTTTTAGCTCCCCTTCAACTGAAACAGTTGTTTCGTTGTTGTATATACGACATCAGTGCCACAATGTAAACTGAAGAAAAAGTCAGGATATGCTCCAAATGTAATGGTAAACTCTTAAATTTAATCGAGAACTATGTTATGGGTGGCACCAGTTGCTTCTTTTATGTATTTTGAGATTCCTCATCATGACAAATCTTCAGCAACCGCAAAACTTTCCCATATTGAGGGTTTACACACGCTCATGTTGAGTGGACCGTAGGTAAGCGTATGGGTCATCAGATATACAGCACAGCACCCATCATCGTGTTTGCAAATGGTATTTTTTTCTGAGAATTGTACTCTTAATTTACTTGCTCAGTAGATGGTCAGCTATTCTGATACGAAATGCGGGTATGACTCAAGAGTCACGAAGCACAAACATGGATTTTTCATTAATTTCTACAAAGTACATGGGCTGCACGAATATGAAATGAAGGAAAATACGGGTGCTGGAACTTTAATAGTGACAACTATTTATTTATAGCTCGTACAAAATAGATACGTGCTTCAAAGTTTTACTGACCTTCAAAGTAGTCACCAGTATTGTGTATAACCCGTTGCCAGCGATGTGGAAGTCGTAGGATACTCTTAGCAGTGCCAGTTTTGTTGACAGTTCTAGTGGCGCGGTCTGCTGCCCGACGAATTTGTAGTAGCTCTGAAGCGACTGCCGTGAAGTGTTTCCTTCAGTTTATAAATCAAGTTGGACTTACGTGGCCTTAAGTCAGTGGAGTGCAGTAGGTGGTATAGCACTTAGCAGCCCTATCAGTCAGACAAATCAGTAACAGCTTGCACTGTACGTGCTGGAGCATTGTGCTGCAAAATGATGGGCAAATCCTGCAGAAATTGTCATCACTTCTGTCTTTAAGTTGGTCGTAGGTTGTGTTCCAAAACTGAACAGCATAGAGACAGCAGCTAAGTTGGTTCAAATGACTCTAAGCACTATGGGACTTAACATCTGAGGTCATCAGTCTCCTAGACTTAGAACTACTTAAACCTAAGTAACTTAAGGACATCACACATATCCATGCTCGTGGCAGGATTCGAATCTGCGACTGTAGCAGCCGCGTAGTTCTGGACTGAAGTGCCTAGAACCGCTCGGCCAAAGCGCCCGGTTCTCATTGTTCCCTCTCCGTTCTTGTACATAGTGTATGCGTCATTAGCTGCAGCTTGTCCTAGATAGTACGAATGTATTTGAAAAGTAAACTACTTTATTTGATCCCCATCTAATAGGGCTCAAATTAAAGCTAGGACAATATTTGATACTGATGTTGGTGCCGGCTAATATCCATACATCTGCAAATTTCTCACAATGTTTGCGCACAAAAGCTTACAGGAACATTTTTGTTTATTTTGTCTCTTTCTTCATCCGTGACAGTTTTCGCTGCTAATTACAAATGTTGGACTGCGCAAGCCTCTGGCGCCCCTACGTTTGGGGCCCCAAACGACCGTTGCTGTCACTTGAGTCTTGAACCGGCCCTGACCGTTACAAGTCACATTACGTGTGACTGTTTTGGTGGATAGCTTCAGAGGCTCCAGCTGATGCTGAGTACTACAAAATTTTAGGGAAATTTAGGAAGATCTGCAGAGGACCGACGCTTGATGCAGAGACTGGCGGGTCAGCCTTAAACTTAAGGTTAGAGCCCTTTGGTTTAAGTACGATAGCACATTCCAATCTTACCGTCTGAAAGGAGAAGAGGAAGAGGGTGGGAGACTTGGAAACGCAAGACAGTATTGAAGCAAATGATTTTTGTCTTAATTTCTTTATACGTCCAGTAATCAGGTTCCATTTTCGTTGTTGGCACAGTTCGTGTAGAGGTGAAATCCAGCTTGCAAACAGATTTTAATGTTCGATTTATATATATTCTTGTTTTTTCACATTTTATTAAAATCTTCAGTGAAGGTTACATTCTGTACAACAGAGTGTACCTCTACGTTCCACACACAACTACTTCCAAAACATATCTGACTGCAGATAGCTTTCTCCCCACGAAGGAACCAAAATGGTCAAAGATACTATATGCTGCAAGTATATCTGAGGAGCCTTGTCGCGGTCCGTGCGGCTACCCCTGTCGGAGGTTCGAGTCCTCCCTCGCGCATGCGTGTGTGTGTTGTCCATAGCGTAAGTTAGATTAAGTAGTGTGTAGGCTTAGTGACAGTTGACCTCAGCAGTTTGATCCCATAAGACCTTACCACAAATCTCCATTGTTTTCCATCATAAACAAAAGCAACTTCGGACATATTTCATTTAAAATTTATTTTCAGTTTAGTGTTTCAATAATCGGTATTAATACCGATACCAATAATAATTTTAATAATAATATTCATTATTTCTAGTGTCACGAAACGAGAAAATATCTATGAAAATTTCGAAATTACGTTATGTGAGTGGAAATACCTCTTTCGTATACACGTTTTTGTTACCTTTTCTGTGAATTATACATTTATAATATATGCATTGCGATTTAGGAAAAAATCATTTTGTGTGAGAAAGTTTATTGTGTAGTGAATTTAGTGGGTGTTTCATGTTCTTTACCAGTCAACTTCCGTTACAGTATGCAAAACACTAAAATTAGTTCAAAGTAATATTTAACTGCAATTTATAATGAGCAACGCCAAAGAATTGATATTTCTAAAAATTTTATTCTTTAAAACTTTTCTTGTTTTTTTTCCTGCGTTTTAAAACAAACAGTATCTAAACTAGCAGGGAAATCGCTAGGATAAATAAAAAAATGTCTTTGTTGCACAGTCCCACGTCACTGGCTGATGGACGAATGGGTACACGAATGTGTGGTTTAACGGATGGATGAAACAGACTATAAAACTAATAAGAAGTTGGAACGTCCGTACAGATTAGGAATGTGCACCGGATGGGATTCGAACCCTGAACCTTGAGATCCTGCACAGGATGACTCCTAAATCTTGCCTGTATATCTCAGTTGCCAACCGAAAGGCAACTGTTCCAACTTCTAGTCTCGGTATGGTACACAGTTTTAATCTGCCAGGAAGTTTCAAAGCAGCGCACATTTCGCTGCAAAGTGAGGGATTCATGTTGTTGTTGTTGTTGTGGTCTTCAGTCTTGAGACTGGTTTGATGCAGCTCTCCATGCTACCCTATCCTGTGCAAGCTTCTTCATCTCACAGTACTTAGTGCAACCTACATCCTTCTGACTCTGCTTAGTGTATTCATCTCTTGGTCTCCCTCTACGATTTTTCCCCACCACGCTGCCCTCCAATGCTAAATTTGTGATCCCTTGATGCCTCAGAACATGTCCTACTAACCGGTCCCTTCTTTTTGTCAAGTTGTGCCACAAACTCCTCTTCTCCCCAATTCTATTCAATACCTCCTCATTAGTTACGTGATCTACCCACCTTATCTTCAGCATTCCTCTGTAGCACCACATTTCAAAAGCTTCTATTCTCTTCTTGTCCAAACTATTTATCGTCCATGTTTCACTTCCATACATGGCTATACTCCATACAAATACTTTCAGAAAGGACTTCCTGAAACTTAAATCTATACTCAACAAATTTCTCTTCTTCAGAAACGCTTTCCTTGCCATTGCCAGTCTACATTTTATGTCTTCTCTACTTCGACCATCATCAGTTATTTTGCTCCCCAAATAGCAAACTCCTTTACTGCTTAAGTGTCTCATTTCCTAATCTAATTCCCTCAGCATCACCCAGCTTAATTCGACTACATTCCATTATCCTCGTTTTGCTTTTGTTGATGTTCATCCTATATCCTCCTTTCAAGGCACTGTCCATTCCGTTCAACTGCAATTGCAAGTCCTTTGCTGTCTCTGATAGAATTACAATGTCATCGGTGAACCTCTAACTTATTATTTCTTCTCCATGTATTTTAATAACTACTCCGAATTTTTCTTTTGTTTCCTTTACTGCTTGCTCAATATACAGATTGAATAACATCGGGGAGAGGCTACAACCCTGTCTCACTCCCTTCCCAACCACATGCCCCTCGATTCTTATAACTGCCATCTGGTTTCTGTACAAATTGTCAATAGCCTTTTGCTCCCTGTGTTTTACCGCTGCCACCTTTAGAATTTGAAAGAGAGTATTCCAGTCAACATTGTCAAAAGCTTTCTCTAACAAGGGGAGGCCGCCAATTGTGAAATTCAGATTCGATTCATACTACACATAATAAAAGCCCATGGCCAGAGGTGTAATGTGGCAAAGCACCAAGATGCACTTCTCAGCCGTTGTCGAGAAAATCGACAGTTAAAAGAAACCGTTGCGGTGAAATACTCTCTACGATTAAGTTATAAGTTGCGCTAGGGACCGCATCTACCTTTTTTCGAAGTTAGCAGGCAACTACGCTGTTATGCGGCGGCTCGTTTCGGCCCATTCAACATCTGTCCTTCAAGTGTAACGAGCGAGTTGAAAGGGTACAGTACCGCCCAACATTGAGAATAGGTACGAAATTCTTGTCAGAACAACACATTTTTTTTGTAAAAGTAACTCAATAATTTCAATTAATACAGCGAAGCCGGATACCAGTGTGGGAAAGAATGACAAGTTATTTATTTAATTGATCACATGTGCACTTCCGCAAAATAAATCCCTACATCCCGTTTGGTGAGATCTGTGTGGTGTAAATGAATGAATGTATGGTCGTCTGCTAACCACAGATAGTGAATCGATATGAGCATCTTTGAGTCGATCCTTTGGGTACCTTTGGTGAGACCAAAGAGATGGAAGTTACCAGAGCTTTTGAGCGTTTGAAATGTGGCCGACCAATAAGGTAGCAAGGTGCTTCTCCCACTTCGAGAGAGGTGTGAGAGAACGAAAAGACGGCCATGTTTCAGACTCGGCACTCTGGCGCTGAACCTTCTGCTGTGAAGACCTGTTTTTTGTTGTGCTCCGTAATGAAAGCGTGGAGGCATGGTATGGATGTGGAATACTTAAGAGTAGTTAGAACTAATCATATCTCTTTCCTAGGATCTTTTGTGGGGAAAATTACAAAGTGAGGCAGGTAATTTTAAAGGGATTATAGTAAACCAACGGTCACAAAGGGACCACGTGTAGTTATAAGTTGAGATACTAGCGTGGGTACAATAAGCTGAAATATTTAAGAATTAATATCGTGTGTACCATAAGCTGAAATATTTGAGAATTAATAGCGTGTGTACAATAAGCTGATATATTTAAGAATTGCGTGTGTATCATAAATTGAAGTATTTAAGAAATATCATTCCGTGTGACGCTGAATTTAAACTCTGAGAGAAAATCAAGGTGAGTCGGCCGTTTTTCCAGCAACGCCACTTGGCTTGCATTGCACAGGAAGACGAGCGTTTATCTCCAGAGTTCACAGTAGGAAACTGGAATTACAAATTGGGGCAGTGTCGAGTGAAACTGGGTTAAATATGGATTGAAGTGGGAAAGCGGAAAATGATGAAGTTGTAACGGTTTTTGTGTATTATTTCAGATTGTTGTATTGGGTATGTCTTGTAATTTGAATATGTGTGTTTTGCATGGGAGTAGCAAGGTAGTTTCGGAAGAGTTTGTGGGTATGCCTGTTCCTTCTGCATCGCTCGATCTGGAGGAATGTTTCTGGAGAATGATTGTGAGAGGCGAAGTGTGAGGTATAATAAAAGATCCACCATCCGATCCAGGGAGTGCACAGTTGTGGTAGATAGATTACGAGACCGTAGTATGGAAATTCTCTTATGATATTGTCGTAGGTTGTAGAATTTGTGTGCTAATGAATAAATCAAATAGTGAAAAGAAAGAGATTAGTGGCCTATTTCATTAAATTGTATGTTATCATAATGTCCCGAATTTGTATAAAAGCCGTTAAATCAAAGACAAAAAGTAAGTGTGGTATTGCCAGTGCGTAGTGTGCAGACAGAGTTCTATAGTCAGATGCGTGTTTCCGTTGCGTATTATTCATGCAGGAGGATAATTTGTAACAAAAATCGTAAGATACGAGAATTCATGTTGCTAATCCACTCGCTTGGCAAACCACCCATCTTGCAGGCCTGACTGCTTGATGCCACAGTATGAGAAAGGCAAGTGGGTGCCTCTCATAATTTCGACCCTGCCAGGATTCCTTTTGTTAGGATATTTAATTTGATGCCAGGATTATTTATTGGTCAGGATATTTAATTTTGTTGCCAGGATTCCGTTTTTGTCACGATAATTTTGTTGCCAGGATCATTTTTGTTAGGATATTTTGTTGTTAGGGTTTGCTGTTAATTTTTTTTATTTTTTGATGGAATATATTGTGATAGCGCTAAGAAGTAAAATTTTTTTTCTGTTTGCAATTTCTTTCTGGATTGGTGAGGATCTTTTATTTTATTTTATGTAATTAATTGCGGTATCGCACAAGGCTAGAAGATCGTTTTATAATTTTTTTTGCGTAATGTCCGTAGTAACTAGGTCGCAGGCTAAAAGTATAGTCACCATGGAGAATAACGATTCTGGCGTGAACGTAGCAGTGCAGCGGGAAGTAGCTGTAGATGGGTTAATGAGTGGGGACGGCAGGCGCTCCGAAGAGGCTGCATTGTTCAGTGGACCGCTGCAAGGGGAGCCTTTGTGCAGTGGGCTTTGTTCACTATCCGGGGCCTTTCCGAACGACGCGGGCGAGCAGGGACTCGGTCAGGTAGAGAGTGAAAGTGCAGCTACCCTTAGCGAAGCTACGGTTTCTCAGGCGAACGAGGTGAGCGCGTCGACGGTAGCAAATGACGGTGGGCTACTGCAGTTTTTACAGAGGATGGATGAAAGTTTACAAGCGATGAGTAGGGAGACTAAAGCGATAAATAAAAAATTGGAAGCAAATAACGAAAGATTAGAAGCAATCAATAGAGATAATAAGGAGAGAGATAGGGAGACTAAGGAGAGATTGGAAACAATGGATAGGGGAAATAAAGAGGCAATGAGGAAGCTACACACAGTTATCGATGAGCGTCTGCCCGCAGTTAATCGGTTAGATGAGGGGGAGAAGAATCTGGATGCGGTGAAGGAAGTATGTGACGCCGTGAAAGAAAAAGCTAATAATTTGGAGGTACAAGTATTTGCAATAGAGAGTGATACTACTGAGCGTAGGGACGTGTTGCCAGGTGAGCGAATCAAAGAGGTAGTGGTCAGAAAGAATACGATTAGTGCAGATACAGAAAAGATCAGTACAAGAGGCGAGACAGGTTCTGACAGTACGCAGCGAGAGGTTTATGCCGATCAGGATGAGATACAATCACCATTACAGTTTGAAGAGGCACAATTAGAAATAAGTAGGAAACATAGTGAAGAACTGACACAGTTGCAATTAGCGTGCAGAAGCGAAGGTGAAACACCACCAGGTAGATTGCAGGAGGAGAGTGAGATAAACTCAGAAAGCGAAAATAGGCAGAAAGAGAAAGACGGATTCACAGAGTCAGAAGAACGGTTGTGTCAGATAAAACAGGTGGCAGACCCAACTGGGTATAGTCCAAGGCTGTCTCAATTTCAAGATTCGTTACCTTCATCGAGGGGATTGCTCCGCAAAACGAAGTTTGTGTATAACTATTTGAGAGACGAGGCTAGAGCGAAAATGCAGGAAGACCTTAAAGACGGTAGTAGCCATTTAAATGAATTCTGGTCGCAAAGTAAGCAGGACCAGGTTACGCAAAGCACATTGATAATGCCAAATCGTAACGAATGTGGTATAAGGGATTCAGTGTCGTGTTGTCAGAAAATGCTGAGACGAAACAGGTATTTGGATGTGACATACGAACCAGCGGAGTTCATTAGAATCCATATAACGAAGTTGCCAGTGAAATTGCGCAGAGGTATAGCGATAGCAGGCAGAGGCGTAGACGATTCCGCGTCATTTCAACACTTGGGTAATGAGAGCGATATCGTGAACGGAGACAGGTCAGATAGTGTCGAGGGCGGAAAGTATCAGAATGACAGGAGAGCATGGAATCCAGGCATTTCATTCCTGTCGTAATGGATTGAAGAATAGGAGAAACTAATCCAACATATCAGCCCTTAATATCTTGCTCTTAAAACACATGCAGCTGGCACTGAAAATTGTCTATGTAGCAGACAAACTCAACTAATATGTAGGGAATGCAAATACCATACTTCTGATCAGAGAATAAAACGGCAGTAATGGAATCTGTTAGGCTGGTATCTCAGTAAAATTTGCAAATTTTTTATTTCAAACGGTAAAGTAAAAGAGCGGTTTCTTCAAAGAATCCAGTTGCTAAAATGTTATGTAATAATGCCAATGAGTCCAGTTTAATTAGGGTGATTTGATTATTGTAGATACTAAACACGTAATGTAAGAGGTAAACATTGTGATCGAAGTTTTTAGATGCCATCTGATCTATATTATGTCATTGTCGTGGTGACAGTTATAATGAAGTGCTGTGTATGGTTGTTCGGAATCTGGTGTTAGTGAGAGAGGCCACTTGCACCTAAGTTTCCAACACTTGGGTTGCCCAATTCTCCCAGCTTGTATATTCTCGGCACACATTTAATTTTCGTATAAGCACAGATTCCTAACTAGCGAATTCTTTATTGTGTATAGTGGACCATTCAGAGTGAGGCGGATTGTACATGAAAATGCTGTACTGATTGAGACGATCAAAGGAAAACAATCTCGAGGGCTTCATCACATTTCTAACATCAAATTATGGAAAAGTTAAGGATAGATCTAAAGTAGGCAATTTATGGTAGATAGTCAGTGTATTTATTTGTGGTGTGTAACGTTGTGCAGGGTCAAATCGAACGTAAGAATTTTCAGGCGGGATGTCAGGAAGTATGACGGAATAGACTGGTCAAATGAGTCATGAACAGGAGTCGACAGAGTGGTGTATGTACGTGTTTTTTGTCGTATGAATAAGGATCAAGCAGAAACGACGTGATGATTAATGAGTGAATAAAGATGGTAGATAGAGAAGCGACGTGATAAATAGTAGTGGATAAAGGTGAATTTTTGAGGAGAGAATCGACGTGAAGCAGTGTGAATGATGAAGGGAGATTCGACGTGATGAAGCAGCGGTAAAATAAAGGTGAGTAGAATTGAATAATGTGGAGATGTCTTAGATGTATGTTACAGAGAGGCCTGTGTATGCTGCAATAGAGATTGATGCCAATGGCGAAGGAAGACCAGGAAATGATGGAGTAATGGACGGACGGAGAGCCGAAATACGAATGAAGAGATGAGGACAACTGCACAATGTGAAAGGACGTAAAGGGAGTATGAGACCCAGAAGGTGAACGTTGTGGAATACTGACGTAAGATGTAATGTAGGTGTAGATCTAATTCTTAGCATAACAATTGCGATTTGAGAAAAATAATATTTTTTGTTGTTGTTGAAGCCTCGTACCAGTATAACTAATCAAAACGGTACCAAGAATGTGTACAGCTATTTTTTTTTGCAGGTTGATTAATTTGTGTATTTTTGTTCTTAGATGAAATATCGCGATTCTAAGTTGATATTTAGCATAAAGTGAATGCAGAGGTAAGCCGATGGAGAGAGGTGCCAGAGTGAAAGGACGAATTCGGAGACTGGAATGCTATCTCTGAAACAGCTTCATGTGTTATGTGGTTGAGTATAAGGGAGCAAAGGTATGGTATGTTGTAGTGAGTGTGGTGGTGTTAAGGTTAACTGACTTCTAAACCTATTCTGTTAGTGTGTTAATGGAATGAATGAGAGGGAAAATGTGATGTCTGGTGAGTGAGAGTCGTAGAGTAGTGTGATCAATGCGCACACTCCTGAAAAGGGGATGCTACCGATCCATAACTAAAAGATTATTGTGTTTTATTGTTTGTTGGGATGAACCTTGATGTGAGGTCAGGATCTGTCATACGTGTCCTAGAAACGTTGTTATATATAAGGAAATGTAAAGTATGTGAAGAGATACGAATTTTCAGTCTGTCACAAGCACAGAGGTGCATTATATGTTGTAGATTTAAAGTCACCAGTTTCTAAAATGTTTATTGTGTTAGGATGTTAAAGTAGTTTACTATTTAATAACATGTGGTAGGTAATTGAGAGTTGTGTAGATTATTTTCTCATTTTTTTGTTAGAACACTTTCAAGGGATTTTAATTTCAGTGTGTCATAAGCACAAAAGGTTCATTGTATATTGTAGCGTGAGAATCAACAGTTTCTAATATTTTTTACTGTGATAGGATGTTAGAGTAGTTTACTGTTTTGTATTGTAATTATGAGCGGTATAGATTGCTTATTATTCCTTTTGTTTTATTTTACACTTTCATGTTTTGTATGAGGGACGACAGGTACAATGAATAGCACGAGTGTGGGCTGTCTATAGAAAAAGGATAGATAAATGTATGTTGTCTGTGTAGAAAACTAGGGTGTATAATTTTATGTTCTTTTTAGAACAAAGATTCTTTTGTTACCAATGTAGCTAATAGATAATACATGTAATCAATGAGTATTTAAATGCTGTATATCGTTTTGTCTGTAATGTTGCGAGATGCACGGAAGATCTGGCTAATTGGGTGTCGTAACGCCCATACCGCTAACGGGCCGAGCTGACGTCACCACGACGACAGGCGACACAGCCGCGGCACTCCCCACTCCATTGTCGGGACGAGGTACACTCCACGCGCCCGCTACAGCAGGTCAACGGCCTGGGGCGACACGCACGTATCACTGGCCATTCATGAGATCCGCCACCCTTACGACTGGGGAAGGTATCCCGCGGAGGCAACAGCGGGTGGTTTTTTTTTCTGCTCAACGGCACGCGCAGCGACGCTACTGCTGAATGGACGAGGCGCGACAGAGCCCGGCGAGCATTTTTTACCTGCAGCTATTAACTTGTACTGGACTGTGGAGCCGTGAAACAAGATGACTGCGACTTTCCATAAGGTGGAAAGTGAAGGACTGGTGTTTCCACATTGTGAGAGGTGGAAAAGATGTTGTCCTTAGCAGACAGGACGATTGTTTTGTTTTGTCTTGACCACTGAATGGTGGGATCCATAAACTGTTTGACAATGACTTGTTAAGTGTGCTTTGTGAATGGCATGTGGGACACTTGGTATACTTAGAGGACAGTTGTCGTTTGGTGAACAATTAGAGTGGGACATTGACATTTGCGTCTGTAGTAGGAGACATTTCTTGGATTGGCGCGGGAATAAGTGCTGTTTGTTGAAACTTACGACTTTTAATTACACCATGAACTGAAAGGACAGAACCGTGGGTAATAGTAGTTGTAGGGCCATTTTTTTGGACGAACAGTTTCGTGTGGATGGTACTCTGAGAGTGACTATGACATTTGTGTTTAATGAGAGATACAGTTTACTGTTCAGTGCGTGTTCAAAATGCCGAATTGAGTGACTCAAAGACTTTCGTCCGGGTAACCATGGGAGAGCTTTGACACCGAGACAGTGGTTCTAGGAAAACTATCAGCAACTTTTTGACCCCAAGAAAATCACAGAATGAAATGTTTCCGTGTGACTCGCAAGATAGGGAATAATGTATTTGTAATTGTGTAAATGTTTTTTTTATATGTTTCATTCCTGAAGGGACAGCAAGCGTAATTGTATTTTATTAATAATTGTGTTTAGAATAGTTAGTGTTTGTTTTTTGGTTTGTTCTGGGTTATCAAGTTCACGTAGCATGTGTATTAGAATATTTGGTACAATGATGCTTTAATTATTAGCCAGTGGCGTAATACTAACGTAGCGGCTCTTGTAGCATTTATCAGTAAGGTTGTCACAGGGGAGAAGAATTTGCATTGCACAACAAATATCGGAATTAACTGATGTATTGTGATGTCGTGCATAGTAATAATCTTGTTGGTGTTTTGACTGAAGCCACTTATTTCTATTATCACAGTGGTGATATTTCACATTAAAGTGTAACGAAGGCTAGTCGAAATGCAAGTTCTTGTCGTCTATATGTGTGACAACAGAGCAATGAACAGTAGAGTAAGATAAGAGAGCTACTGGTGGATTCAAGCACTTATTGTTAAACTATTTACTGCGTGTATTGATCAAAGTTGATGGACTGACTGGCTCAGCAGCAGGTATTTGTACTGATGGACAAGGATAAACTCACTGTCGAGTAGTTGTGGCAATTGCTTAGGTGAGGATAGTTAATGAGGTATGACATGATGTCTTAGACGAACTATATTACGTAACCAGTATGTAACTTGTGGTATATTTCATTGTTTTCCTTCTCAGTTATTTCGCTGTAGGTTTGAGGTATATTTTAGAGTAATGGTATGGAGCCTGACATTCTATGTGTAACTAGTGTACGAATTTTTTTTCTTTTGTTGATTTTGTTTTGTATTTAGACTTTGCTGTGTAAGGGTTTTTACAGCGCAATTTAGGAATGTCAGATTACTTGATCTGTGTTTGGACGGTGAGCGGTTTAAAATTTCATGAGTACAATTAGTACTTTTTTTTATTTGTTGTAGAATTATTGAAATTTGCATTACTCATAAAAATAACGAAGATCCCAGTAACTAAAGCAAATTTTTATCTCAATATTATTTTTTCATTGCTATGATGTGATGTTTTATTTGTCATGTGGACTGTTATATATTTGTATGTGTACGTTACTCCGGATTGTGGAGAGTACAATAATGCAACAACTGCCAATAATTTGTTCGTCTATTTGAGGTCACCAGGGGCTAAGGTCTCCTCCTGGTTATTTTGATGAATTGCTACGTTTGTTTTAATACACTTTTCTTAAAAAAAAATGTTCGGAACTACCCTCGCATTGCAAGGATAGTACCGTGCCATTTTTTTTCTGCATGGGTAGCCGGTGATGAAAGGGTACAGTACCGCCCAACATTGAGAATAGGTACGAAATTCTTGTCAGAACAACACATTTTTTTTGTAAAAGTAACTCAATAATTTCAATTAATACAGCGAAGCCGGATACCAGTGTGGGAAAGAATGACAAGTTATTTATTTAATTGATCACATGTGCACTTCCGCAAAATAAATCCCTACATCCCGTTTGGTGAGATCTGTGTGGTGTAAATGAATGAATGTATGGTCGTCTGCTAACCACAGATAGTGAATCGATATGAGCATCTTTGAGTCGATCCTTTGGGTACCTTTGGTGAGACCAAAGAGATGGAAGTTACCAGAGCTTTTGAGCGTTTGAAATGTGGCCGACCAATAAGGTAGCAAGGTGCTTCTCCCACTTCGAGAGAGGTGTGAGAGAACGAAAAGACGGCCATGTTTCAGACTCGGCACTCTGGCGCTGAACCTTCTGCTGTGAAGACCTGTTTTTTGTTGTGCTCCGTAATGAAAGCGTGGAGGCATGGTATGGATGTGGAATACTTAAGAGTAGTTAGAACTAATCATTTCTCTTTCCTAGGATCTTTTGTGGGGAAAATTACAAAGTGAGGCAGGTAATTTTAAAGGGATTATAGTAAACCAACGGTCACAAAGGGACCACGTGTAGTTATAAGTTGAGATACTAGCGTGGGTACAATAAGCTGAAATATTTAAGAATTAATATCGTGTGTACCATAAGCTGAAATATTTGAGAATTAATAGCGTGTGTACAATAAGCTGATATATTTAAGAATTGCGTGTGTATCATAAATTGAAGTATTTAAGAAATATCATTCCGTGTGACGCTGAATTTAAACTCTGAGAGAAAATCAAGGTGAGTCGGCCGTTTTTCCAGCAACGCCACTTGGCTTGCATTGCACAGGAAGACGAGCGTTTATCTCCAGAGTTCACAGTAGGAAACTGGAATTACAAATTGGGGCAGTGTCGAGTGAAACTGGGTTAAATATGGATTGAAGTGGGAAAGCGGAAAATGATGAAGTTGTAACGGTTTTTGTGTATTATTTCAGATTGTTGTATTGGGTATGTCTTGTAATTTGAATATGTGTGTTTTGCATGGGAGTAGCAAGGTAGTTTCGGAAGAGTTTGTGGGTATGCCTGTTCCTTCTGCATCGCTCGATCTGGAGGAATGTTTCTGGAGAATGATTGTGAGAGGCGAAGTGTGAGGTATAATAAAAGATCCACCATCCGATCCAGGGAGTGCACAGTTGTGGTAGATAGATTACGAGACCGTAGTATGGAAATTCTCTTATGATATTGTCGTAGGTTGTAGAATTTGTGTGCTAATGAATAAATCAAATAGTGAAAAGAAAGAGATTAGTGGCCTATTTCATTAAATTGTATGTTATCATAATGTCCCGAATTTGTATAAAAGCCGTTAAATCAAAGACAAAAAGTAAGTGTGGTATTGCCAGTGCGTAGTGTGCAGACAGAGTTCTATAGTCAGATGCGTGTTTCCGTTGCGTATTATTCATGCAGGAGGATAATTTGTAACAAAAATCGTAAGATACGAGAATTCATGTTGCTAATCCACTCGCTTGGCAAACCACCCATCTTGCAGGCCTGACTGCTTGATGCCACAGTATGAGAAAGGCAAGTGGGTGCCTCTCAGAGTAACAGAGTTTATATTTCATAACTGCCACAGCAAATTTGTGTTCGGGGGGGATTCTATTCTAATTCGAACGTTTGACTTACACTATACGTATTCGTTTCGGAATATCGTTTCTACGTCATCCGTTAACTATACGTGGTAAACATTATGAAGACCATTAATACGTTCCATGTTAGAGCTCATTTTATTACTTCTCTTCAAATCACATTAATCATGGAATGGAAACACACAGCAAAAGAACGTACCAGCGTGACTTCAAACACTTTGTTACAAGAAATGTTCAAAATGTCCTCCGTTAGCGAGGATACGTGCATCCACCCTCCGTCGCATGGAATCCCTGATGCGCTGATGCAGCCCTGGAGAATGGCGTATTGTATCACAGCCGTCCACAATACGAGCACGAAGAGTCTCTAATTTGGTACCGGAGTTGCGTAGACAAGAGCTTTCAAATGCCCCCATAAATGAAAGTCAAGAGGTTTGAGGTCAGGAGAGCGTGGAGGCCACGGAATTGGTCCGCCTCTACCAATCCATCGGTCACCGAATCTGTTGTTGAGAAGCGTACGAACACTTCGACTGAAATGTGCAGGAGCTCCATCGTGCACGAACCACATGTTGTGTCGTACTTGCAGAGGCATATGTTCTACCAGAACAGGTAGAGTATCCCGTATGAAATCATGGTAACGTGCTCCATTGAGCGTAGGTGGAAGAACATGGGGCCCAATCGAGACGTCACCAACAATGCCTGCCCAAACGTTCACAGAAAATCTGTGTTGATGACGTGATTGCACAACTGCGTGCGGATTCTCGTCAGCCCACACATGTCGATTGTGAAAATTTACAATTTGATCACGTTGGAATGAAGCCTCATTCGTAAAGAGAACATTTGCACTGAAATTGTTGGATGAACCATTCGCAGAAGTATACCCGTGCAGGCCAATCAGCTGCTGATAGTGCCTGCACACGCTGTACATGGTACGGAAACAATTGGTTCTCCCGTAGCACTCTCCATATAGTGACGTGGTCAACGTTACCTTGTACAGTAGCAACTTCTCTGACGCTGACATTAGGGTTATCGTCAACTGCACGAAGAATTGCCTCGTCCATTGCAGGTGTTCTCGTCGTTCTAGGTCTTTCCCAGTCGCGAGTCATAGACTGGAATGTTCCGTGCTCCCTAAGACGCCGATCAGTTGCTTCGTACGTCTTCCTGTCGGGACACCTTCGTTCTGGAAATCTGTCTCGATACAAACGTACCGCGCCACGGCTATTGCCCCGTGCTAATCCATACATCAAATGGGCATCTGCCAACTCCGCATTTGTAAACACTGCACTGACTGCAGAACCATGAATGTGATGAACACTAACTTGTTGACGCTACGTACTGATGTGCTTGATGCTAATACTGTAGAGCAATGAGTCTCATGTCAACACAAGCACCGAAGTCAACATTACCTTCCTACAATTGGGCCAACTGGTGGTGAATCGAGGAAGTACAGCGCATACTGACGAAACTAAAATGAGGTCTAACATGGAAATTAAGCCTTTCCGGACACATGTCCAGATAACATCTTTTCTTTATTTGTACCTTTTTGTAATAACACCATATATATATATATATATATATATATATATATATATATATATATATAGGGTGAGTCACCTAACGTTATCGCTGGATATATTTCGTAAACCACATCAAATACTGACGAACCGATTCCACAGACCGAACGTGAGGAGAGGGGCTAATGTAATTGTTTGATACAAACCATACAAAAATGCAAGGAAGTACGTTTTTTAACACAAACCTACGTTTTTTTTAAATGGAACCACGTTAGTTTTCTTAGCACATCTGAACATATAAACAAATACGTAATCAGTGCCGTTTGTTGCATTGTAAAATGGTAATTACATCCGGAGATATTGTAACCTAAAGTTGACGCTTGAGCACCACTCCTCCGCTGTTCGATCGTGTGTATCGGAGAGCACTGCAACATACATCGCGTTTCTACAGAATGATCTGCCAACGTTGCTGGAAAATGTCCCACTGGAAACGCGTCGACGTATGTGGTATCAGCATGATGGTGCACCTGCACATTCCGCAATTAACACTAGGCTGACCCTTGACAGGATGTTCGACGGGCGTTTCATAGGACGTGGAGGACGCATAAATTGGCCAACCTCTGGACTTACTTCTGTGGGGTACGTTAAAGGAGAATGTGTACCGTGATGTGCCTACAACCCCAGAGGATATGAAACAACGTATTGTGGCAGCCTGGGGCGACATTACACCAGATGTACTGCGGCGTGTACGACATTCATTAGGCCAGAGATTGCAATTGTGTGCAGCAAATGATGGCCACCACATTGAACATCTATTGGCCTGACATATCGGGACACACTCTATTCCACTCCGTAATTGAAAACGGAAACCACGTGTGTACGTGTACCTCACCCCTCATGGTAATGTACATGTGCGTCAGTGAAAAACAGCAATAAAAAGGTGTTAGCATGTGGACGTAATGTGCTGTTCCAGTCTCTTCTGTACCTAAGGTCCATCACCGTTCCCTTTGGATCCCTACGTAATTCGGTGCTCTCCGATACACACGATCGAACAGCGGAGGAGTGGTACTCAAGCGTCAACTTTAGGTTACAATATCTCCGGATGTAATTAACATTTTACAATGCAACAAACGGCACTGATTACGGATTTGTTTACATGTTCAGATGTTCTAACAAAACTAACGTGGTTCCATTTAAAAAACGTAGGTTTGTGTTAAAAAACATAGTTCCGTGCATTTTTGTATGGTTTTTGTATTAAACAAATACACTAGCCCCTCTCCTCACGTTCGGTCTGTGGAATCGGTTCGTCAGTATTTGATGTGGTTTACGAAATATATCCAGCGGTAACGTTAGGTGACTCTGAATTACAAAAAAAAAAAAAAAAAGGTTGCATGACGCGAGATTCGATCCAGCGACCTTCGGATTATGAACCCGAGCGCTTACCGCTGCGCCACGACGCTGTAGAAAATCATTAATCGTAGAAAGTATTGCACCGCAACGGCTTCTTTTAACTGTCGATTTTCTCCACAACGGCTGAGAAGTGCCTCTTGGTGCTTTGCTACATTACACCTCTGGCCATGAGCTTTTATTATGCACAGTATGAATCGAATCTGAATTTCACAATTGGCGGCCTCCCCTTGTAAGTGTACAAATGCCAGAAACGTAGGTTTGCCTTTCCTTAATCTTTCTTCTAAGATAAGTCGTATTGCCTCACGTGTTCCAATATTTCTACGAAATCCAAACTGATCTTCCCCGAGGTTGGCTTCTACCAGTTTTTCCGTTCGTATGTAAAGAATAATATTGGTCGTAAAAAATCCAAGAAAAGAACTTGTCTTTAATTGTGCCATGAGACAGACTCAACACTTGCTCGGCAGGTGGATGGTTGGTTGGATGCGCCCATCTTTCTGTGACATGTTGAAATTTTAAAATTAGTCCCTTAACTACTCAGGGAGGAGGTCTATTCACCCCATTAACAATTTAATAACATTGACGTTCATGTCATGTAAAATTGATGGCACCTCTTCGAAGCAACTGCAATAGGGCCAGTCTTCAAACCGGCAAAGACTGAGAGAGATCTAACATGAGAAAGAAAAGCGTAGGATTACCAATAGATCTCTGTCGAGCTAGTGTCATTGTGTCTAGTTCTCCGTGTTGTTGGCGGCTGACTGTCCTCCCCCCCTCCCCCTCCCCCTCCCCATCCCCCCCCCTCTCTCTTTGTTTCCCCTTTCGTTTCCTCAGAAAAAAAAAGGCAGACTGCCAGCCACACCACAAGATAAATGCACGAAGCGGAGCCGCGGCTCGTGTCCTGTCCCTCCCCTCCCCACCCCTCCCCCCACTACGCCACTCCTTGTGGGGGTTCCCCGTTCCCGGCGCTGGGATTTCCCGAGGGTGCGCCGGTGGCTGCTCGGCCTCGCCCGCAGGAATGATGATGCCTTTATGTTCCGCACGCGGCTGCAATCAGGCGCACTCGTAGTGCCCTCCTTTATCTCCACATAACATGGACTTTGGCAACATCTGGTGCGGAACAAAGATCCTGCCAACGACTTCCGCCTGCAGACGCAGTGAAGTTTCATATGCGAAGGTTTCCGCAGCTAGAGTTACTGGAGAGACGAAAAGGCTTATGAATGTATACATGCAACACTGGCACTTGCAGGTGCAATCTAATACGGAAATCAGTCTGAGCTGAAGCTGCTAGTAGGAAATTATTGATATTTCGACAATATCGGGACATAAGTATCGACATAAAAAATATCGTAAGTTATTGCTCATGTGTGTTTAGTTTAAACTTCGGAACATATAGAACAGTCTAATTTCTCTGCTCTCATCACTCTCAAAAGTAACAGAACCTGTTACGAAAGACACACACTGAAGATTCGTTGAATGAATATCATCTCCTCAGTGAAGCACTTTTCAGTTTCTAGAATAGAATACAAGCAGAATCAGCCATTGTAGAGTGAACAAAAGTGGTACTTGATGCACTATTCGAGGATGAATGTGTTAAGGAGTATTTTTAGATCTACAGAAGGCCTTTGATAATGTTGACAATAACATTTACTGGAACAACTGGAATCATTAGGAATAACAGGAACTGCCAGAGACTCCTTAGGGTCAAATCAGAAAAACAGGGTACAAAGGGTAGAGATCGCAAAGGTTCCAAACAAAGCAAAAGTCTTAGTGAAACATTTATTATTCCTCAAGTATATTGAAACCTCCCCTTCGAAAAATTTATGAATTACTGTGCTGGTAAACCCCTTACGTTATTTGTTTCTCAAACAGCTGAGCAAAACTGAACGTACTCAGACGTTTCTCTCTTTACTTATTCTGATCGTCACTGAAATGACACACAATCTGACTTTCAATAATCCCTACAAAATAATGGCCGTGACTAACAGTAACCTATACCTTTCATGAATCACTTACCTCACAAAAATCTTTGTTATTCGAACTACTGCAATACGTTGAGCGCCAATACTGCCAGCTAAATAAAGGATTCTAACTACTGAAGCCACTAACTACTGATAGGCATAGTTAGCAAACGAAAGATTTTGATAGCGAACAAACAATGTATTTGCCTTAATAGTGTTCAGAAGTGCTCTACCCACAACATTATCTATGTGATCGTTCCAATTTAGGTTATTCGTAATTGTAATCCCTAAGTATGTATTTGAATTTACAGCCTTCAGATTTGTGTGACTTATGGCGTAATCAAAATTTAGCGTATTTCTTTTAGTACTCATGTCAATAACTTCACACATTTCTTTATTCAGAGTCAATTGCCACTTTTTGCACCATGCAGATATCTCATCCAAATCATTTTGCAATTCGTTTTGACCATCTGATGACTTTACAAGACGGTAAATGACAGTATCATCTGCAAACAATCTAAGAGGGCTACTCAGATTGTCTCCTATGTCATTAATATAGATCAGCAACAATAGAGGGCCTATAGCACTTCCTTGGGGAACGCCTGATATTATTTCTATTTTACTCTATGACTTTCCGTCTGTTACTACGATCTGTGAGCTTTCTGACAGGAAATCACGAGTCCAGTATCACGAATCAGCATCTCATGAATTATCCAATGATTTCTCTCAGGCCTTGTCCTTTTACCTCTGTGGTCCTTTGCTGCCTTCCGTGACTTATCTCTCAAAGCTACACATTCATTTTCTATTATATTTCTTTCCGGTGTATCAGTCCAGCATTGGCTACTGTCCCCTTTGAAACTCTCAACAATCTCTGGCTCCTTCAGTTTATCAAAGTCACAGCACCTTGATTTCCTACCTTCTTACAATTTCTTCAGTTTTCGTCTACAGTTCATAAACACCAAATGGCGACCAGAAGCGATATCTGCCCCTGGAAATGACTTGTAGATTAAAATCGTAATTCGAAATCTCATTCTTTCCATTAAATGATGAATCTGAGACCTTCCAATTTCTCTAGGTCTCTTCCTCGTATGCAGCCTTCTTTCATTATTCTTAAAAGAAGTGTTAGCGATGATTAAATTATGGTCTGCTCAAAATTCGACCAAGTTGCTTCATCTTTCATTCCTTTCCGTCAATTAATATTCTCCTACCTACCTTCTTCGTTTTTTTTTCCTTTCTGTGCTACTTCCAGTCTACCACCACATTTAAATTTTCCTCTACCTTAACGATCTCAATAATTTCTTTTAGATCAACATAAATCATTTCAATCCATTCATCTGTGGAGCTAGTTGCTGTATAAACTTGTGACACTGTGGTATGTGATGGCTTTGTGTCTATCTTGTCTACGATGATGCATTGATTCTGCTGTTCGTAGTAGGTTGCATTTTCTTATTCATTATTAGGACTACTCCTGTATTACACCATTTACGCTTTGTGTTGATAACCCTTCCTGCTACTGCACGTCACCACTGCACACTACTACACTACTGGCCTTTACAATGTGCGTTCACCGCGATGTCGCCAAACACGGATGCGACCATCATGATGCTGTAAACGGAACCTGGATTCATCCGAAAAAATGCAGTTTTTCCATTCGTGCACCCAGGTTCGTCGTTTGAGTACATCATCGCAGGCGCTCCTGTCTGTGACTCAGCGTCAAGGGTAACTGCAGCCATGGTCTCCGAGCTGATAGTCCATGCTGCTGCAAACGTCGCCGAACTGTTCGTGCAGATGGTTGTTGTCTTGCAAACGTCCCCATGTGTTGACTCAGGGATCGAGACGTGGCTGCACGATCCGTTACAGCCATGCGGATAAGATGCCTGTCATTTAGACTGCTAGTGATACGACGCCGTTGGGATCCAGCACGGCGTTCCGTATTACCCTCCTGTACCCACCGATTCCGTATTATGCTAACAGTCATTGGGTCTCGACCAACACGAGCAGCAATGTCGCGATACGATAAACCGCAATCGCGATAGGCTACAATCCGACCTTTATCAAAGTCGGAAACGTGATGGAACGCATTTCTCCTTACACGAGGCATCACAACAACGTTTTGCCAGGCAACGCTGTTTGAGTATGAGAAATCGGTTGGAAACTTTCCTCATGTCAGCACGTCGTAGGTGTCGCCACCGGCGCCAACCTTGAGTGAATGCTCTGAAAAGCTAATCATTTGCATATCACAGCATCTACTTCCTTACGGTTAAATTTCGAGTCTGTAGCACGTCATCTTCGTGGTGTAGCAATTTTAATGGCCAGTAGTGTAGCTATGTTTTTACGTAGAGACCGTAAGAGAAATCTTTTTTCAGTCAATCCCCAACAGGCTCTGAGTAACACACTGGAATCCCTATGCAAAACATCTGGGAGAGTATTTCCAGCTACTACATGCGGCAGGTAACCAAAGGAAATCTCCCATAAACGTTGGAAGCACTGGAATTGTTTAACTTATTTCTGTGACATGGTTGCCCATTGTCTCAGCCAAAAATTGTAACTTGAAGGTGTGTGTTTGTGTGTGTGTGTGTGTGTGTGTGTGTGTGTGTGTGCTCGCGCGCGCGCACGAGTCGAATCGTTAAATGATGACGTAGGCTCACACGTAAAGGAGGCGAAAATGGAACTGGAACTACTGTGAGACGCGTACGAGTTCCGAAATGAGCTCGTGTGTATCCCAAGGGAACCATGCTACATATATCCGTCTGTGGCGGTCTCGACTTCATTGTCCCCTTCACGAGACGATGGTCTTTATTGCAGCCGCAGTCTCTACTCTTCATTGTTCCAGAGCTGCACAATTTGCATCGGCGGGACGCCAATGGCAATTACGTGCGCCGGTTGGAAATGGCTCCTCGCGGTGTTGCCACTAAGTCTTCTCTGTTGCCAGAAATGGTAGGAATAGCAGGCGGGAAGTGAAATGGGAAACGTCCCAAATAACCTCGATATCATCATGATTTTCAACGGTAATGAACATGGGTGCGACTGCAGTACCTGGCTGTAATAGTCGTTGAAGAACTTTCTGCTGAGGCTGTCTTGTTATGCCTTTGTCAGCCTGATTCATCGGAATATTCATTTTATAATGGTTTCCTCTGGGCTCATTGATACATCTTCTTTCCACAATTTAACAGCAAATAACGATCGACACCTCCAACTTCGTGACAAAATGAAATATTGGAACAGGTTCAGACCTATTTCAGCAACCAGTTAAGATCTCTCACCAGTTTTCTTTACAGAAACGGCAGTCTTTGCATTTAACGGAATCATACTTAAATGTGTTCTGTGTCAAAATAACGAACTATACGTTGAGAGGTTGCTTTGTAGTGGGCACTAACTGTCTGCTTTTCTTTCGGAACATCACCTTCAACAGTTGGGTGCTCTCACTGTTTATTCCTGTTCCAAATATCCATGTCTACTATTCCTAACTCAGTTCGTTTACAATCAAATTTTCATACATTAAACCCCTGAACGAGTTCTTACTACTACGGTATGCAACTGATAACACAGGGACACAAACATGAATAGGAATCGTGGCGTTACAGAAAAAGGCACATGACTCACGCAGTGGATTTATTTTAATTAGCATCATTTACTGATAATAATTTTAACTTTTCCTGAAAGGATATTCTAACAAGACGGCATCAACCACCTGGACTTTATATGCCATTATAATTTAGAGGATTTTTGCTACATTTGAACTTCAGCTTCTTTGAGTCAGTTAAGCATATGGTTAAATCAAAAAGAACACATAACAAAATAACTGTTGAAATAGCAGTAGATGATTTTATCAGAAAGAGGCTTATTCGTTACCATGGAGAAAGGTGTCCTAGGATTACGGGACTATGAAGTGGACGTGCGTAATCAGTAATCACAATTTCAAATTAATCGACACTGTGACAAACATAAAGGTATGGGGGCTACAATTGCAAGGTAAGCATGCACATGCCAGAAAAGTAAAAGCACACAATGCGTGACCACTTTTTTTGCCAAAATGAATGTCTCCCGATCCCATATAGTGATTACAATTACAAAACCTTGTTGAAAGGATTGAGAACGGGTATTAGAAAATATAATGAGCAATGAGCCGAAGCAAAATTGTCCATGTAGGCCAGAACACGTGTCGATGTACCGATCGATCGTTAAGCACACTACGATTCGCGAACTCCAACTAATCTAAATTCTGTAGCCTTAAGACTATCAGAATGTCTCTTTAGTATGACCGGATGAAGAAAGAAATAAGAACGACCAACAGCCCTTTCACGAAACATAATAAGAAAAATAGAAATTACGTACCTAACGTTCGCAGCACACCTCATGACAATCGGTATCTCTTGGTCTCACGGCCACACGCAAAACGCCTTACTCCATCAAAGTCTGAGTTTTCCTGCTTTCTAAAATCCTCGTTACGTACACTGAACACCCTAAGAAAGACGCATCCGAAGATTTTCCTGGTCGAGGAGTATCAATAGTGACACTGTATCTTTACTTCAGCACGTACTTCGTCTGCTGAGGTCTAGTACTTTAGTACTAGAACTGTGTTTCTTGTTGTTTTACACAGGCAAGTCAGTCAACTTTCGTCTTGCCCTGATCCACCGGAAAAATATTCAGCATATTGTCAATAAGATAGCAACAGTTATTCAAGAAACTTTTACTGGAATCAGGAAGTCGAAAACATAAGACCTGTAAGTAGAAACAAAGTACACCCAAGAAAATTTTAAATGCGCCAAAATATAGATAAGCTGACAAAACGTGAGTAGGAACCTACATGAGACGCAAAAATTAATTCCGGAAACCTCTACATGCTTGAACCGGCCAAAGTGGCCGTGCGGTTCTAGGCGCTACAGTCTGGAGCCGAGCGACCGCTACGGTCGCAGGTTCGAATCCTGCCTCGGGCATGGATGTGTGTGATGTCCTTAGGTTAATTAGGTTTAATTAGTTCTAAGTTCTAGGCGACTGATGAGCTCAGAAGTTAAGTCGCATTGTGCTCAGAGCCATTTCTGCATGCTTGAAAGTATAAAATTAATACGTTGTTATTCATTACAAGCATTGTTTAGTGATAATGTAAAATAAAAATAAAACGGTGTTATTCATCAAGCATTGCTGGATGGTAATGTATTTTGAATGTAAGAAATCATTATATTACAAATTCTGCTTGGTGCTAACACAAGGTATCTGAGGACGTACGTAATCATTCAACATAGTAATAGGTAAACTTTGATTGTAAGAATTCGAGTGTGAGAATCTGCTGCAAAATCTGAATGCGAGAAAGTAACTTGACAGCACCTCTTTGTTTTGCTGTCTGTTTCAAAATTTGTAACAAGTATACTGTCGGACATCAGCACTGTGAATCAATTAACTTTTAAACTGATGAACTGGCCGTGGAAAAACTCAATATTCCCTTTCTTATTATTTAATTTTGGCTTACCTGTTGCACAATGGAAACACCTCGACGCTGCTCTTGTCCTGGAAGCGCGTCGCATTTGCTGAAGTACGAGCTACTGAGATGTGCCTGTTGCAATGCGCAGTCTTTTTTAAAAAAAGGCAAAGCATACTTGGTTCATAGCAAATCTGAGTAAGGGACAACTCATATTTTGGCGTGGACTCTGCGGACAACGACTTGGGATAAATTACAACAACACGTATAATTAGTTTTCTGATTAGAAAAGTTCTGTATTGAAAAATTATCCCTTCGTTTGCTTCACAAACATTAATACATAAAACAATAACAGTTTTTGAGGGAACAAGCGTAAGTAGTCTTTAATATCGAATGAGATCTTTTCAGAAGCACAACTCATAAAAATAACATTAAAAATTCAACAGTTATTCCTACCCCAAACTCAAATCAAAAATTACGCATGGCTCTATCTTTCCTTATACTCAAGCCTCTGAATGTCTGTACCAAGAATGCGTTAACACAAACTACCACAATAAAATATAAAATCTGAAATCAATTTACCTTAAAGTAAATCCTCTTCTATTACCCATAAAAATAATCATGTCAAAATGCTTAAATCTCTTTCGTCACCTCAAATAATTAATCAGTAAATCAACATGTTCCTCTTCCTCAGATTATAACTGCAACCGTACCACTCATCCCATGCCGTACTACTACTCATGTGACATCACTGCCGACTATTGTCTCTCCACACCTCACTATTAACAGTGCACATTATCTCTCCCGTATCTTGCAAAGCAGAGATGACCAAGCAAGCCTCCAGATGACGCTATGCGCTTATAATTTCAAGGAGTACAAAGGCGTTTAAGCGTTCATGAGATCCAAATACTAGAGAAATGGCCATGAAATTATCTACAGCCCTCTATCAAGCTGTACAAATTGACTCAAAAAAGAATGTATTAAAGAAAAGCAAACGCATTAGAGGCTTAAATAATTATCAGACAAAAAGGAATTTAAAATTAACAAGAGGCTTTGTGAGCCCAGGTTGTAGGAATAAAAAAATTCCAAAGATGCACTCACGTATATGTACACCCGTCTTGCATAGCTTTATGGACTAACAGCTAGGCAGACAAATGATACGAGGTGTGGCTAGAAAAAAACCGGACTAGTACTGGTGAAACAATAAAACGAATGCAATAAGGCTGAAAGTCGCGTGGCCTGGCACGTGACTCTCGCTCCGCCTACTGCTCGAGTTTCATCTGCCTCCTGCACTCAGTTTGCCCGTGGCGTCTGTTTTAAGTAGTTGACGTTTTGTCTGTGCGTCGAAAAATGTTGAGTGTACAGAAAGAACAGCGTGTTAACATCAAATTTTGTTTCAAACTAGGAAAATCTGCAAGTGAAACGTTTGTAATGTTACAACAAGTGTACGGCGATGATTGTTTATCGCGAACACAAGTGTTTGAGTGGTTTAAACGATTTAAAGATGGCCGCGAAGACACCAGTGAAGACACTCGCACTGGCAGACCATTGTCAGCAAAAACTGATGCAAACATTGAAAAAATCGGTAAACTTGTTCGACAAGATCGCCGTTTAACAATCAGAGCAGTGTCTGAGTTAACAGGAATTGACAAGGAAAGTGTCAGGCAGATTCTTCATGAAAGTTTCAACATGAACAAAGTGTGTTCAAAATTGGTTCCAAAGTGTCTCACAATTGAACAGAAGGAACGCCGAAGAATGATTTGTTCTGACATCCTGGAAAACATTGAAAGTGATACCACCTTCTTACAAAATGTTATTACTTGCGATGAATCGTGGTTTTTTACTTACGATCCCGAAACTAAACGCCAATCGATGCATTGGAAAACTCCTGGTTCTCCACGACAAAAAAAAGCACGAATGTCAAAATCGAAATTCAAGGCAATGATGATTGTTTTTTTTTTTGACATCAAAGGGATTGTGCACATTGATTGGGTACCAGAGGGATAAACAGTGAATCAGCATTACTACATTAGCGTCCTGGCTACCCTACGTGAGCGAGTACGGAGAAAACGGAACGATTTGTGGAGAAAAAAGTCATGGATCCTTCACCAAGACAACGCCCCAGCTCACAGTGCGTTGTCAGTGAAGACGTTTTTGGCAAAACACAACATTCCCATCTTAGATCATCCACCCTACTCACCTTATTTGGCCCCCTGTGACTTTTTTCTTTTCCCTAAAGTCAAGTCAGCTTTGAAAGGAACTAGATTTGAGACTGTTGAAGCAGTAAAAGAAAAAGCGACGGAAGTAATGTATGGACTTACCGAAAATGATCTGCAGCATTGCTATGAACAGTGGAAAATTCGTATGGAGCGGTGTAGAGACCGTGGAGGAGAGTACATTGAAGGAGATAACATGAAATTGTAAATAATTGTAAATAAATGTTTTTTCCGGCATCAGTCCGGTTTTTTTCTAGCCGCACCTCGTATGTCTCTTGGGAAACACTTTGGTTGTGGCAGCCAATCAGATGCTATCCGTGAAAGTTCAATTTGCTGCAGTCGTGTTTGTGACACACTTATTTCTGTCTTGGTTCTGCTCAGCCATGCAATCCTCATATGTCGATCGCTTTGCAGCTTTCACAAAAAAAAAAAAAAAAAAAAAAAGTTTAAATGGCTATGGGACTTAACATCTGAGGTGATAAGTCCCCTAGAACTACCTAAACCTAACTAACCTAAGGACATCACACACATCCATACCCGAGGCAGGATTCGAACACGCGACTGTAGTGGTCGCGCGGTTCCAGACTGAAGCACCCAGAACCGCTCAGCTACACCGGCCGGCTTTCACCTCACATTCCTACAATTGTTAGTGATATGACTATATGCTTTTGGCTCAAAGAATACATCGCAATTACAATTGTTTGCAGTCACACTAGACGAACTCATTTTTCCGACTTCACCGTTGTGTACAGTTATATCTTCCACTTTCCTATGAGATCCTGATTGAAACTGGAACCTAGATTTGTAAATGTGGTTTCAATCGTGTGCCCACATGGACTGCGATATTCATGCATCCTATTTGCATTCATGCTCATACTAGATGTTAAATCTGTAAGTAGGCTGTTTATGTTTTCTTATTGGTAACGCCACCGCCACGTAGCGCTCTGTATGAAAATCACTGGCTGTGCTGTGTGCAGTCTGTGGCTGGTTTGCATTGTTGTTGGCTATTGTAGTGTTGGGCTGTTGGCTGTTAACAGCGCGTAGCGTTGCGCAGTTGGAGGTGAGCCGCCAGCAGTGGTGGATGTGGGGAAGTGAGATGGCGGATTTTTTGAGAGCGGATGATCTCGACTTGTGTCCTTCAGAAACAGTACATTTGTGAGACTGGATGTCATGAACTGCTATATATATTATGACTTTTGAACACTATTAAGGTAAATAGATTGTTTGTTCTCTACCAAAATCTTTCATTTGCTAACTATGCCTATCAGTAGTTAGTGCCTTCAGTAGTTTGAATCCTTTATTTAGCTGGCAGTAGTGGCGCTCGCTGTATTGCAGTAGTTCGAGTAACGAAGATTTTAGTGAGGTAAGTGATTTGTGAAACGTATAGGTTAATGTTAGTCAGGGCCATTCTTTTGTAGGGATTACTGAAAGTCAGATTGCGTTGCGCCAAAAATATTGTGTGTCAGTTTAAGCACAGTCATGTATAATTTTTCTAAGGGGACGTTTAATATGGCGACCCTGCCAGTATACCTCACTCGAACTTTCTGATTTTTTCTTGTAGTTTGTGTAATTAGTGTAGATTTTGTTTATTGCTAGTGCATAATTGTAGAGAGAATCTCCTTTGTAGTTGCAGTCTTTCATTGTTGTACATTAAAACAGGTGTGGCACACATGTAAATTTGCACCAAGTATTTCGCAGCTGCGCTTGCAATTAACTAGATATTATTTTCAGTGCTATGTTAATGTGTTCTCTTATTTTTGCTCTTCAAATTGTGTTTTTATGTGTTGTCTTATGAAATATTGTGACAATAATGGCATGTGAAAAACGTAATACTAGGCTCCAAAATAAACTGAGAAATGACAGTGAAGACAAAAGCAGTGTGTTAGCGCCACCATGCAATGAATTAACTAATGTTCAGAGTAGTAATTTCGTAATTTTGCATAGGGAAATGGAGCGAGCTGCAAATAATGGTGTAGGCAGTGAAACAATTAGTGAACAGGGAAGCATTATCGATCGATCGGTCGGCAACAGCTCGCCTCAGGATTCCGAAATGACAGGACTCAATCTTGCAAATACTGTAGATTCAGGTTTTGCGTCCTCACCGTTTTCTCAAATAAGTCAAGACACATTTTCTGCTTGTCAAAATGTGAATGTTGCCGGTGCAAATGCACTGCCGAAAAGCATAGAGGAACAGATTCCAGACACTAATACATTATTATTGCAATTATGCAGCAAATGAGAGAAAATCAGAGACAAACACAGCAACAGTTAGACACAATGGAACAAAATCTTCAAAAGTTAGACACAATGGAACAAAATCAGAGGCAAAGACAGCAAAAGCCTCAAAAGTTAGACACAATGGAACAAAATCTTCGGAAGTTAGACACCACGCTTGAACAAACACGTGAAGATTTAACTACTGAGTTACATAAAATCGAAGTGAAATGTCAAAAAGTCTGTAATGACGTAAAAACACAAATTTGTGAGCATTTCCAACCTATTTTTTCGCGTCATGAAAATGCATTACAGAATCACGAAGCAGCTATAAAGGAACTGCAAACTATTGTTCATGAAAATCACGACACCTTGCAAGCTAAAATTGACTCAGTTGCATCTACCGATTCGGTTACGCAACTTGAGAAACTCAGGAAAACTTAAAGGACACAGTAGATACTCTGAAAATTGGTTCAGAAAGACACATGGAGGAAATTAGTTCATTATCAGAGAAAGTAGTTGAACTTTCGGATCAGCTAAATAATTTATCTACGAAGGTAGATGATAATCTGAATGACACAAAACCGGTAGTCTTTAATGACACAGAAGAGTGCGAACAAATTAGGAAGTTCAAACAAAATCAGAATCAAATTAATACGCAACACCAAAGAAAAATCTGGGTAGTACAAGATCAGTTGACACAGGTAATACAAGAATTACATATTTTAGAGGACACTGGCGCTGCAGTTTTTCCTGTCTTTATGTGTTTAGCTTATAAGATTTATGTTGTTGAATTTTTCTGATAATATGTTATTTACTTTGTAAAGATGTTTAGGCATTATTTATTCTGTTTTGTTTTAATGCTCATGTGTGAAGTTGATGTTTCAAAAGTTATTCTGATCTTTAATGTATGTACTTATGTCATAATTCCTGTAACACTGATGTACATGTTTGTTTCTATTCTTTTCTAAAGCCTGTTTTACTACAAATGTTATCTATATTGTTATGTTCTTTAATGATGTATTTTGTGCCTTTGTTATTGTATTCTTATGTTATAAAATTGTAGTTGACACCAGTTCATCAAATTAAGTAATTTGTAAGTTACATTTCACTGCATACGTTTCAGTTGGTCATAGTATATGGACACTATGTGAGAAGTTGGGACCATTAGTGTTATCACGTGTGTTGATAATTCAGCAAGGGACTGGTTAACAGCATTGCTGGTTCTAAGAACAATTCCAAAAACTTTGTGAGTGGTTTGTGAGTGGTTTATGGACTTGCTATATTGTCTGCAAGACTCTTCGATGGTGATTGTGCACCTGCACAGTCGCAACAGATGGCTGCTGGCCGTCTCTACAAGGACTACAGTGGGTCTGCATCTCTGGTGGCCCACAAATACCATTATTTCTACAAGGACTACAGTGGGTCTGCATCTCTGGTGGCCCACCAATACCATTATTTCTACAAGGACTGCAGTGGGTCTGCACCTCTGGTGGCCCACCAATACCATACCCTCTACCAGGACTACAGTGGGTCTGCTCTGTGATGACCTACCTACCAATATTCTTGAACTTGGACTGACTCTGCTGTGGGTTTGCTCTGTTGTGGACCATTACCTGTCTGCATGTCAAGAGTCAGCACTGTCTTTCTGTTGGAAGGACAACACTACTTCTTAAAGGCTGCATTGAAATCCACTACTTACGTGTGCATTTTCCTTTACTGCTCAGACTTTGAGAAAAGCACTGTTATTTTACTGTGATGAACGATCAGGGCTGTCTTTATGGACTGTGAGAAAATTTTAGCTTTTGACCAACATTGTATCAATAAGTGCGTGCATTTGATTTCTTTGTTATTGTAATTATGAAAATTTTTTTCAAATCGGTATTGGCCACTGCCCAAAATAATTTGTAAAATTTTTTGTGGGGAGCATGGGGGCTATGTAAGTAGACTGTTTATGTTTTCTTATTGGTAACGCCACCGCCACGTAGTGCTCTGTATGAAAATCACTGGCTGTGCTATGTGCAGTCTGTGGCTGGTTTGCATTGTTGTTGGCTATTGTAGTGTTGGGCTGTTGGCTGTTAACAGCGCGTAGCGTTGTGCAGTTGGAGGTGAGCCGCCAGCAGTGGTGGATGTGGGGAAGTGAGATGGCGGATTTTTTGAGAGCGGATGATCTCGACGTGTGTCCTTGAGAAACAGTACGTTTGTGAGACTGGATGTCATGAACTGCTATATATATTATGACTTTTGAACACTATTAAGGTAAATAGATTGTTTGTTCTCTACCAAAATCTTTCATTTGCTAACTATGCCTATCAGTAGTTAGTGCCTTCAGTAGTTTGAATCCTTTATTTAGCTGGCAGTAGTGGCGCTCGCTGTATTGCAGTAGTTCGAGTAACGAAGATTTTAGTGAGGTAAGTGATTTGTGAAACGTATAGGTTAATGTTAGTCAGGGCCATTCTTTTGTAGGGATTACTGAAAGTCAGATTGCGTTGCGCCAAAAATATTGTGTGTCAGTTTAAGCACAGTCATGTATAATTTTCTAAGGGGACGTTTCAAATCCCTCCTCTCGTTCCCTAAAAAGTCTCTCTGTCTGTAACCTATTTTTGTACTTAGTTTGAATTTCTATGTTGATCAATGGCCTTCAGTTTACATCTGATTGTTATGTACAAGGAATGATCTTTCTACCACAGTTATTTATTAGCAAATCTGGTCTCCTTATATAAGTTTTTCCGGAACTTCCTTTTTTTTTCCCTCAACGACATAAACTGCTTACCCATACCTCTATCCACAACCATTTTTCATATGCTATAGTGTTATGAGAATTCTTGTATATCGTGCGTTTTTTCAGCAATTTAGTTCATCAATTACACAAGAGGCTTTCAGTAAATGCAGCAGCAAGCCAGCGTTCGCTATAGATTGACTCTCAGCAAATGCTTTTGTCAAAGTTGATTCTGTATTCACAGATTACTGTATGTAGACTTTAGTAATGCTCCGAGTTGTTAAAGATTATATTAGGTGCACAATGATCCACGTGGTACTGACAGTTTCCTACGTGTAGATCTCCGTTACACTAAAAGTTATGACCAGATGAAGCTATAATCGTCCGACCATAACTGTGGGTTCTTTGATTGCTTTGGGATATGGCTCACTGGAACTATAACGGATTAAATATTAGTTCACTTTGTTACATGAATGAATAAACCTATTTACTTAACTTTTCTTCTGCAAAGGAATGCCAGAAAATATACAACTACCATTAACTATTAAAGCATTACTTGCTGCTAGAAACTGAACAAGCTGAAGTACAATGTTCGACATTTATAAAAGTACATTTACACCTGAGACTCAAACAACACTTCAGTGCTTGTGGATGATTTTGGCAGCTTCACCTGAGGTCGCAAAATGGGCAAACACTTGGATGCCCGGCTTTGTATTTACCCCCAAATGAGGGTGCTGTGATGGCATCGTCTTCAGGAGCGCCTCTAATTCATTGTTGTGGATTGCAGTCAGACATCGTTAACGTCTGTGGTATCGATGCGCGATGCCAACTTTGGAGTGCACCGCGATCTTTGAACGATACCACACTAAAAGTTAGTTCGCTTTCTTTTTACTATTATTATGAGACTAAATAATCATTCTCATGATCAATCGCTTCCATCTGATTATAGATATATAATGTGAGCCGTGCATGGCTCGTGTTCATGCCATTTATGGTTTGTCATCTTCTATTACGGTACTGCAGCCTCGCCATTTACTGGCGTCACTAACGTCCTGCCTTACTTGCCCGTGAGTGGCAGCAGCAACGAGTATCGATAAGCGCACTGTCGTACCATCTCTGGAGCGACCGATAGTATTTTCGGGTCGTAGTGTGTCTGGTAGTCAGTCGGAGACGGACCAGCAGTGCAGTCGGGACGCAGCAGCAGTGAAGTCGGGGACGGAGCGCCGGTGAGGCGCCGACAGCCAGTGATCGCCGACCGCTGGCGACACACTTGAACTGTCCGACGCAGGCAGGTTGGAGCGGGGACGACCGTTGGTTGGTCGATCGGTGGGCCGTCTCATCGGGTGACGTGTAACTGGTTCTTTGACCGTTTCTCTGCCCCTTCAGTTGGTCATCTTGCAGGACGTCGGTCGGTTCCATCCTGTGCAGAGACGTCGCGTGGTGTTCCCTCTGCATGGTTGGGTCGCGGCCAGTGTCACGGATCGTCGTGTGTGTGGACTTGAGTTGGGAGCTCAGGTGGGAGACGGACCAGGTGGGTAGTCGGGACGCAGCAGCAGAGCAGTCTGGGACGGAGCCCCAGTGTGGTCCGCACAGCCAGTACCAGCGGGACGACTCTTTGTTGGTCGTTCGGTCGGTCGTCTCGTCGACCAACAAAGGGATTCTAACGTTCCCCCAGCTCCCCTACAGTCCTGATGTGGCCCTCCCAGACTTTATTTGTTCCCCAGACAAATTATTCCCTTGAAGGACACTGTTATGGGACCCTGGAGGAGACCAAGCTGCCATGACGAGGGCTTTGAAGGCCTTCCCAGAATCAGTGTTCTCTGCAGCGATTGAGGCGTGGAAATCTCGTGTGCAGCGGGTTGCTGACTCTCAAGGGTCATACACTGGAGGGTACTTAATTGGTTGTAGTGATTTCTACAATAAATTTTGATTCACAATGTCAGTCTCATTACTTTTAATATAAACCCCGTATATTGCGGCAGCAGTGGGCGCTCCTAGTCGAAGTTGCTGAAGGCGTGACTCAGTGGATGCACGTCATTGGATCTTCTGGATCCCCACACAACCGCTATCGGCGTCTGTCGGAAACATGCATTTCCATTGCCATCTGAGATAGGGCTGTGAGTGTAGCATCAATGTATAGTACCATAGACATCACACACAGACAACAGCGACCTCTATACTGTAAAGGTGTAAAGGAACGTTGAGTGGTGTGCTTTGGTGTTCAATGATGAATGTCGCTTCGCCTTGTGGAGGCACGATCGTTGTCAACATACAGGGTGTTTCAAAAATGACCGGTATATTTGAAACGGCAATAAAAACTAAACGAGCAGCGATGGAAATACACCGTTTGTTGCAATATGCTTGGGACAACAGTACATTTTCAGGCGGACAAACTTTCGAAATTACAGTCGTTACCATTTTCAACAACAGATGGCGCTGCAAGTGATGTGAAAGATATAGAAGACAACGCAGTCTGTGGGTGCGCCATTCTGTACGTCGTCTTTCTGTTGTAAGCGTGTGCTGTTTACAACGTGCAAGTGTGCTGTGGACAACATGGTTTATTCCTTAGAACAGAGGATTTTTCTGGTGTTGGAATTCCACCACCTAGAACACAGTGTTGTTGCAACAAGACGAAGTTTTCAACGGAGGTTTAATGTAACCAAAGGACCGAAAAGCGATACAATAAAGGATCTGTTTGAAAAATTTCAACGGACTGGGAACGTGACGGATGAACATGCTGGAAAGGTAGGGCGACCGCGTACGGCAACCACAGAGGGCAACGCGCAGCTAGTGCAGCAGGTGATCCAACAGCGGCCTCGGGTTTCCGTTCGCCGTGCTGCAGCTGCGGTCCCAATGACGCCAACGTCCACGTATCGTCTCATGCGCCAAAGTTTACACCTCTATCCATACAAAATTCAAACGCGGCAACCCCTCAGCGCCGCTACCATTGCTGCACGAGAAACATTCGCTAACGATATAGTGCACAGGATTGATGACGGCGATATGCATGTGGGCAGCATTTGGTTTACTGACGAAGCTTATTTTTACCTGGACGGCTTCGTCAATAAACAGAACTGGCGCATATGGGGAACCGAAAAGCCCCATGTTGCAGTCCCATCGTCCCTGCATCCTCAAAAAGTACTGGTCTGGGTCGCCATTTCTTCCAAAGGAATCATTGGCCCATTTTTCAGATCCGAAACGATTACTGCATCACGCTATCTGGACATTCTTCGCGAATTTGTGGCGGTACAAACTTCCTTAGACGACACTGCGAACACCTCGTGGTTTATACAAGATGGTGCCCGGCCACATCGCACGGCCGACGTCTTTAATTTCCTGAATGAATATTTCGATGATCGTGTGATTGCTTTGGGCTATCCGAAACATACAGGAGGTGGCGTGGATTGGCCTCCCTATTCGCCAGACATGAATCCCTGTGACTTCTTTCTGTGGGGACACTTGAAAGACCAGGTGTACCGCCAGAATCCAGAAACAATTGAACAGCTGAAGCAGTACATCTAATCTGCACGTTGTCAAAGGTTTCGGGTAATTTCATTCAGAGACTACGCCATATTATTGCTACGCATGGTGGATATGTGGAAAATATCGTACTATAGAGTTTCCCAGACCGCAGCGCCATCTGTTGTTGAAAATTGTAACTACTGTAATTTCGAAAGTTTGTCTGCCTGAAAATGTACTGTTGTCCCAAGCATATTGCAACAAACGGTGTATTTCTATCGCTGCTCGTTTAGTTTTTATTTCCGTTTCAAATATACCGGTCATTTTTGAAACACCCTGTATTTGTAGACGACTTCGTGAATGATTGTGGGTAGCAACCATTCCTGAGACCATACTTCAACTCCTGGAATCTATTAGACATGATAACAAGGACAGATTTGGTAAATGTTGAATGGTCACTGAATACACGCTAATACATAGCAGTTACTCTAAAGCCAGTTCTCATGCTCCTTATAAGCAGTGCAACAGGCGGCATATTCCAACTGGAGAATGCAGGATCCCTCCACGCATTTCGCATGACAAACGCATTGAGAAATGTGTGGATAATTGACTGGCCTGTCTGGTCGTGTGATTTGTCTCTCACAGTATACATCAGGGGTGTGATAGGAATATGTATACTTTCATTCTAGACTCCGCTAGCCTCCAACTAACAAGCTTCTTGAACTTACGCAACACTTTTTTCAGTGATGGCAAGAATTCCTCGTGATGATATTTGGAGGTTGTTTGTATCCATACTCAATGAATGTTAGTGTGTATTTGTACATATGCAGGGCACACAAAAGACTGATGTTGATTGAGGTGTCGTCCAGAAATCACAGCGCCACACCAGAGTCACCAATGAAAATGAATACCACAAATATCTCACTGCAAACTGCAACGACGAATGGGAGAGACTGAAGAAGACACATCCTCCCTCGTAGCGCAGCAGTGTCATCACGGGGAGGTCAATATAGATCTGAGATTGAAATTAATCAGTGTGTAAGAAAAAAAAAGGAAGATTGGATTTAACGTCCCGCCCCAGTTCTTGATGTCATCTGAAGCAGCCACAATCACAGACTAGGGCTAGAGACTCTCAGATGGAAATGTATTTTTGTAAATGATAAATATTGTGCTTCAAGAAGAGAGTTGGAAATTATCAAGTACTCCTGTGGCAAAGGATTGTGTTAAGTGAAGTAAACATTTTATTCACTTATGTAATAAAGTAAACTATTAATTCATGTCAGATCAACCATCTCCCAGGGCAATCAAAGAACCCACAGTTATGGCTGGACGACTGTAGTTTCGTCTGGTCATAATATGCTGATACATAAAGACCGACAGTTTAAAAAAGTGCACATATTACAATAGAAGGTTCAAGCTTGTTCACAAGGCAAGAGCAGCAGTGGCAAGTACATACTTCAAGGCAATAGAAGACAACGACCCGCAACAGATTCACCCAAAATGCCTAAAACTACTTCAAGTGCAGCCCACATGCAGCATTCAAAACAAGCGGGTCTATTGGTCCTATCATTGCGGAAAAGTAGATATTATTTGCTAGCAGGTTTTATGTTTGCAAACGGGCTTGAATTTCTTGGTTATCAGAGTCATGGGTGGCACTAACGTCATAGTGGTCAGTGTAGGTACCTTGTCATGAGCAATAATTCATGATATCTTCATAGATAGATTTTATATAATAAGGAATAAACTACACTACTGGCCATTAAAATTGCTACACCAAGAAGAAACGCAGATGATAAACGGGTATTCATTGGATAAATGTATTATACTAGAACTGACATGTGATTATATTTTCCCGCAATTTTGGTGCACAGATCCTGAGAAATCAGTACCCAGAACAACCACCTCCGGCCATAAAAACGACCTTGATACGCCTGGGCATTGAGTCAAACAGGGCATGGATGGCGTGTACAGGTACAGCTGCCCCTGTGGCTTCAACACTATACCACAGTTCATCAAGAATAGTGACTGGTGTATTGTGACGAACCAGTTGCTCCGCCACCATTGACCATACGTTTTCAATTGGTGAGAGATCTGGAGAATGTGCTGGCCAGGGCAGCAGTCGATCATTTTCTGTATCTAGAAAAGCCCGTACAGGACCTGCAACATGCCGTCGTGCATTATCCTGCTGAAATGTAGGGTCTGGCAGGGATCGAAGGAAGGGTAGAGCCACGGGTCGCACCACATCTGAAATGTAACGTCCACTGCTCAGAGTGCCGTCAATGCGAACAAGAGGTGACCGAGACGTGTAACCAATGGCACCCCACACCATCACACCAGGTGATACCCCAGTGTGGCGATAACGAATACGCGCTTCCAATTTGCGTTCACCGCGATGTCGCCAAACACGGATGCGACCATCATGATTCTGTAAACTGAACCTGGATTCTTCCGAAAAAATAACGTTTGGCCATTCGCGTACCCAGGTTCGTCGTTGAGTACACCATCGCAGGCGCTCCTGTGTGTGATGCAGCGTCAAGGGCAACCGCAGCCATGGCCTCCGAGCTGATAGTCCATGCTGCTGCAAACGTCGCCGAACTGTTCGTGCAGATAGTTGTTGTCTTGCAAACGTCCCCATATGTTGACTTAGGGATCGAGACGTGGCTGCACGATCCGTTACAGCCATTGGGATAAGATGCCTGTCATCTCGTCTGCTACAGATACAAGGCCGTTGGGATCCAGCACGGCGTTCCGTATTACCCTCCTGAACCCTCCGATTCCATATTCTGCTAACAGTCATTGGATCTCGACCAACGCGAGCAGCAATGCCGCGATACGATAAACCGCAATCGGGATAGGCTACAATCCGACCTTTATCAAAGTCGGAAACGTGATGGTACGCATTTCTCCTCCTTACACGAGGCATCACAACAACGTTTCACCAGGAAACGCCGGTCAACTGCTGTTTGTGTATGAGAAATCGGTTGGAAACTTTCCTCATGTCAGCACGTTGTAGGTGTCGCCACCGGCGCCAACCTTATGTGAATGCTCCGAAAAGCTAATAATTTGCATATCACAGCATCTTATTCCTGTCGGTTAAATGCCTCTGAGCACTACGCGACTTAACTTCTGAGGTCATCAGTCACCTAGAACTTAGAACAACTTAAACCTAACTATCCTAAGGACATCACACACATCCATGCCCGAGGCAGGATTCGAACCTGCGACTGTAGCGGTCGCTCGGTTCCAGACTGTAGCGCCTAGAACCGCACGGCCACTCCGGTCGGCTGCCTGTCGGTTAAATTTCGCGTCTGTAGAACGTCATCTTCGTGGTGTAGAAAATTTAATGGCCAGTAGTGTAGTTAATGAATTCTGCCGTGTGGTACGCATTGAGCAGTGACTTTCGGCGCTGACCATTACCAGTGACGTGAGCTCGAGCTAGAGTAGTTACGACCAAAGCTCAGCACTACAAAACAGCCGTAGCAACCGCAGCGCTAGACGGCGACGTAAAATCTGCATAACAAAGCTTTCAATTCGGGAGACACGCTGGCGCTGCGGCAGTCAGACGCCGGAGTCACTCGCCATGTGTCTGAAATTTAATCCGGGCCGCACCCAGCAGCATTAGGAGCGCGCCTGAAAAACGGCCCGACGCCAATGCGACCGGGAGTAACCAATTTGTACGGGTTACCAATTGCCGGCGAATCTCAACAATAAAATATTTCCGCTTCATTATCAGGAAACGCCAATGCATACAGATGGCTCATTTAGGCAGGCGGCGTTGCGAGGGGGGAGGGGTGTGGCCCCAACGGCGTTCTTACACTGCTGTAACATCACCCCCTATTTCTTCTCCCATTCCGCAGCGCAAGCCCAGTCTGTGTCAAGGAATCACTGTCACAAGCAATACTAACAAGGTTTGATTAGTACGTCAGTCAGCTCACCGCATAAAATACTGGGTGATTTAAAAGGTAAGAACAAATTACAGTTGTTTACGACAGACAAATTATAAAAGTTGGAAACACATTGCGCATGTCGCTGGATACAGAAAGTTTCAAACTTTTGACAGTTTCGCTGTCGTTTGCTTGTACCAACATGACGACTTCAAACTAAAAGATAAAATAAATAAACTACGTCCGAACAGGCCACGAAGGCCCAACCGTACGGACCGGCCGCCGTGTCATCCTCAGCCCACAGGCATACGGAGGGGCATGTGGTGAGCACACTGCTCTCCTGGCCGTATGTCAGTCTACGAGAATGGAGCCGTTACTTCTCAAATGGTTCAAATGGCTCTGAGCACTATGGGACTTAACTTCTGAGGTCATCAGTCCCCTAGAACTTAGAACTACTCAAACCTAAGCTAAGGACATCACACACATCCATGCCCGAGGCAGGATTCGAACCTGCGACCGTAGCGGTCGCGCGGTTCCAGACTGTAACGCCTAGAACCGCTCGGCCACGCCGGCCTGCGGATGCGTTCACACGGAGCCCTCGGAAGTTCAGAAGACGGACAGGCCCAGAAACTTCAACTTCCTCAAACAATGGTGTGGCATGTTCTGAAACGATGCCTGTTTATGAAACCTTACAAGTGGCAATGGCAGTAGCAATTTTGTCTCGATGACTGTAACAGAAGATAAGAATTTTACACTTCGGTTCTCCAGGTATGGCAGAGGACACTTCCCCGAATGACTCATCTCTTAGGAAGAATCGACGTTTCATCTATCAGAAAAAGTAAACCGCTAAAATGTAAGAATTTGGGGATCACAAAATCCTGGGGTTGTCGTCGAATGTGAAAGAGATTCATCGAAAGTGCCGATTCTATTAACAAAGTTTATGAACATTTTTTTTTTTTTTTTTTTTTTTTTTTTTTTTTTTTTTTTTTTTTTGCGGAGGAAACTGTGACAGGAATGGCATACGTGGACAAGCTGCAAAACTGATTGCTTCCTCAACTTCTCGGAGGTCCTAAGAGTTAAAAGGCTACTGATGGTTAAACACTTGCTCTGGGAGACACGCTTGCTGCCGGGGCATTAGACAGAATTGAGTATAGAGGCAAGTAGGACTCAGCAATTCCAAACGTTGCGGCCGTCGTCTCTCACACTCGCGTTATATAGGGGTAATAACAATGAACCAGAGATGCAGTCACCGCTTCGAGGGGGATGCCACGCTAGTTAATGCACCTCAGGGTTTAACGAAAGAATTAACTTTCATAACAAGCTAACTGCTTCCGCCATGAACTTCAGCGGTTCATCTTCTGTTTGTACTTCCCCTTTTGGGTTCTTCCTTTAAGCCACTAACCGTTTTCGCCATAATTGGACGTACATGCGATATCCTTTCGTGTGCCTACCCGCCTCTGCCAAGGCTTGATTTCAGAATCACAATCCGTTTTGCATTTATTAAATGTTGACATTCTTATTTCAATTGGTAGTTCATTTGTTCAATGCTTTATGGTAATAAACCAAACTCAGCATGTCATTCTCAATGGAGAGAAGTCTTCCGAAGTAAGAGTGATTTCTGGTGTGCCGCAGGGGAGTGTCGTAGTACGTTGCTATTCACAAAATACATAAATGACCTTGTGGATAACATCGGAAGTCCACTGGGGCTTTTTACAGATGATGCTGTAGTATATCGAGAGGTTGTAACAATGGAAAATTGTACTGAAATGCAGGAGGATCTGCAACGAATTGACGCATGGTGCAGGGAATGGCAATTGAATCTCAATGTAGACAAGTGTAATGTGCTGATAATACATAGAAAGAAACATCCTTTATCATTTAGCTACAATATAGCAGCTCAGCAACTGGAAGCAGTTAATTCCGTAAATTATCTGGTAGTAGGCATTAGGACTGATTTAAAATGGAATGACCATATAAAATCAGTCGTCAGTAAAGCAGATGCCAGACTGAGATTCATTGGAAGAATCCTAAGGAAATGCAATCCGAAAACACAGGACGTGGGTTACAGTACACTTGTTCGCCCACTGCTTGAATACTGCTCACTGGTGTGGGATCCGTACCAGATAGGTTTGATAGAAGAGAGAGAGGAGATCCAACGGAGAGCAGCGCGCTTCGGTACAGGATCATTTAGTAATCGCCAAAGCGTTACGGAGATGATAGATAAACTCCAGTGGAAGACTCTGACAGAGAGACGCTCAGTAGCTCGGTACTGGCTTTTGTTGAGGTTTCGAGAACATATCTTCACCGAGGGTTCAAGCAGTATATTGCTCCCTCCTACATATGACTCGCGAAGAGACCAAGAGGATAAAATCAGAGAGATTAGAGCTCACACAGAGGCATACCGACAATCTTTCTTTCCACGAACAGTACGAGACTGGAATAGAAGGGTGAACCGATAGAGGTACTCAAGGTACCCTCCGCCACACACCGCCAGGTGGCTTGTGAAATATGGATGTAGATGTTATCGTGAGTTCTAGTTTATTTTGTAGTTAATATGAGCCCTGTAAGTAATAAATTGACGAAAAAAATCAAGACACCTAAAAATAATTAATGTAAAGTAATGAAATTTCGAGAATAAATTTCTCTAGGCAACAATTAAGTGATTAACAATGCAAAACCACAGATTAACGTAAGCGCTCGCGCAGTTGCAAATGTAAACTGCTGGTACATTAATAACCGGTGTAACGGCAAGAATGTTGAATGCAAACATGCCCACGTGCATATATTGTATTGTACAGATGCCGGATGTCAGCTTGTGGGATGGTGCTCCGTGTCTGTGGCTCTAGGTCGGTCCTTACAGGGACGGTTAATGCTGTGTGTGGATGATGTTTGAGTTGTCGACCGATGATGTCCTACAAGTGCTCGATTGCAGACAGATCTGGTCATCCAGCAGGCAAAGGCAGCATGTCGACATTCTGTACAGCATATTGAGTTATAACAGCGGTACGTCGGCGAGCAATATCCAGTTGGAAAACACCCCATGGAATGCTGGTAATGAATGGTAGAACAAGAAATCGAATCATCGCATTGATGTTCAGACTTGCGGCCAGGGTGCGTGGGATAACCACCAAAGAACTCCTGTTGTCATACGAAATCGCATTCCAGACCATAACTCGAGGTGTAGGTCCAGTGTGTCTCGCATGCAGACAGGTCGTTTGCAGGCTCGCAATTGGCCTCCTTCTAACCAACATATAGCCATCACTGGCGCCGACACAGAACCAGCTTTATCAGGAAACACGACAGACCTCCACCCAGCCCTTCCATAGACCGTCGCTTGTCACTACTGAAGTCGCAAATGGCGGTAGTTTGGGGACAGTGGAATGTAAGCTACAGGGCGTCTGTTTCGGCGCTGTCCTTGAAGTGATCGATTTGTAATAGTTTGTTGTGTCATTGTGGTGCGAACTACCAATGAAATTACTACTGCTCATACAGTACGATGAATCACAGCCATACGCCACGTGGCTGCCGGGAGATCGGTCTTCCTGCGACCGTACATTCTCGTGATACATTCTCACGACCAGCCTGCCGGCAATGGAAATGAGCGTTTGGCGTCACGTATAATGACTACAAATCTGCCTAGTCTTTCTGCAATAATCTCAGAAGGAACATCCATGTTCTCGTAGTGATATTACAGACCTCATTCAAATTGAGTGAAGTGTTGATAATGGCGTCTTTGTCGCCTTATAAGCATTCTTCACCATCATCAACTAACCACCCCCAATCTCAAAGGTAACTAACACTCATTACAGTTGCAGCGCATATTTAAACCAAACCGGATTGGCATCCTCATAGAGGCGCTGCAAGCGACCGGTCTTAGGTGACTGGCGTGTATTTCGAATACCATCTTAGAAACACGACTGCCAACTTTCGTATGTATCACACAACTCCTTCTTGTTGTTGCAGTTTTTTCCGTGGGTCTATATCATGTGTGGTGTGGTACTTGTACAGTCATGTTTGATTGGGCAACCCCTCCTAGTTTTCCTCCAATAAGACATTGCGCGACACTGTTTCTTCTCTTCCCTGTAGGTCACCCTGGATTCGGCTTATAGCATCTTAGGGGTATACTAAAAAGTCCAGCTGACACCTCACAATAGCTCTTCACCATGAATTTTTACCCCGCTTCTGAAACTTCCTTTCATTTCTGTCATTGCTCGTTCAATGTATAGATTGAAGACCAAGAGCGAAATAATGCATCCCAGGCTTACACCCTTTTTAATCTTAGCACGTCGTTATTCGTCTTCGATTCTTATCTTTTCAAGGCTATATTGCGTAGTACCGGTGTTTTCCTTTAGCTTATACCTAATTTTCTGAGAACTTCACATATCTCGCTCCGAAACTAGCATTAGCCTGAATCAGTAAATCCAGATCTAGACGTTTGATTCCATTTCTGCCAGAAGGAGGAAGATTAGGAGATTAGCGTTCCGTCAACAGTTAGGTTATTAAAGGCAGAGTACATTTCGGGTCTGGGAATGAAACGGCCGGTCTTTTCCAAAAAACCACGGCGTCATATGCTTGAAGCTATTTAGGGGAACTATGGGAAACATAAATCTAGGTCTTCGTACATCCATAGTAGAAATGGAGGACAGTGGGACGTCAGCTGGTATGAATTTATATTAAAAATGAAGAAATTCCTCCAGCTGTATTTAAGGTGAAGAGTTTAGTTTGGCAACTAGTTTCAACGTTGTAACAACGTCGTCTTCAGGCCCATACACTTGCTGACGTCAACTGCGTGCGGCTGATACTAGAAGTCAGTGGTGAGATACGGACGGTAGTAACTCAACCACCTTCCACACGGAGCACGTCCGTATCTCACCACTGACTTCTAGTATCAGCCGCACGCAGTTGACGTCAGCAAGTGTATGGGCCTGAAGACGACGTTGTTACACCGTTGAAACTAGTTGCCAAAATAAAATCGACATCTTAAATACAGCTGGATCAATTTCTTCATTTTTAATATAAAAAAATGTAGGTGGCTGAACCGGTATTTGAAATGTCGTTCTTCCAAAAGCGAGTCCAGTGTCTTACTAAATTGCCACCTACTTCGGTCCTTTCTACTAAATTTAAATGGAAGTTGAAAAGTTGCCTCAGCAAAAACTATGCTGACAGCGTACGAGATAAATTCCTTGGCTAAGCGATAATTTTCAACGGCCAAATGTTTTCTTGAAACCACGATGAAGGGCTTGGTCTCAGTGAACGATTAGCTTTCTGCTGATGATTTCCTACTGTAGCAGGTAGAGCCAGCAGAGTTGGTCGCGATCGCATGGCAGCCTCTAACGAGCTCCCAGTACACAAACTTCCGGTATCGGTCGCTTGGAGTCCGTACACGAAGTTTTCTCTTAATCGTGAACCCTGCCAGTGGATCTGGAAATGTCTGACAGTATGTATACACGAATACCAAACTATCACTACGTTACAGGTTAACCCATGAGTAGATCAGAGGTATTTGATATGCCAAAGAGTGGTCGAAATGCCGTAGTTGTGAGGAATAATACAATGAAAAGAAGAGGTGCTTCTTTCTATATTGCTATGATCGGCAACAGCGTTACAGGCGTCTTTCTGCGGACCTCCTAAGGACTGCTGCGTTGCCAACTCGGCTCAGAGAGCATGGACAGCCACTACGTTACATTTCTCCAAGTTCTCAACGTCACAGATCGGCTCGCTTGAATGTGCCTCACGTTTGAAGAACGAGTACACCATTTCGGTCATTATGAGAAAATGCAGTAAATGAAGCAGGCAAAAAGGAATACAAGCGTCTCAAAAATGAAATCAACAGGAAGTGTAAAATGGCTAAGCAGGGATGGCTAGAGGATAAATGTAAGGATGTAGAGGCTTATCTCACTAGGGGTAAGATAGATACTGCTTACAGGAACATTAAAGAGACCTTTGGAGAAAAGAGAACCACTTGTATGAATATCAAGAGCTCAGATGGAAACCCAGTTCTAAGCAAAGAAGGGAAAGCAGAAAGGTGGAAGGAGTATATAGAAGGTCTATACGAGGGCGATGTACTTGAAGACAATATTATGGACATGGAAGAGGATGTAGATGAAGAGGAAATGGGAGATATGCTACTGCATGAAGAGTCTGACAGAACACTGAACGACCTAAGTCCAAACAAGGCCCCAGTAGTAGACAACATTCCATTAGAACTACTGACAGCCTTAGGAGAGCCAGTCCTGACAAAACTCTACCATCTGGTGAGTAAGATGTATGAGAAAGGCGAAATACCCTCAGCTTCAAGAAGAATATAATAACTCCAATCCCAAAAAAAGCAGGTGTTGACAGATGTGAAAATTACCAAACTATCAGTTTAATAAGTCACAGCTGCAAAACACTAACGCGAATTCTTTACAGACGAATGGAAAAACTATTGGAAGCCGACCTTGGGGAAGATCAGTTTGGATTCTGTAGAGATATTGGAACATGTGAGGCAATACTGCCCCTACGACTTATCTTAGAACATAGATCAAGGAAAGGCAAACCTACATTTCCAGCATTTGTAGACTTAGAGAAAGCTTTGAAAATGAAGGTAGCAGGGGTAAAAATACAGGGAGCGAAAGGCTATTTACAATTTGTATAGAAACCAGATGGCTGTCATAGGAGCCGAGGGGCATGAAAGGGAAGCAGTGGTTGGGAAGGGAGTGAGATGTTATTCAATCTGTATATTGAGCAAGCAGTAAAGGAAAGAAAAGAAAAATTTGGAGTAGGTATTAAAATTCATGAAGAATAAATAAAAACTATGAAGTTCGCTGATGACATTGTAATTCTGTCAGAGACTGCAAGGGACTTGGAAGAACAGTTGAATGGAACGGACAATGTCTTGAAAGGAGGATATAAGATGAACATCAACAAAAGCAAAACGAGGATAATGGAATGTAGTCGAATGAAGTTGGATGATGCTGAGGGAATTAGATTAGGAAATGAGACACGTAAAGTAGTAAAGGAGTTTTGCTATTTGGGGAGCAAAATAACTGTTGATGGTCGAAGTAGAGAGGATATAAAATGTTGACTGACAATGGCAAGGAAAGTGTTTCTGAAGAAATTTGTTAACATCGAGTGTAGATTTAAGTGTCAGGAAGTCGTTTCTGAAAGTATTTGTATGGAGTGTAGCAATGTATGAAAGTGAAACATGGACGATTGATAGTTTGGACAAGAAGAGAATAGAAGCTTTCACAATGTGGTGCTACAGAAGACTACTGAAGACTGGATGGGTAGATCACATAACTAATGAGGAGGTATTGAATAGAACCGGGGAGAAGAGTAGTTTGGAAGAGGAGTTTGTGGCACAACTTGAGTAGAAGAAGGGATCGGTTGGTAGGACATGTTCTGAGCCATCAAGTGATCACCAATACATTGGAGGGCAGCGTGGAGGGTAAAAATCGCAGAGGGAGTCCAAGAGATCAATACACTAAGCAGGTTCAGAAGGATGGAGACTGCAGTAGGTACAGGGAGATGAAGGAGCTTGCACAGTATAGAGTAGTGTGGAGAGCTGCATTAAAACCAGTCTCAGAACTGAAGACCACAACAACAACAACAACAACAACATGAGAAAACGCACAGAACACGCAGAACACCATAGAAATCAGTCAGTCGTATATTTGCCCACGTAAAACACGATAGAACAATCAAATTTGACGGAAGTTTACACAGTACGCAACGCGGGAAGAGACTGAGTGCTGACTGGCTACCTGTGCAGTTGTGTACTATACATTCCCTACCCATATGGCATAAACACTGTCGCGATCTATACTGATTTCTTATGAGGGCTGCATCGATCGTATTTTATGAAGAACAAAACATATATAATAATTTTTTACTTATTAAACGACTTTTCTGTCTTTGCTGTAAATGTTAATAAATCTGTCTGATATCCCAGAAAAAGTGCTATTTAGTCTCGATGAAGGAACATCGTTTTCGTACGCCTCTTACGGGATTAGAGAAAGGAAACCTTAAACGTAGTAATGTACTAGGGGCGTCCATAAAATATGATTCCCAGTCGGTCCACTACTAGCAAACCATACGTTGCGCGAAACGACTACCAGTACTTGGTATGGCAATTACGTGAAATAGTGCATCCGCTAACGGAACTCTTCGAGGTCTCACTGTAGCTTCGTAGCAGTGGCTGAAAATGGAGGCTCGTTTTCCAGCTCCTGCAGTTGAAACGTCCCCTTATAAACAATTTTACAAGACTGTGTTTAAACTGACACACAATATTTTTAGCGCAACGCAATCAGACTTTCAAAAATCCCTACAAAAGAATGGCTCTGACTAACATTAACGTATACGTTTCACAAATCACTTACCTCACAAAAATCTTGGTTACTCGAGCTACTGCAATAAAGCGAGCGCCACTACTGCCAGCTAAATAAAAGATTCAAACTACTGAAGGCACTAACTACTGATAGGCATAGTTAGCAAATGAGAGATTTTAATAGAGAACAAACAATGTATTTACGTTAATAATGTTGAAAACTCATAATATACATAACAGATCATTATATATCTTACAAATTTCCAAACTCCGCCATCTCTGTCCCCACATCCACAACTGCTGGCGGCTCACCTCCAACTGCGCAACGCTACGCGCTGTTCACATCCAGCTGCCGCTGCCCAACACTACAATGGCAGACAACAATGCAAACTACCCACAGACTGCACACAGCACAGCCAGTGATTTTTGATATAGAGCGCTACGTAACGTTGCCAATAAGAAAACATAAACAGCCTACTTACACAGTGTCTAATGCGCGGCCGGTGATATTTTGAATGCACAGAACCCAGCACTGACTGAAATTCGTCGTCAGCTGTGGTAGGTATGTGGTCCTGTCTTCGCCGGCCGCGGTGGCCGTGCGGTTCTAGGCACTTCAGTCCGAAAGCGCGTGACTGCTACGGTCGCAGGTTCGAATCCTGCCTCGAGCATGGATGTGTGTGATGTCCTTAGCTTAGTTAGGTTTAAGTAGTTCTAAGTTCTAGGGGACTGATGACCTCAGATGTTGAGTCCCATAGTGCTCAGAGCCATTTGAACCATTTGGTCCTGTCTTCAAACGGTGCGTCGTCGGTGCAGCGGCTCTGCAGCACATCGCCGAAATATTTTTGATTAGGAACACAGTGGAGACCATCCATCATTTCGGGCGACCAAGTGGAGCTCGTACGCGAACGCGTTATTGTGAATCGTCGCTTCACAATCACGGGATTCAGCAGTCAGTTCCCACAGATGCGCCTCTCCTTGTTTTATGAAATTGTCATGGAGCACCTGGTGTTCCGGAAATCGTGCATTAGAAAGGTATCAAAGCAACAGACTCCAGAGCACAAATCATAGCGAGTGGGACCAGTTTTTATTTATGCAGCGGCACCATGATAGCTGCAACGAGTTTCTGAACCGGACCACTGCAGGTGATGAGAGGTGGATTGCACACAATAACCCAAAATCAAATAGCAGTCACTGTATTGGCGTCACTGTGGCTCTCCCTGCAAGACGAAATTCAAGCAGACTGTGTCGTTTATGGATGGTTCGGTTCAGATGCACATCTGCCATTTCATTCAAGCTTTCACTGAGCAGTTCCATGTTTTTACGAGCACTTGTATCTTGGAATTCGCCACGCATGAAGTATTAGTTTCACAGAACCTGAATATATAAGCTCCAGGGTACGAAACCGTTCGTCATACAGTGAAAACAAAATAAACAGCTATTGCAGCTTTCAACTTTCACTCAGTTTTAACATAGACTATTTTACCATCTCTAATTTTAAATTGTTTGAGTGTTCATCAAGTTATGTACAAGTTTTCCAGCCGTGGTTGCCCGACCTATACGTTTATTTTCAGTTCACAACAGTTCATGTTGACACGTCTAGGCTCGCAAGTTTTCTTATCTTTGCTGTGATAGCTGTACGATTTGCCACTGCTCCACTTACAGTATGACGATCCTAGTGGGTATCTGCACAGCATGAATATCAAGAATCTCGTTCACATGACCACTGATATCAACATCGTTGCACAACTGACTCAGAACGTCCAATTTATGTAGTAATTCTTCGAATGACCATCTTGCCATTCGGAAACCCACAACTGGACCCTTTTCACACAGGCTCACTTGGGTACAGGAAGCGTGAGTGCATCTCCATGGCATGGTTGCCTACTTCTTCACACGTCTGCAACACACAGAGCCTTCTGTTTCTTTTTTCCTTTATTGTAATTTCATGCCCCTGCCTCATATGGGCAGGGGAGGGCTGGCAACGGCACAGTCTGTCGCTCTTCTGTCGAGCTGCCTTACAAACATAGAAAGAGGGGGAACTCATACATAAAAGGAGGAAAAAAGGGGATATAAAAACACAGAAAGGGAGATAATTGAATTTAAAATACACACTAATATGGGGACATGCACTGGGGGACAGTTAAAAACTGGACATAAAGTTAAAAGAACACAGCTGGCAATTCGTGGCGCACTTAAAATACACTGGAGTCAAACGCAAGTTAAAAGTTGGCCACAGTATAAAAATCACACAAAGTAAGCCACTTAAAAAAACCACTGAACACGATAGAGTACTCACGAAGAATAAAAACCGCTGGTAGGAGCCTGCCGAGCGACTGGAGTCTGGAGAGGAGGAAAAAAGAGGTGAGGAAAGTGCAGTGGTGGGGGGGGGGGGGGTTGGGGGGTTGCTGGGTGGGTGGGAAGAAGAGGAAGAAGGGGCAGCAGGGAGCGCACCAAGAGGAAGGAGATGGGCAGGGTAGGAGATGATGAAGAGGGAAGAAAAGGCAGGAGGGAACACAGTGACACAGAAGGGGGGCACTGGAAAGGGAAGGGGAGGGTAGAGGGAGCCCTGAGTAGTAGAGGGGAGGAAGGTGGGGTCAAGGGTGAGGCCAAGATATTTTAGAGAAGGAATGAGGTGGATTGGACGATCATAAATGGTTAGGTAGAAATCATGGAGACGGTAGGGGCGGGTAGTGTGGTACAAGGGGTGGATGTCAGGGTAAAGCTCATCATCCAGGAGGGGAGGTGCTGGAAGTTGCATTGAGAAAGGAGGTGGAGGGTGCAGAGATAAAGAGAGGGCGGGACACAACAGTAAAATTGCAGCAATGGGCTGGGGTTGACGAGGAAGGGGGACACTAAGGGATGGGGGGAGTCGAGTTGGTGGACAATGTACAGGGTGCAGATGTGTTCAAGGAAAAGAAGAAGGTGAGGGCAGGGGATGATGTCTTAGAGGATGCCCATGGGGGACAGAAGGCAGATACAGAAAGCAAGGTAAGAGGGTGGAAATCCAAATGACGCTGGCATAACAAAGGATGGAACAGATCAAGGATTTGCAGGTGTGAAGGATGGTAGAAGGATGCAGTCCACATGTCTGGCCAGACAGGATTTTCAGGAGCAGGAGTCTATTGTACGGTTTGCGTTGGATCGTAAGGAGATGGGGAGTCCAGGTGCGGTGGCGGTCAAGGGTGAGGCCAAGATATTTTAAAGAAGGGATGAGGTGGATAGGACGACCATAAATGGTTAGGCAGAAATCATGGAGACGGCAGGGGCGGGTGGTGTGGAATATGATGACTGCCTGGGCCTTCTGGCTGTAAGCATTCCCTGTTAGAGGACAGGAGCAGATGGCTCTCTGGAAACTGTGCCACTACGCTATCTGTTGACAGACGACGTTCAAACCATTATCAGTACATCTACTATCCCCAAGATGGCATATGCCGTCAAGGGATCAAAATCGACGCCGTCTTTCCAGGAGTAATAATTTTTTACAGTAATTTATATTCGAAAAACATTTTGTTGATAGAATTCACATATTCTACTGTTTCTATGTGCAAAATTATACCATTGTACAACATACAGTTCACGAGACGTCATAAGAAACATTCAAATGCGTGAAAAAATATCTCTTTTATATAATGCAAGAATCGGGTGTGGAGCATTAATGATACTGACTTGATGCTATAGTGTGTTGTAGCTGGATGATAGTGTACCTAGGAACACATGGTGTTCAAATCTAGTGACTGATTTTAGAATCACATGAAGGAATGTGCACTAAAGGCCACTTCAAGCAGTTTCAGGTATTTTCTAATGTTGGTATTGTTATGAAACATAAGCTTGCGTTTTGTGCATTGTTTGTAAATATCACGATTTCTGCAGATTTAAATACTGTATAACATATTTAAGCTATTTTGACGATATTGTTAATTCTTCTGTTACAGTGTTTAATGGTGAGTAAAGTTCTACATACTTTTGAAACAAGTTACATGATGTGTGCACTGTTAACCCATACTTGGTCAGTCACGCACCATGCCATACCTTGAAGCAGAATGTCTCATTACAATGAAACACGTGATATTTGCGAGTGAAGTGAATTTCTTTCATGTTCAACAATGTTCAAAAATTACTCCTCTCTCGAAAGTGGAAATTTGTGTTTTTTTAGCTGCTCTTTCAAAATATTTCAGCTTGTAATTGGTTTTGATGATACGTCTTCTTAATTTGATTTCTCTTACTGATTAATGGTGCATAGCAGTGTAGTAATATAACACATAGGTTATTAAATACAGTACTGACAAGATTTTCTCCATTGGTACATATTTAAATCTGAGTAGAATATTTGTTCCTAGCTACAAGACCATGTCGTTCTTTGGAACAGACTGCAGCATACGTGAACTGAATGCTGTAATTTGAAAACGGAATAAGAAAATGTTCCAAGGTAGAACACTCTCCCCTACATAACAGCTCCATTTTGAGCCAAAAAACGTCTTCAGTTAGCGAAGATGCAGTAGAAAACTGAATATATTCTTCATCCTTGACAAAAATTTCTTCTTGAGTTACACCAAGAAAATGCTTAAGAAAACAATGCCCTTACGAAACCGTCAAAGTATGCTGCTGATTACAGTAACTCTTGGGTTGTCATGACGCCGTTCGTTAAATACACAGAAGCTTTACAAAAATGTTTATAGAAAAAATTAAACTGTTCATACACCAGAAAAATGACGCTGTTCTAGAAATTAAAATATTAAAACATTATACACAATGAAGTAACAAAAACTGTTCCTCTCTCAGTGTCTCTGACATCAAGAAGCTGAAGGTGCTTCTTCTCCACAGACTTTATCCTAGCGCGATCTTTAAGTAAACCGACGGGAAAAAATCGCAACACAAATAAATAATAAATGTAGAATAATGATATTGCAGGAATATATATTCTAGGTAACATATTTAAGTGACATTATGAAAAAACGGGACTCCTGCCAGATGTTCGCGTCGATCTCGCACGATGTTTCGACGGCGTAACTCGCTGTCTTCTTCAGGTGCTACCCGAGAATGGTCCTAGGGCGTTTTTTTGCTTTTGTTTTGCACTTTTCATCCCCACCTCTGAGGGAGAAGGGCGGGCTGTTTGAGGGCATGTGTGGCGTCCCTTTTCAGCCATAGGGGTTTACATATTTATTTTTTTATACAATTTATTTTTCTCACAAGTGCTTTGTCATATATGATTTACAATTGTGTTACAGCAAGTATTACAGTATATTCCTTTTTTATACAAATAGTTTTACCTAAAGTTATTTTAATATAATGTAGGATTTTAGTAAAAACAAAATACATAATAAAAACAGTGTACATAATAAGAACAAAAGGCATTATCAAACGAAAGACGTGATAAAAACAAAACATTTAATTAAGTTATATATATATATATATATATATATATATATATATATATATATATATATATATATATATAATAGACAGTGTGTTAGAGGATTATGTACATGAGTAGTTTGAAGATATATGAGATCTAATTTATAAGTGATTTGATAGAGTTTATATGGTAAGTATCAATTCAAATATTTCGGTAATCTGTTGTAGATATCAGATTCCGAGTGCAGTTGTTTCACATTGTTTTTTTATGTAATAGTATACACTGATAGGTGGTATTGCGTCTCTTCCTTAGGTATTTTCAATTTTGGTTGAGGTTTTTGTTAGTTGATAACTGATCCTTAGAGGAGATATTCGGTGTTGTTTAGACTGTTTGTTTGTTTCTTGTGTTGGCGTGTTGTGTGTGAGTGCGTTAGTGGTTATCCGTTATTCTTTCATCTAGATGAGTTGGTATTGTTGTGTTTTCAATAAGAGGTTGCAGGATTGGGACGAGGTCAGGGAATGTTTTATCTGTGGTTTGGGCTACTGTGCGGGAGGGAGGTATGTATTTGTACTTTGATTTTCTGTTTTCTCTTCCGTTTATGGTGAGAATATCCTCCATGTCCAGCCTGGTGTGGAGTATTTTATTTTCCGTATCTCGCCCTGAGGTTGGCCATTGTGGTTTGTAGACGTTCTATGCCTGAGATTGTGTACACTTCATTGCTGGGAGTTGCGGGAGGTAGTTTGATGACGCTGCGTGTAAGTCGTCTTTCTGTTTTGTAGAGTTTTTTTCCGCTATGTGTGTCTGTATTCCCCCGAGTGGGGCGACTGCATACTCCAATATTGGTCTTATGAACGTTTTATAAGTATGTAGAGCTGTTTCATCGCTGCAGACGTGGAAGCGTCCTTGTACGTGTCTTATGAAATTTTGTCTTAGTCGTGTTTTGTTTAGCGTGTGATTCTGGTGCGTTTTCCAGTTAAGGTATCGGTCTATATGTACTCCAAGGGATCTAGCTGAGTTGCTCAGCGTAAGGGACGTGTTTCACAGTGATAGTTGGATGTCGTTGTCGTCTTGCTATCGCTTTTTGTCAAATGTCTGTGTTGGAAGAGAACTGTTTGTGTTTTGTTAGGGTTGGGGTGAATTTGCCATTTGGTCGTCCATTGCTATGTGAGGTAGTTGTTCGTCCTTCGTTGTATGGTGTTCTGTGCACCAGTAGGCAGTATCGTCTGCATACAATCCTACAGTTTCTGTACGTGTCCTAACTGTCGGGATGTCAGCGGTGTATAGCGTATTTAGTAGGGGGGATAGTATTCCTCCTTGGGGTACCCCTACTTGTGGTGTGAAAGCTCCAGATTTTTCTTTACGGACGTGTATGATGCAGGTTCTGTCAGTTAGGTGGGCTTTTATTATTCTTATCCTTTTTGTTGAAAGTCCTATTTCAGATAGTTTATATAGCAGCGCGTTGTGCCACGGGTTGTCAAAGGGAAGCTCGATGTGCAGAAGACAGCGAGTGTGCAGTGTCCTTTGTTGAAACCTTACGCTATGCTGTCAGTTCCATTAGGGGGTCGTTGGTCGAGTGCTTCTGTCGAAACCCTGCCTGTATTAGGGGAATTAGTCCTTTGACATCTGTGTATTTCCGTATCCTGTCCGTCAATATGCAATCGTATGTCTTTCCTAACACGTCAAGTAGTGATATTGGTCTATATGAACGAGGGTCAGTCGTGGGTTTGTCGGGTTTGGGAATCATGATTGTCCTATTGGTTTTCCAGTTTGTCGGCAGTATTCCGTGATTCATGCAGAAGTTGTAAATGAGGGATAGTACAGGGATAAGGGTATGTGACGGGGCGTTTTGGACGTGGAGTCGTTGGATACCATTTTCACCAGCGGCAGAGTTTCCTATGTAGATTGTGTCTTCTGTTTCGGTCTCTGTATGTCTCTAGTGAGGGCTGGTTGTTCTTCTGTTTGGGTTGTGTGGGTTGATAGTGTTTGTGGCAGTTGGGATTCTACATGTTGTCTAAATTGCACATCCAATTTGTAGTCAGCTGGGAATGAGTAAACTTCTTGTAACACCTGTTTTAATGCTTCTGCCTGTTCTTTGTGGTCGGTCGTTGATTCATTGTTTACCAGCAGCGTGGATTGAGGCGGCTTTTGTTGACCTGTTAAAGTTTTGAATCTGTTCCAGAATTTTCTGCCCTCCCTGTAATTTAGCTGAGCACATGTGTCGTCCCGTTGTTGTTGTCTGTGTGTTGAAATAATTCTCTTGACCCTGGCATTTAGTCTGTTCCACTGTCGTTTCAGGTCTGGGTTGTCTCCTCGTCTCATTTGTCTTTGTAGTTGACCGAGCGAGGTGGCGCAGTGGTTAGCACACTGGACTCGCATTCGGGAGGACGACGGTTCAATCCCGCGTCCGGCCATCCTGATTTAGGTTTTCCGTGATTTCCCTAGATCACTTCAGGCAAATGCCGGGATGGTTCCTTCGAAAGGGCACGGCCGATTTCCTTCCACATCCTTCCCTAATCCGAGCTTGTGCTCAGTCTCTAATGACCTCGTTGTCGACGGGACGTGAAACACATATCTCCCCCTCTCCTCCTCCTCTTTGTAGTTGTTTTTTTCTGTCGGATGAGATTTAATGCTTCTGGGGGAATGGAGGGTTTCCAGTTCTCTACTGTTTTTGTGGGTATCGCTTCTGTTTTGGCTGTTTGGAGGGCCGATTCGAGTCAGTTGGGAACATGTTGTCTGGGTCTGTGATGCTGATGGGGGTGGTTAGTTATTCTGTTAGCATGTCTTGATATATGTCCCAGTCCGCATTTCTATATAGTTTTACGGTTCTGCTGGTCAGGTGAGGGAGAGGAGGTTGTGTTGCTGTTGTTGAGAGTATGAAGGGGAGGTGGTCGCTAGTGAGGAGTCGCCTACTTTTGTTTCTGTTAAGATGTCGTCGAGGCCTGGCTGTAGAGGATGTGATCTAGGTTTGATGTGCCTTGGAAGCCTATGAAGGTGAGCTCGTTAATTAGTAGTCTGAGTATGGGTTCGGTAGTAAGGAAGTCGAATAGTAGTCGGCGGTTGTTTTCTCATGACTTGTTGGATGAATTGTGTTGGTAGTGCTGGTAGGTAACTGGTGGGTTGTACATACATACTCCTGTTCCTGTTTGTGATCTTAATTATTATGGCCTCTGGGTTATTGTATGTCTGTGGGAGTGCAATTTCCTTGGCCTCTTTGGTGTTGTTTACGTAAATTGCAACACTTCCACTTCCATCTTGCCTGGCTTTGTGGAAGATGCTGTATCTCGCGAAGTCCCATTTGTCTCTGTCATGGAGCCTGGTCTCTGCAATTTCAGCAATGTGAATGTTCTCTTGGTGGAGTGTGTGTGTGAGAGGATAGGCCGTTTATTTTTATCCCTTGCACATTTACAAAGAGGAGATTAAGGTGGTTTCGTGTTATCCATAGTGGAGTGTGTGTATGTGTGTGTGTTAGTGCTTATTGCTGTTTTTGTCTTTTGACGCTGTTTTCTTGCTGTGGGTGGAGCGGTGTGGATTGGTGGAGGGGAGAAGGGTGTGGTGTGTTGGAGTGGTGGACCGTGTTTGTATTTAAGTGTTCTGTATCTGTGTAGCTTTCCATGTCCCATGCCACTGTGATGTCGACATGCAGTGTGTTTCTTACTTGTGTTGCTACCAATCCCCTCTCAAGGATCTTTCTAGATGCTCTGTCGATAGATTTCTTTACATCCTCGTGTTGGGTCTTGGAAGAGGTCGAACAGAATGGTGGTCATCAGACGTATTAGATCGTTTTTGAAGACGATATGGTTAGCTGAGACAGATTCGCCAATATTGTCTTTTTTTGTGGATGGCTGATCTGGCCCATCCATTGTCTTGATCGGGGCATGGGCTTCGGTGCTAGTTGGTTCCTTGGGCCTGCTGGGGCATTTGTACGATAAGGCGGATTACGCTCCTGAGCAGTTTGCGCACTTTTCTTATCCTGAGGCTGCATTGTGAGAAGCTGTGTTGCCCCCCACACCTAGAGCATTTAGCTTGTTGTGCGCATTTTGTGGTGGGGTGCTCAAAGGATAAACATTGGCCACACTGTGCCGGATCGGGGAGAGGGGGGGGGTCATGTGGTTGTTTCACAATTCTTCGTTTGAAGTATATGTCAACGGTCTCTGTCTGTAGTTGGTCGAATGTCTGTTGGTCGTGCAGTATGACTCAGAACTTTTTCAGTTCGTTGTTTGTTTCAGCTGGAGATGATGTGCCATGCTTCCTCCAAGTGCAGTCCATGTTCTAGCATTTGCTTTTTGACTTCTTCCTTGGGTGTGGTGACCGGTATCCTTTGAGGACTACTGAGAGGGATGGTGTGACTTTGTGGTTGTGATTGGTCCTCGGTCCCCTTGGTTTTTGCCACTGGACGTTAGACATTGGGTAGCCTGAATTTTAGAGACCTCTCTAGAGTTCCCCTTTTGCCCCTTTCACTGTGTGCTCAAGGAACTCCTGCGGGAATCTTGTGACTGTTAGGCTTTTGGCATTATTCTTGATTATGTTTCTGCAGAACCTTCATATGCAGGAGGCGAGCTGGTGTTGCTTGATATCACTGGGCAAGCCCACTATCACGATGTGTGGCAGACGAGGTTGCACAGGGAGTGTGTGTGCCCACTCGGACTGTTGTTCACTTTTGAGGAAGGTGGGCTGGTGATGAAGATTTTCCAGCCTCTGCTGTCTGGTGTTGGTGATGCGGGGGTGTCTGTGTTCTGGACCCTTTCTTCTTGCCTGGCGGGGGGTGGAGGGTTGTGGTTCCTGGTGCTGTCCATGTTGTAGCAATGTCCCGGTTTGTGTGTGTGGTCATACCAGGGGAGTGCCGTGCACCCACTTAGTTGGCTCCTTGCTCGTTAGATACCCCACCTGAAGGTATCCATGGGTTGTGCAGCCCTACCTTTACCTATGAACAGGAAACGGGGCTGAGCTGGCCCTGGCACAGAAAAGTCCATAAGCTCAGAAGTGACAGAACTATTCTGACATACAACACTGGTGTGTTGTGTACCACGACAGTTTTAACAAGACTGACAATGTTGCTTTTCTTTGCGCAACTTCGCCTGTGGTGTTGACTGGAGCGAAGAATTTCCGTTCTCGCTGTCCATGGGGCCTTTACAATCTTCTTTTTAGCTGTATCGCCTGTGAGGCTGCTTTGACGCATCCAGAAGTTCATGTAGTCGCTGGCCCCACTGCAACGTGCGTCCACTTCGATCGGCTACTCCGCTCGGAATGTCCTTCGGCAGATCGAATCCAGTATTTATGGCTCGAAGGTGCTGGGCTTTCCCTAGTCGGTCCGCGCCCGTCAGACGTGACTCCCATGTTCTTGCTGGTCGCTGGTGTTCCCACTGCCATCAGCGCCAGCCGGCCGCGGTGGCCGAGCGATTCTAGAATCTTCAGTCCGGAACCGCGGGACTGCCCCTGTCGCAGGTTCGAATCCTGCCTTGGGCATGGACGTGTGTGATGTCCTTAGGTTAGTTAGGTTTAAGTGGTTCTAAGTTCTATGAGACTGATGACCTCAGATGTTAAGACCCATAGCGCTCAGAGCCATTTGAACCATTTGAACCATCAGCGCCCGCACGGCCGCTCTCTAGGGTCGCGGTCGTCATCTGCAGTGCCTGGTGCTCTGTATCCTGGCTGTTTCGTTGGTCTCCACTTCTATTTCTTTCTGGGCGTTTTGCAACTGGTCCGCGCCGCGTCGAGTGTTCCGTTTCCGACCCGCGCCCGCCAGATGCGGCTCCAATGGTTCCCTCTGATCGTTCGACCGCTACGGTCGCAGGTTCGAATCCTGCCTCGGGCATGGATGTGTGTGATGTCCTTAGGTTAGTTAGGTTTAAGTAGTTCTAAGTTCTAGGCGACTGATGACCTCATAAGTCGCATAGTGGTCAGAGCCATTTGAACCACTTGAGCCCTCTGATCGTTGGTGTTCCGACCGACGTCCGCGCCCGACTTGGAAGACCTCTAGGGTTGTGATCGTCATCTTAGGAGTGTTAGGACAAATGTATAGTGTCTGGTGCTCTGTCTTATGGATGTTTTATCGGTCCTCACTCCTGTTTCTTGTGAAATCTCGATGTTTTTTGCGTTGAGTTTTCAGAACTTCAAGAGCCAGATCTCTGGCCGTGCTCAGCTGGTATCCAGTGTCACAGTTGATGAGATTCTCCGTGATATTGATCTCGATGACACTGTCCCAATATCTAGGAGTATGAGTGACAATCTTGGTGACACTGAGATTTTCATGTCACAGCCATAAAGTATAGCCGGAAATACCACCATCTTCCAAATTAGTATTTTTGCTGTAGTGATCAGGCCATTGCCCTTGAACAGAGGATAGAACTGGTAAATTCTAGCTGAACATATATTACATACATCTGTAATGTGATGTTTTCACAGTAGCTTATGATCGAATTTCAATCCAAAATAGGTTACTGTGTCACACCAGGGGAGGTCCCACCTGTCAATAGAAAGTTGGTGATTGGGAGGTCTCCTTCTGGTAGTGAACATAATTGCATTGCATTTATCGGAGTTAATTTTTATCTTAAAAATGTTGTACCATTGAGTTACTTCCTCAAGTTGAAGTTGGAGTCGCATGACGATGTAACTGGGGTTATGGTGGCTAGTGGAGACAGTAGTGTCATCTGCAAAGAGAGCAAGATGTATATTGTCACGCTTTGGTATATCATTAGTGTACATACTATAGATATGAGCCCCAATACTGAACCTTGTGGGACCCCTGCCTCTGTTTGATTAATAAAACTGTTGTTTTTGTCTAGCCTAACATCGAAATTCCTATATGCCATTGCAGTCTTTCTCAGTGTATTCCACAGATGAATTCTTATCAGGTTATCATCCGACACCACCACTTGGCTGATAACCTGAGAAGAATTCATCAATGGCAATTCCATTTTACTAAGAAAGAACCTACCATCTAAACGATGTCGAGGGGACATTCATATTGGTGGAGCTTGAATAGAATGCTGCCATGCCAGACCAGGTGAAAAGCCTTTTCAGTGTCCAAAAAGACTGCACCCATGTTCTGCCCCTCTGCCCTGGCCTTTCAGACCTGCTCAACCACCCAGGTGACGTGGGTTCTAGTGCCATGCCTATCACGAAAGCCGAATTGATCTGGGATATTAATCCTTTTGTCATTGAGGAAGGTATGCTATGAGGTGAGGACTAAGTGCTCCAAGATTTTACTTAGGAAGCTTAGGAGTGATATGGGTCTGTGGTTTTGAGGAATAAGGGATTTTTGTTGGGTTTCGGAATGGTGATAACCTTTGTGGTTTTCCATTTGGTAGGGAAGTGATTTTGCTCGAGACAGGAATTACAAATGGAAGTTAGGTAGCGTATTGCTGTGGGAGGGAGGTTTTCGAGTTGTAGTGGCCTGACTCCATCAGGACCAGGGGATTTGGATGTGCTGAACCCTTTGATGGTTGAGCTGACTGTTTGGGCAGAGACAGGCTGGAAGGAGGTCTGGGTGGCTCGTCTCATTACCTTGGTATGGTCCTTTCCACGATTACTTCTTGATCGTCAGCACCGTCGTCGTCGATGTTGTTCTCTCTGAACTGAAGTTCTAGCGAATTTGTCATGGCCTCAGCCTTGTCTGTGGGATCGTACACTAGACCATTCTCCATGTGCAGTGGCTTTATGAACCTGGCAGATCCCCTTCATGCCTTAATGATTCTCCAGAACTTCTGTGGGTTGTTCTCAGTTGCGTGGAGAGTTTGTTCCCAGCAGGCACTTCTGTGCTCAGCTAGGTGAATCCTGAGTTCCTAGGCAAGGCTGTTGGCAATCCTCCTGTCAGCTGTAAGCCTGCCAGCGTCTATGAAAGCGCCTTTTAGCATGCAGGAGTTCTTGAATTTCGTCAGGAAGATATTGCTTCCGGTTCAGGTGGCACTTTGTCGTGGTGGAATTTTTGTAGGAATCGTTTAAGATATTTGTGAAGTGGTCAACTTTGTCTTCTAACTGTCCCCGGTTCCTCATTGCTGGGACTTCATCTGTGTGTAGTCCTACCAGATCAGAGTACATTTCCCAGTTTGTACTGTACGTGTTGTAGGCCCTTCTTGGGCCCTCATGACTGGTACTTGCTAGTTCTAGGGTCACCGGGTTGTGGTCTGAGGCGAGTTCATTATGTACCATAGGGTTGAAAACCCACCAATAGTTCTTTACAATGAAGATGTCCAGCATGTCTGGTCTGAAGAGTTCATTGGTGTGGTAGTGTGTAGGCTTCTCAGGGGCTACTACTATGACGTCATTCAGTTGCTCGGTGAGATTGTGGATATTTCTGCCATCGGCAGTGGCGACCCGACAACCCCATGCCCTGTGTCTGGAGTTCAAGTCTCCACCGATGATGACTCTCCTCGCTAAACCTAATAGTAACTCTAGGTCTGGTGTAGGAACAGCTCTACCAGGAGGATGGTAGGCTGCCACCAGAACGACTGGGGAATTGTTTCGTTCTAACTCTATCCCAGCTGCTTGTATTCTAGATAGTTGAGGTATAACAACTTGTCTATGTGCTAGATAATTCTTCACTAAGACTGGTGCCCCACCCCCAGGACGGTCTAGTCTATCTGGTCTATAGAAACAGTAATTCCTGATGCGAAAGTTGTGATGATGTTTGAAGTGTGTCTGACTTACAAGTGCAACAACCACCCTATTGTCATCTAAGAAAATTTCTAAAACATGCTTTTGATGGTGGATGCCGCTGGCATTCCAGACTAATGTGGTTAAGGTGTCTGGGTGATTACGGGCCGTTGAAGAAAGACATCACAACATTAGCAATGATCATAATCATTTAAATGTAGTCTGGGGCAGACATTAGTTGCTCCATTGTTGCTTTTATTATAGAAATGATTTTTGGAACGTTGAGGTTACTCAAGAGGCGAGCAATGTTGTGAATCCGAGAGAGCGTTTCCGCTCCTCCTTGCAATCTAGGGGTGTCGCTCGTTGGTAGGTCCAGGCTGTCTGAGGTTGTTCAAAGGCCTGTGGTATTGTCGCCGCAGTGGCGGCAGAGATGGGTGGCGTGGTGTTGGGATTTGCAGCAGGTTGTCCTGCTGTTGCTCCACTATTTTGTCTTAGTCTGGGATACTTTCGAGCGTTCGGAGTGGGTGATGGGTTTGACGAAGCTACCACTCTTGCATTGCTCCTGGACCTCATGGCGTTTGCCATTTCAATCCAAGCGGGACATTTACGAAAGCTGACAGAGTGCTTCCCCTTGCAGTTTGCACATGTAGGATCCTCTTTCTCTGTTTTGATACAGAGGTTGGTGAAGTGGTTCCCACCACACTTAACTCAACAAGGCTCAGCATTGCAGTTGCGAGAGCTGTGATTGAACCTCTGGCACCTGTAACACTGAGTAGGGCCGTCGCTTCTTTTGTAGGCTTCGATGTGGACCTTATGACAGACTAAATTGGTTACACTGTAGATATCGTCGAAGTTCTCACATCGGACATTGGGGCTTTTGTGGCAGTCTTGTTCGTGGTTCTTCATCCTAACTACCAGTTGGACGTTGTATCCTAGTTCAATGAGTTCCTGTTTGATGTCAGCTTCCTCCACGAATGGCGGAAGCTTTTCGGTGACGACTTTTACTATCATTTTGGGATCGATGTCGTAGGTATGATACTAGATTCCCCGGTTTCTCAGGAATCTTACGACATAGTCTAAATCCAGCTGGTTGTATAGCTGGAATTTGACTGTGTCGCCCCTGTATATGGCAAGTATTTTTCTTTAATTCCTGGTTTAAACTCTCTGAAGAGTCCTAGGTAACCTTCCACCTGGTAGCTAACGATGGGGTGGTATTCATCTTTGTTGGGTGTTTTCTGTGCCGACCCTGAAGGGGGAGCATCAGCATCATCTTGGGGCAGGGCCGCGAATTTGTTTGATATGGAAACAGAATAATCCATGTGGATGTCTTCTGTGTCCGGGAGAGGCGTAGCAAGAGCCGTGTCCATCTCTGTTACCTTTTGTTTGGGTTGTCTGGGGGATGACTCTCTTGGTTCGCCCTCCTTGCGTGTTGCTTTGTGTTCGCCCATGTTGGTTTGGCCGTGGTAGTCCAGAGGGCTGCCACAGTGGCCTGGGGTTGCAGTGTAAGCAGGATCTATTACCTTAGACTTCTGGCACTGGAAAAGCCCACCAGGCACCACACAGGGAGTATCAAATGCACCTTGCTTAAATGGTGATTCAAATGGCTCTGAGCACTAAACTTCTAAGTCCATCAGTCCCCTAGAACTTAGAACTAGTTAAACCTAACTAACCTAAGGACATCAAACACGTCCAAGCCCGAGGCAGATTCGAACCTGCGACCGTAGCGGTCACGCGGTTCCAGACTGTAGCGCCTAGAACTGCTCGGCCACACCGCCCGGCGCAAGGTTTCAAGTGTAGTGCTGACCCAATCGACACGAACGCGGTTTACCGGGCGGCGCCATGGACCCTGGCTCGGAATATTCTATAAACGTGGGGGAAGCAGAGTGTGGGGCTCTGCAGCGTGATGTCGGGATGTTGGCGTAAGAACAATACTTCGTTCACTTACGCGCTTAGTTCCCGCCTAACCTGGAATTTCGACGAGAATCATGAACAGTCCCGTAAAACACCGACAAATTTCCTCGCTTGTATACTCGTAGCCGGCCGCGGTGGTCTCGCGGATCAGGCGCTCAGTCCGGAACCGCTTGACTGCTACGGTCGCAGGTTCGAATCCTGCCTCGGGCATGGATGTGTGTGATGTCCTTAGGTTAGTTAGGTTTAAGTAGTTCTAAGTTCTAGGGGACTGACGACCACAGATGTTAAGTCCCATAGTGCTCAGAGACATTTGAACCATTTGTATACTCGTAAAAGAGCAACAAGCGATCGAAACGCCCTCGCGACCGAGTGCCGTCGCCCACGCGGCACACCAGGCAGCACGAACAACGACAGCTCGGCACAAAGGACAGCACCAAGTACAGGACTCCCGCTCTGTAGGAACAGGCAGCTTGGAATGGCCACCAGTGACCAGAGAGGACCATGGCAGCCGTGTCTAGCTGGCGCGGACCGCAGAGCGAACACCCAATGCGGCGCGGATCTACATCTCACAGGCATAAATACTGGACTCGACCCGCTCAAGGACCATTGTCGAGTAGCACCTGAAGAAGACAGCGAGTTTCACCGTCGAAATATCGTGCGAGAACGACGCGAACATCCAGCAGAAGTCCCGTTTTTTCATAATGTCAACAGATCGCCGGGAAAGCCTGAAGAATTACAAAATATTTAAGTGATTAACATTGCAAGATTACAGGTTAATGCAGGCGCGAGATAATCCACTGCAAATGTGGTACATTAATAACAATTGGAACCGCTAGAATATTGACTGAAAGCATGCAAGCGTGCATGCGTTGTATTGCACAGGTGCCGATGCTAGTATGTGGGGTGGAGTTCCATGGCTTTTGCACTTGGTCAGTCAATACAGGGACGGATAATACTGTTTGTGACTGACTGGATTTGTCATCTGATGATGTCCCATATGTGGTTGATTGTAGACAGATCAGGTGCTCCATCAGGCCAAGGCTACATGTCGACAAACTGTAGAGCATGTTGGACTTCAACAGTCGTATGTGGGCGAGCGTTTCGCTGTTACAAAACACCCCCTAGAACGCTGTTGATGAATGGCAACGCAACAGGTCGAATCACCAGACTTATGTATAAATTTGCAGTCAAGGTGCGTGGAATAACTACGAGTGCGTTCCTGCGTTGATACGAAATCGAGCTCCTGACCATAACTGCACGTGTAGCTTGTAATGGATCTGGGATATGTTTTTTTTACTGTATTTGTCGATACCAAATTGTAAATGTTTTTTTTAATACTTTTTGTCAGAATTTATTGTAATTTGCCTTATTATATATTAATTTACTTATGTTTTTGAGAGTGAAAGCATATTGATTACTATTAGTAAATGTATCGAAGAATAGCGAAGAGACTGATTACAAGTGGAAGCTTGTGTGTTGTGTAAAATATCTTTGACGCTGGAGTCGTTTTTGACTATAGTCAGTCGGCAGGTAACTCTTGGTGTGTGTTGACGGAAGAACAATGTCAAGGTCGCCGTCATAAATAATTTTGAATTATGTTACTACTTTTTTTGTATTAACCATAAAAAAAGAAACTACATTTGAAGAAATGGTATTTGAAACACCAAAATGAGGCAAACACGTTGAACCACGTCTTTTCTGCAGCCGACAAAGATGCATTGTGGAATCATACTTAGACAACTGAAGCCAAGACTAATATCGCCTTGCAAACGTCTAACGGAAAAGGTACTGTCACGAAATATGGCAAATTTAAGTAAGTAGTGACAATATTTTCAACTTGTGTCTTAGCCGGGATACAATAATATTTCAAGCTCCAGTGTGTTTAGCATACGGAAAGATTGGTTGCAGTCTCTCATCAGGCCTCTTTCTAATCAACACACGGACGTCACTGGCACCGAGGCAGAACCAGTTTTCATCAGAATACACAAAAATGGTTCAAATGGTTCTGAGCACTATGGGACTCAACTTCTGAGGTCATTAGTCCACTAGAACTTAGAACTAGTTAAACCTAACTAACCTAAGGACATCACAAACATCCATGCCCGAGGCAGGATTCGAACCTGCGACCGTAGCGGTCTTGCGGTTCCAGACTGCAGCGCCTTTAACCGCACGGCCACTTCGGCCGGCAAAATACACAAAAGACCTCCACCCTCCCCTCTAGTGATAATGATGACGTTTGGTTTGTGAGGCGCTTAACTGCGTGGTCATCAACGCCTGTACAAAGTCCCAATTTTTTCACAGTCCAATCAAGCCACTGTCACGAATGATGATGATGATGATGATGATGATGTGAACAACACAAACACGCAGCTCCCGGGCAGATAATATCCACAACCCGGCCTGGCATCGATCCCTAGACCCCATGATCCAGAGGTAGCAATGGTAGCTACTAGACCACGAGTTGCAGACTTTCTCCTCCAATGAACTCTCGCTTGACGTCAATGAAGTCACAAATGGCGGTGGTTTAGGGTCAGTGGAACGGATGCTGAAGGGCGTCCGGCTCTGAGCTCCCCTTGAAGTAACCGGTTTTTACCAGTTCATGGTGTGACTGTGGTGCCAACCGATGCTCAGATTGCTGCTGCAGGTGCAGTACGATGCGCCACAGCCATACGCTGGACACGATGGTCTTCCCTTTCGATAGTCCCATGTGGTCATCCGTAGCCATGTTTTCTTGCTACTGTACATTCCCTTGACCACCAGCAGTCATGTACAGTGGCTACATTCCTGCCAAGTCTTTCTGCAGTATCGGAGAAGGAACATCCAGCTTCTCATAGCCCCGTCACGCGACGTCGTTCAAACTCAGTGAACTGTTGATAACGGCCTCTTTGTCGCTGTAAAGACTTTCTTGACTACCGTCCACTCGCCACATCAGCGGTAACTAATACTCACTACCGTCACCGCTGTACTTAAAGCAAACATGATTGGCGTCGTCATAGTGGCGCTACTAGCGCCACTCTATGAGACTGGCGCAAAATTTGAATAGACAGCGCCTTTCACGTGTAGAAACACGCCTACGAATTTCGATTCTTTTCCGTCAGTGAATAATGCCAGCCGGGACATCGCTCCTCGGGGAATTTCTTTGTTGAAGACGGCGCTCTTTAGCAGACGTGTTCTAACGTTGATCTACCGACATTTCCAGCTACAGTGGAAATGAGTCTCCTAGTCGCATGAAACACGTTTCATACTTAGGTTAGATAACCTCGGGCAAGTACAGAAAGGGCAACAGCCTCAAAGGCTGTGGGGCAAAGTCAGGACATGCGGGGACCAAGCAGCAATCGGTACTGTAATTGTAAACTGTCGAAGCTGCGTTGGTAAAGTACCGGAACTTCAAGCGCTGATAGAAAGCACCGAAGCTGAAATCGTTATAGGTACGGAAAGCTGGCTGAAGCCAGAGATAAATTCTGCCGAAATTTTTACAAAGGTACAGACGGTGTTTAGAAAGGATAGATTGCATGCAGCCGGTGGTGGCGTGTTTGTCGCTGTTAGTAGTAGTTTATCCTGTAGTGAAATAGAAGTGGATAGTTCCTGTAAATTGTTATGCATGGAGGTTACACTCAACAACCGAGCTAGGTTAATAATTGGCTCCTTTTACCGACCTCCCGACTCAGCAGCATTAGTGGCAGAACAACTGAGAGAAAATCTGGAATATATTTCACATAAGTTTCCTCAGCGTGTTATAGTCTTACACGGAGATTTCAATTTACCAGATATAGACTGGGAGACACAGATGTTTAGGACAGGTGGTAGGGACAGAGCATCGAGTGCCATTATACTGAGTGCAATATCCGAAAATTACGTCCAGCAATTAAACAGAGAACCGACTCGTGGAGATAACATCTTGGACCTACTGATAACAAACAGACACGAACTTTTCGACTGTGTATGCGTAGAACAGGGAATCAGTGATCATAAGGCCGTTGCAGCATCCCTGAGTATGAAAGTAAATAGGAATATAAAAATGGGAGGAAGGTTTATCTGTTTAGCAAGAGTAATAGGAGGCAGATTTCAGACTACCTAACAGATCAAAACGAAAATTTCTGTTCCGACATTGACAATGTTGAGTGTTTATGGAAAAAGTTCAAGGCAATCGTAAAATGCGTTTTAGACAGGTACGTGCCAAGTAAAACTGTGAGAGACGGGAAAAACCCACCGTAGTTCAACAACAAAGTTAGGAAACTACTGCGAAAGTAAAGACAGCTTCACTGCAAGTTTAAACGCAGCCTAAACGTCTCAGACAAACAGAAGCTAAACGATGTCAAAGTTAGCGTAAGGAGGGCTATGCGTGAAGCGTTCAGTGAATTCGAAAGTAAAATTATATGTACCGACTTGACAGAAAATCCTAGGAAGTTCTGGTCTTATGTCAAATCAGTAAGTGGCTCGAAACAGCATATCCAGACACTCTAGGATGATGATGGCATTGAAACGGAGGATGACACGCGTAAAGCTGCAATACTAAACACCTTTTTTCCAAAGTTGTCTCACAGAGGAAGGCCGCACTGCAGTTCCTTCTCTAAATCCCCGTACAAACGAAAAAATCGCTGACTTCGAAATAAGTGTCCAAGGAATAGAAAAGCAACTGAAATCACTCAACAGAGGAAAGTCCACTGGACCGAGGGGATACCAATTCGATTCTACACAGAGAACGCGAAAGAACTTGCCCCCCATCTGACAGCTGTGTACCGCAAGTCTTTAGAGGAACGGAAGGTTCCAAATGATTGGAAAAGAGCACAGGTAGTCCCAGTCTTCAAGAAGGGTCGTCGAGCAGATGCGCAAAACTATAGACCTATATCTCTGACATTGATCTGTTGTAGAATTTTAGAACATGTCTTTTACTTGCGTATCATGTCATTTCTGGAAACCCATAATGTACTCTGTAGGAATCAACATGGATTCCGGAAACAGCGATCGTGTGAGACCCAACTCGCTTTATTTGTTCATGAGACCCAGAAAATATTAGATACAGGCTCCCAGGTAGATGCTATTTTCCTTGACTTTCGGAAGGCGTTCGATACAGTTCCGCACTGTCACCTGATAAACAAAGTAAGAGCCTACGGAATATCAGACCAGCTGTGTGGCTTATTGAACAGTTTCTAGCAAACAGAACACACCATGTTGTTGTCAATTGAGAGACGTCTACAGACGTTAAGGTAACCTCTGGCGTGCCACAGGAGAGTGTTACGGGATCATTGCTCTTCACAATGTATACAAATGACCTAGTAGATAGTGTCGGAAGTTCCATGCGGCTTTTCGCGGATGATGCTGTAGTATGCAGAGAAGTTGCAGCATTAGAAAATTGCAGCGAAATGCAGGAAGATCTGCAGCGGATAGGCACTTGGATCAGGGAGTGGCAACTGACACTTAACATAGACAAATGTAATGTATTGCGAATACATAGAAAGAAGGATCCTTTATTGTATGATTATATTATAGCGGAGCAAACACTGGTAGCAGTTACTTCCGTAAAATATCTGGGAGTATGCGTGCGGAATGATTTGAAGTGGAATGATCATATAAAATTAATTGTTGGTAAGGCGGGTGCCAGGTTGAGATTCATTGAGAGAGTCCTTAAAAATGTAGTCCATCAGCAAAGGAGGTGGCTTAAAAAACACTCGTTCGACCTATACTTGAGTATTGCTCATCAATGTGGGATCCGTACCAGGTCGGATTGACAGAGGAGCTAAAGAAGATTCAAAGAAGAGGGATGCGTTTCGTCACAGGGTTATCTGGTAAGCATGATAGCGTTACGGTGATGTTTAGCAAGCTCGAGTGGCAGACTCTGCAAGAGAGGCGCTCTGCATCGCGGTGTAGCTTGCTGTCCAGGTTTCGAGAGCGATCGTTTCTGGATGAGGTATCGAATATATTGCTTCCCCCTACTTATACCTCCCGAGAAGATCACGAATGTAAAATTAGAGAGATTCGAGTACGCACGGAGGCTTTCCGGCAGTCGTTCTTCCCGCGAAACATAAGCGACTGGAAGAGGAAAGGGAGGTAATGACAGTGGCACGTAAAGTGCCCTCCGCCACACACCGTTTGGTGGCTTGCGTAGTATAAATGTAGGTGTAGATGTAAATGTAGATGTAGATGTAGATACTGCATCAGACCGATGGTCGTGTACGGTTACTCCAAAGGAGCAAACGGCACTCTTGATACAGGTTCTGTGTGCAGACATATGGCTGTGGGGACTGCATTATGCTATGGGGGCTATTCCGCTGGGCTTCCGTGGGACTTGTGGTAGTAATCGGAGGCAACTTGACAGATGCGGACAACGCAACCATTATTCCACACCACCTGTATCCATTCACGTTTATTGTCTTTTTCGGCGGTGGTAGCATCTTATGAGGGATAACTATCCGCATCTCAATACCAGAATCGTATAGTGGCTAACTGCCTGATGCTGAATTCACGTTGACTCCTTGGCCTCCACATTCGCTGATTTGAACTTGATGGAATACACCTCAGACACTCGACGCCCTTAAACCTGCGGCCCGTAGATTGTGTGCTGCTGCACTGGGTTCAAAAGACGAACCGCCACGCTATTAATTCTGCGTGCTAATGATTGCCTAACACCCTTAAAACAAACCGGTATCTACATCTACATCTATACTCCGCAAGCCACCTGACTGTGTGTGGCGGAGGTTACCTTGAGTACCTCTATCGGTTCTCCCTTCCATTCCAGTCTCGTATTGTTCGTGGAAAGAAAGATTGTCGGTATGCCACTGTGTGGGCTCTAATCTCTCTGATTTTACCCTCATGGTCTCTTCGCGAGATATACATAGGAGGGAGCAATGTACTGCTTGACTCCTCGGTGAAGGTATGTTCTCGAAACTTCAATAAAACCAGTACCGGAATTAACTGCTTCCAGTTGCTGACCTGCTATATTGTAGCTAAATGATAAAGGATCTTTCTTTCTGTGTATTTGCAGCACATTACACTTTGTCTACATTGAGATTCAATTACCATTCCCTGCACCATGCGTCAATTCGTTGCAGATACTCCTGCATTTCAGTACAATTTTCCATTGCTACAACCTCTCGATGTACTACAGCATAATCCGCAAGAAGCCTCTGTGAACTTCTGATGTTATCCACAAGGTCATTTATACATATACTGTGAATAGCAACGGTCCTACGACACTCCCCTGCGGTACACCTGAAAGCACTCTTACTTCGGAAGACTGCTCTCCATTGAGAATGACATGCTGCGTTCTGTTATCTAGGAACTCTTCAATCCAATGACGCAATTGGTCTGATTGTCCATATGCTCTTACTTTGTTCATTAAACGACTGTGGGGAACCGTATCAAACACCTTGCGGAAGTCAAGAAACACGGCATCTACCTGGGAACCCGTAGCTATTGCCCTTTTTGTCTCGAGGACGAATAGCTCAAGCTGGGTTTAACACGATAGTCTTTTTCGAAATCCATGCTGATTCCTAAAGACTAGATTTCTAGTCTCCAGAAAAGTCATTATACTCGAACATAATACGAGTTCCAAAATTCTACAACTGATCGACGTTAGAGATATAGGTATATAGTTCTGCACATCTGTTCGACGTCCCTTCTTGAAAACGTGGATGAGCTGTGCCTTTTTCCAATCTTTTGGAACGCTACGCTCTTCTAGAGACCTACGGTACACCGCTGCAAGAATAATGACTTCAGCTTCAACCAAATGGGCAACTAGTCCTTCTGGAATGTCATTCGGTGTCTCGTGCATCAAACGCTTCCTCTCCCGCCACAAAAAGAAAACTATAGGACTGAGGTCATAAGAACATGAAGGCGACCGTACTGGCCCAGCCTTCTCAGTTCATTCATTAGCAATTTTTCTAAATGTTCTCTGACGTCAACAGCAAAGTGTTCTGTGGTCCCATCACGCTAGAACCATAATCGTTGCCCGTATGCTAGTGGACCATTGTTCTGCTTTTTTTCCAGTACTTCACGCAGAAAGACATGGTAATTTTCTCCACCTAGCACGTTAGGTAGAATATGCTACCCATTCAGATGGCCGTGAGTAGCACTAACCCACACATTTACGGTTGTACCAGAGTGACGTGGTTGGGATCCACTGGTATTCTGTGACTGGGAGTAGGTTGCGCTAAAACTGACTGTAGGCTTTTTTTTTTAATCCCTTAATTCCAGACCTCTGAAATTGGCCCAGTTCGACCTGCGTGGCATCTGTAGCAATAACGCTGCGAACCTCGGAATTGTTTATACTGGACGACAGATGGATAGTAAATGTGCTCTTTTTCTGAAACAGGGACCTGAACAGCTAATGTGACCTGTTGGACCTTTCTACCTTCTTGTAACTCCAACTGATACACAATTGGCTGGGTATGTTAGTATTCAAAACCACATTAAATAAGACACAGAGCCGGCCAGTGTGGCTGAGCGGTTCTAGGCGCTTCAGTCTGGAACCGCGCGACCGCTACGCTCGCAGGTTCGAATCCTGCCTCGGGCATGGATGTGGGTGATGTCAGTAGGTTAGTTATGTTTAAGTAGTTCTAAGTTCTAGGGGACTGATGACCTCAGATGTTAAGTCCCATAGTGCTCAGAGCCATTTTTTAAGACACAGAAAAAATAAATATTTCATCAGAAACGCATACACTGCTAAGAATTCATTAAACACGTCAAGAAAATGAAATCCTAATATCAATCAAAATTAAATGACATGGCGGAAAATGCATTCAATTCACTATCACACAGTTGGTTCAAAAATGGTTCAAATGGCTCTGAGCACTATGGGACTCAACTGCTGTGGTTATTAGTCCCCTAGAACTTAGAACTAGTTAAACCTAACTAACCTAAGGACATCACAAACATCCATGCCCGAGGCAGGATTCGAACCTGCGACCGTAGCGGTCTTGCGGTTCCAGACTGCAGCGCCTTTAACCGCACGGCCACTTCGGCCGGCCACACAGTTGGTATTTATTAAAAAGCACATAATCCGTGCATTATACTTCACACAATTACCACCACCTACTGGTAGTGTTTAACACGCAGGTTAAATGGTCACCACTGGGTTACTAATGACAAAACCACAGCTATAGCAGAGTAAGTACTTACATAACACGGGTATTACCACGTATCCGGTTAGTAATAATGAGTACTCTGAATCAGTAGACACACTATAGACTACTCACTAAGCTACAACTACCCAACCTAGTGCGCTCATTCCATACTAATTTTAATGACAACATTGTCACTTACAACTAAAGCATTAAGTCGCAGAATATGACTTACAACTGTAGGGCATGAACCCTCCTTCCCTAAGACAAAACTAGCCTCAGCTTATGTACATGTTCAATAAACAGTGGGAAAATATCCCCTTTATAATGGCAAGAGCTTTAGCCTGGCCAGTACTAAGAATGGAACACAGGTATATGGCACTAGCTTTGCTAAAGTAGCCAGCACGAAAGTAGAGTCCTCTAGAGTCCAGGTCATGGCCGCTGCCTGCCACCAGCAGCGGGGGTGCGGGCTGTGATTTGCCCGCCTCTCGGCTCTGTTGCCATGTAGGTACTGTTAGTGGCGCGGTAGGGTCAGAGCAGCTGAAAGCTCAGTGTTACCCTGCTATATCGAGTGTTCATGTCTGATCTCAGTGTCTTACTGTCCTGAGAAAGGTGCTTTGACGTGTGTTCGGTGGTGAACAACAATGCAGGAGCAACAGCCTACTTATAGGGCTCCTCCGACCATTGTACGTGAAGGGCGGAAATTCATTCGTGAACAATCGAAAATTATCATATCGAATGTTCTCAATTTTTTTACTGATCTGGCCGATAATGAAGAATCAAGGAATAACATATATTTTGCGCAAATTCATAAACTTACTGCTAAAGCGTGTAAAGTCAGCTGTAGGCCGTATTAGCAAATCTGTGTCATTGGCAGAATCTCCAAACATGAATCACTGTTTCGGTTCTCCAAGAAAGGGATACGAACGTGAACGCTAATCAAGCGACTTTGACGATTTTAACAAAGAGCTCGTGCATAGAACTTTACTTGGATATTAAGACAGACGAGAGTATCCAACAGCTAAAAAAATACAGACTGACCTCCGTGGAAAACATTAATTACTCGGGCTCAGAGACCTCCGTTCTTCGTCTTCTCCGCACCTTTCGTTTCCGATTCAAGAAGTGTAATGACGGACGGAAATTCTTAATGGACCGCAGAGACATTGCAGCAGCAGAAGCTATTTTTTGCGTACAATGCACTTCTTGCGTGCTGAAGGCACCAGGCCTGTAGTGTACTTGGATGAAACTTGCGTTCACAGAACCACACCAGAAAGTATATATGGCACGACTCCAAAGGAAACGGCGGTTTGAAAATGCCTACTGGTACAGGTGGCCGATTAATCATCGCCCACGCTGGTTCATTAATCACAGGATTCATACCAGACGCCAAACTTCTTTTTCGTGGTGGAAAAAGTTCTTGCCAATCCGATCACCATTCAGAAATGAATAGATATGTTTGTAAGAATTGGTTTATTCGACTGTTGTCTGCGTTGGAAGAAGGGTCAATTATCGTGATGTATAACGCCAACTACCACTCCATTCAGATATAAAAGCTGCCACGTTAAAATTAACGTAAGGCAGATATTATTTTTCATTTTCAGTCCGTGCAACGAAGGCTGAACTCCTGTTTAAGGAAGAAATCGTAGGTGCCAAAAAGACATCAATTATATCAACTGGCCAACGAAATGGCACACCAAGTGGTACGTCTACCATCGTGTCACTGCCAGTATAAAACCATTGAATTGATATGGGTCCAAGTAAAGCGAGAAGTGGCAAAAATAAATACTACTTTCAAACTTGCTGATGTCGAGAAGCTAACTCAAGAAGCTCTTGACAATGTTACTCAGCAAGACTAGGAGAAGTGCCTAAAACACGCAGAAGCATGACAAGAAACTGATTTCTTGAACCAGGGTTTAAAAGCCACCATAGTGCAATTTGTGATGATACACCTGGCTGAAACAAGCGACAGTGAATCTGAAGACAAGGAGCCAGAAGATCCTTCAGTTTAGGTAAGTGCCGTCTATGTAAAAAGCTGACTTGATTTAAATGTTTGTCTATTCATTTCACTTATAGAGGACACACTGCGAATGTTTTTCCCTTACAGTAGACGTCTGATAAATTTATGGCAAGTGGTGGCGATTAGTTTACTCGACAGTAACTGTCAATTAAAATGAGATTGTCAGTTCTGCATTAATTAACAACAGTTTTTCCTAAAAACCTGTATCGAATGTCTTTACATTCGGATAAAATCTTACTGCGTTCGGTTTACTTGTACAACCGAAATTTAATAACTTTTTTTCATAGAAGCATTTACTGGCTGTTTCGTAGGAAGGGTAATGCAGTTCATAAAATGACAAAACGTTGTGGTGGTTCTGTATCGACTGTATATATAAACAGTGCAGTAACATCAGAACAGTCTCAGCACCTATTCTGATTCTCCGAGAAGAGCATAGAAATCTATGAACTGTATTACTTTAGCATGACAGAGGGTAGCATCCGATGGCTAGAGAAATAAAGGGTAAATGTCAGTGATAAAATTGATTATTCTGGCCAGTCACTTCAATGCACTGTCTCCTCCGCCCACTTGGTTTTTAATTCAGAAACTGTAATGATGGACGAAATTCGTAACACAAGCCAGGGGCATTGCAGTAATAAGAACGAGGTTTTTGGGTACCAAGCAGATTTAGGTAAAACTTGGGTTTCACAAAACCTTTCAAACAAGTATTTTGCTCGATTTCAGTGAAAATATTGGCTTCAAAATAACTACAATTACTTTTGCGTAGCCTATATTGTAGTTTTCTTAACAACTTTCTCGTGGTAAGTTTCTTCGTAGTCCGACAGAACGAAAATTCATCAGCGACTACATTTTTCGCTATGCAGTAGGCACAGTTTCACATCTCTTATGATATTTTATGTTCCCGAAATAAAAGACGCAGCTGTAAGCTTTGAGGATGTTCGTATATTTTTTTAGTCCCATTACATTAGTGATTCTGTGACTACCACAGGTTGGAGTAAAAAATTATTTTCCTCCGAAATTCCTTGTAACGTTAATTTTCACTTTTTTCCTAGCAGCTAGTGAGAATTTTCTTTTGGAAAGTACTCCATCATAGTCTAGATTAAAAATAGAATTGCCAAATATCTTTTTAATTTTTACGAACATTTGAAATTATCACTATAAAAAGCTGCCAATGCTGTAAGACGACGAGATGACCTTGAAGCCCTATTTTCGTGCTAGCCACTATAGTAGCCCACTAACTTTGGATTATCACTGGTATAATGACAACAGCTCCTGGTGTAGGATTCCACTGACGGTATGGATGAACACTCATAGCTATTACAGGCGGTTTCTTAGAACAAATCACCAGTATTTGGCAGTGATCGACATGTAACCCTAAACTCAAATTTTATAGAACTGATGGTGTTACAAACAGATGGCCTGAATTATACTTAAGAAACAGAATGAAAAGGCTTATGCTAAATAACTCAGACAGTGTCACAAACAAGCAAATTTTAGTTACTGGGAAAACGTGACAAACAGAGTCCCAGAACATTGAATTTTGGATCCGCTCCTCTTCCTAATATACCAGGTGATCAAAAAGCCAGTATAAATTTGAAAACTTAATAAACCACAGAATAATGTAGAAAGAGAGGTAAAAATTGACACACATGCTTGGAGTGACATGGGGTTTTATTATACCAAAAAAAAAAAAACAGTTCACAAAATGTCCGACAGATGGCGCTGGACAGCAAAACGTCAGTGACTGCTACCGTGACGGGTGAGAGGTACGCCGATATGTTACAGAATCGTACGATCCCCAGCCTGGCTGATAAACACCTGCTGGAACGTACGATGTTTATGCAGGATGACGCTCCACCCCATATTGCTAGACGCGTGAAAGATCTCTTGCCCGTGTCGTTTGTTGATGATCGTGTGCTCAGCCGCCACTTTCCTCATGCTTGGCCTCCCAGGTTTCTAGACCTCAGTCCGTGCGATTATTGGCTTTGGAGTTACCTGAAGTCGCAAGTGTATCGTGATCGACCGACATTTATAAGGGTGCTGAAAGACAACATCCGACGCCAATGCCTCTCCATAACTCCGGACATGATTTACAGTCCTGTTCACAACATTATTCCTCAACTACAGCTATTGTTGAGGAATGATGGTGGACATATTGAGCATTTCCTGTAAAGAACATCATCTTTGCTTTGTCTTACTTTGTTATGCTAATTATTGCTATTCTGATCAGATGAAGCGCCATCTGTCGGACAAAAAAATGGCTCTGAGCACTATGGGACTTAACATCTGAGGTCATCAGTCCCCTAGAACTTAGAACTACTTAAACCTAACTAACCTAAGGACATTACACACATCCATGCACGAGGCAGGATTCGAACCTGCGACCGTAGCGGTCACGCGGTTCCAGATTTTAGCGCCTAGAACCGGTCGGGCACTCTGAGGGCTCTGTCGGACATTTTGTGAACTTTTGTAGTTTTTTGGTTCTAATAAAACCCCATGTCATTCCAAGCATGTGTGTCAATTTGTACCTCTCTATCTACATTATTCCGTGATTTATTCAGTTTTCAAATTTATACTGACTTTTTGACCACCCGGTATGTGAATGACATTTTACTTAACAATCAACAAGTAAAACTGGCACTTTTTTGCAGACGGTAATAGAGTTATAGTAAATCTTATCAGAGACAAAGCAAAAGAAGAAATAGTTAATAAAATTTTCCAAATAATTATCATATGGTTCTGTGCAAATTGACTCTCCTTATATTAAAAAACCACTATAATCAGTTTGGTAAAACAAATAGCCGTACCAACAACTGCTGTAGGACATGAGTAGGAGTAAGTAAGTAGGGTAGATGCTCCGAATTTCCGGGTGTACATATTGATGCAAACTTGAAGCAAATTATTGAGCTTCTCAAACAATCAAGTTCAGTTACTTTTGCTCTTTCTGTAATTGCTAATCTTGGAAACAAACGTATGAACTTCCTGATATTTTTTGCATATTTCCACTCGATAACGTCTTACAGGCGTAACTCATCACTTAGAAAGAAAGTACCGATTGCACAAAAGCGAGCAGTGAGAATAATATGTGGTGTTCACCCACGGACGTTATGTAGGTACCTCTTCAAGGAGCTATGCATTTTAACTGCTCATTCACATTCCATATACTCGCTAAAGAAATTCATCATAAATAGCTCATCACTATTTGAGAAGAACAGTGACGTCCATACCTACAACACTAGAGGAACAAATGAGCTTCATAACTCATTGTTAAGGCTATCAACAGGCAGCAATAAAATTTTTTGATCATTTGCCCAATAAAATAATAGTCTGACAGGTAGTGAAGCAAGATTTATATCTAGTTTGAAATCATTTTCCAGGCCAACTACTTATAGTTCACTGACGAATTTCTGCTTAAAAACTGGTAGCCAGTAAACAATAAGTAAATAAATGTAGTTACATGAACAGGAATAAAATAATAATGTGTTAATTAATGTTAACACTAATCATCTATACATATCCTGTAAAGTGACTCATTACACATCATCATTTCGATTTCGTCCAGCTGTACATCCACTCATGGTGAGGCAGTGACGGATTCCCAGAAAGCCTGTTCTTTCATGATAGCTCATTCTGCGACAAGCAGGTAATTAGAAAAGCATATTGTATTCATGAAACCTTCTGGGTTGAGGGGCTGTTACCATACCAAGGCATATGCCTCAGTTGATCACTCTGCTTGGTTGGTTTCTTGTTGTTACTCGTTCCAGCTCTCTCATCTCATCTGACATCTGTAGTTCTCTCGTGCCGTCTTCAGACATGTGACCTCAAACAGTCTGCAATACATACATCAATATTACAATCCTAGTAAAATGCAAAAATTCCACTCCTATTAAATTTCCTTCAATAATTAAACATTAAAAATTCCTTTCTAATTTAACATCGTTTGATTGAATCTTCTCATTTATTTTCCAATTTTTTTTCCATTCATGACAGTTACTTCTTTAATGGACTTCTATTCCTTCCAAGATTTTTCTTTATACGTTTAATTTGCTTAATATCAGTTAAATCGTAATCGCCGGCCGCGGTGATCGTGCGGTTCTAGGGCTCCAGTCCGGAGCCGCGCTGCTGCTTCGGTCGCAGGTTCGAATCCTGCCTTGGGCATGGGTGTGATGTCCTTAGGTTAGTTAGGTTTACGTAGTTCTAAGTTCTAGGGGACTGATGACTACAGCAGTTGAGTCCCATAGTGCTCAGAGCCATTTGAACCATTTGAAATCGTAATCTCCATCTTCTTATCTAATATTATCAAAGTTTTTTTATTTGCATAATGAGAGTTATCTCAATTCATATTTTGGTTGGGAACTCAAGTAAGGTGTGTGCTAGTAGTTAATTGTTTTCATGCGGTTATTTATTATATTCACGCACTACTGGTTAACTGGGAGAGGTCTGCTGATACCTGGTAGTTGACTCACAATTACCTGAATACCTAAAACCATTTACCTGTAGCCCAACACTACTGAGGTCACCGTAAATTTTCTAACGCACCCTTTTAGCTATGTTCTGTTCTCTTCATTCGCTACTTTTTATGTTGTAAAAGGAGTCCTCCACATGTCCATAACATTCCATCTCATGAATTCGTTTTGTCTCTTACACTGTGTGTTTACTAAATTGTGGTGATCACTAACCTGAAACATAAACACAAGCATCATTGAACTATAACAGAAAATTACAAAACAAAATTATCTTGAGTTCGTGTTAATTCCTTCAGCGGTTCCTTACCTTATCACCTCTTACCCTTAATGACTACCTTTTGTCACAATTGCAATCGTTCATGGTCTGTCTATTTTTTACCGAAAATCTATGACTAGCTTACTCCTTCCTTAAACGTCAGTCATGTTACGCTCGTTCTTTTATCATTTCTCGTTTTTTCACTTTCATCGAGGTTTCCTCCGCAAACCCAACTGTCTGTCTTGTCAACAGTAACAAAAATTAACACATCACATTCTCTCCAAACTAGGAAATCGGCGTATTGTATTACTCATCCATTATCCTCGACTCTCAGTTTTCTTTCACGTCTGCTAAATCCTCACAGTGCAGTACACCTTGACGTTTGCTAGCCTCAAGCTCCCGTCATCTCGTTGCTACCCAACAGCATTCACATAAAATCACATTATCAACGTCCATGGCATATAGCTCAGTGCTTCTTCGCATCTGGCAAATATTTAAAAATGTAAACCTCAACCAATACTCACAACTTCATCAGGGCAACTACAGCCAATGAATCGTTTAATGCTTCTCTTCTCAGTATCTCCTGCACCATCTTCTTGGCTTCCCCTGACGACCCTCCTTCTAACAGACTTGAGACTGTTTGTTGTGTCCCTGCTCATCTCTATAATACTTCCTATTCCATAAACAACTTGAAACGTGCAATGTAATGATTTGCGGCTTTGTAGAATGTATAATTCTACGCTGTTCTGGTGAACAATTTTCTTTATGCTGAAAGATCCACAAAATACATCAAAGAATTTCCTGCTTAGATATCTGCTCTTCTTTGATCGTATCCATACTGTAATAAAACTTTGTCGCACAGAGTAAGCCTCACCTCCCTTATCATTTCTCTCTGATTCTTGTTCTTCTTTCTGCTATTGTGTTTATCCTCTCCAGAGGTAATTTTACAGTTTGCTGGTGGTATTTACGTCTAACAGATGAATAGCCTACAGTTCTTCTTATTTGATCTCCAGGTGGGTTGGTTAGTCAGAACTAATGTTGGTGTCGTACCAGTAGTTGCATGTGGTAATTCATTAATTACATCCTTAAAGTCTGCCAGATACAGTTCTGTGATTGATGTTGATTGAGACATTACAAACGACACATTCTAGCGATGTCTCACATTATTCTCACTGTGGAGTTCGAGGTGGGGTCGTATTGTGATATGCGATATTGTGATTTTGTTTCATGAAGTCCTTCCAGTACTTTGATCTAAACTGTGGCCCATTCTCTAACAGAACCCTCCCCACTTTTCTAACGACATGGAGAAACTATTTGTTAAAAACTCTCACTACTCATCTCCAGTGGCGTTATTAAATGGCGCAAACGTTACGAATTTAGAGGTAAGCTCAACAGTCACTAGTACATATCGAAGTCTCCTTTGCAAGACTGGTATTGGCCCAAAACTGTCCGTGGCCGCAGTGTTTCTTGGTGAGACCAATGTGTAGTAGTGGTAGGCTTTCTTACAATGTGCATATGCACTGAATACCTTTCTTATCCTCGTGTCTATATTATTAGTGATCTTTCTCTCTTAGCTTGCTGTATCATTTGCAGGGTCCAAAGCGAGTTCGACTGAAGTGCATAAACCACATAAACTTGTTGATAAATTCCACCGGGATGCACTGTAATCAATTGGTTCTCAACTGGGTTGGTTTTTCTGAACAAAGTGCCATTACTAATCAAGTAATATTGTGTAATACTCCCTGGAGTCCTGTCTTGCAATTTCACCTTATTTCCCTTACAATCGACCATTGTCCTTCTCTTTTCCGATATTAGCAAACACCGTGCAAAAAAAATTTTCGAATGTTACTATCTTCAAGTTGAAACGTCCCCTTTGAACAATTATACAATGACTGTGCTTAAACTGACACACAATATTTTTAGCGCAACGCAATCTGTCTTTCAGAAATCCGTACAAAAGAATGGCCCTGGTTAACATTAACCTATACGTTTCACAAATCACTTACCTCACAAAAATCTTCGTTACTCGAACTACTGCAATACAGCGAGCGCCACTACTGCCAGCTAAATAAAAGATTCAAACTACGGAAGGCACTAACTACTGATAGGCATAGTTAGCAAATGAAAGATTTTAATAGAGAACAAACAATCTGTTTACCTTAATAGTCATAATATACATAGCAGTTCATGACATCCAGTCTTACAAATTTCAAAACTCCGCCATCTCTCTCCACACATCCACCACTGCTGGCGGCTCACCTCCAACTGCGCAACGCTACGCGCTGTTCACATCCAGCTGCCCAACACTACAATGGCAGACAACAATGCAAACTAGCCACAGACTGCACACAGCACAGCCAGTGATTTTCATACCGAGCGCAACGTGGCGTTGCCAATATAAAAACCTAAACAGCCTACTTACATAGCCCCCATGCTCCCCACAAAAAATTTTACAAATTGTTTTGGGTATTGGCCAATACAGATTTGAAAAAAAATTTTCATAATTACAATAACAAAGAAATCAAATGCACACACTTATTGATACAATGTTGGTCAAAAGCTCAAATTTTCTCACAGTCCATAAAGACAGTCCTGATCAGTCATCACAGTAAAATTGCAGTGTTTTTCTCAAAGTCTGAGCAGTAAAAGAAAATGCACATGGAAGTAGTGGATTTCCATGCAGTGTTGAAGAAGTAGTGTTGTCCTTCCAACGGAAAGACAGTGCTAACTCTCGACATGCAGACAAGTAATGGGTCACAACAGAGCAAACCCACAGCAGAGTCAGTCCAAGTTTTGAAGAATATTGGTAGGTAGGTCATCACAGAGCAGACCCACTGTAGTCCTGGTAGAGATTACGGTATTGGTGGGTCATCAAAGGTTCAGACGCACTGTAGTCCTTGTAGAGACGGCCAGCAGCCATCTGTTGTGACTGTGCAGGTGCACAATCATCATTGAAGAGTCTTGCGGATAATATAGCAGGTCCATAAACCACTCATAAACCACTCACAAAGTTTTTGGAATTGTCCTTAGAACCAGCAATGCTGTTAACCAGTCCCTTGCTGAATTATCAACACACGTGCAAACACTAACAGTCCCTACTTCTCAAATATTGTTCATATACTATGACCAACAGAAACGTGTGCAGTGAAATGTAACTTACAAGTTAATAATTTGATGAACAGGTGTCAATTACAATTTTATAACATAAGAATACAATAACAAAGGTACAAAATACATCATTAAAGAACATAACAATACAGATAACATTTGTAGCAGTACAGGCTTTACAAAAGAATAGAAATAAACAGATAAATCAGTGTTACAGGAACTATGACATAAGTAAATATATAAAATAATGAGAAGAGTTTTCGAAACATTAATTTCACACATGAGCATTAAAACATAACAGAATAAATAATGTCTAAACATCTTTACAAAGAAAATAACATAGTATTTGAAAAATTCTACAACACAAATCTTATTAGCTAAACACATAAATACAGGAAAAAGACAAATACACAGGGGTACATAAACACATAGCGGAATAATACAAAAGGAAAAACAGGGTTCGTTTTCAGTGTAACATTTGTTAGTGCAGTCCAACCCAAAACTTCATTCCATAGATCTTTCATCTTATTTCAACATTTGTTTCCACCAAAGAAACCCTATCCAAGCATGCTTTCTGTATTTATATGTTCATATATTTCTTACCTCATTATTTATTTTCCATTATCTTACCTCATCATAGTAAATATCATAAATTAAGAGCTCCACAGTGTAATCATCATTTCCAAGAAAATCCTACCTAAACCTGTTGTTCCTAAACCCTACTTTTTTGTTCATATCCTCTTTTAAATACTTTTTTGGCCAAACCATTTTCTTATAGCTTCTCAATGCATTTCTTTCCATTCATCACAAATCGTTCTCTTCTATAGCCTACCCCATCTTAAGCTAACTTAAATCTACTGAGCTCAGATGCTACATCTACATCTACATTCATACTCCGCAAGCCACCCAACGGTGTGTGTCGGAGGGCACTTTACGTGCCACTGTCATTACCTCCCTTTCCTGTTCCAGTCGCGTATGGTTCGCGGGAAGAACGAGTGTCTGAAAGCGTCCGTGCGCGCTCTAATCTCTCTAATTTTACATTCGTGATCTCCTCGGGAGGTATAAGTAGGGTGAAGCAATATACTCGATACCTCATCCAGAAACGCACCCTCTCGAAACCTGGCGAGCAAGCTACACCGTGATGCAGAGCGCCTCTCTTGCAGAGTCTGCCACTTGAGTTTATTAAACATCTCCGTAACGCTATCACGGTTATGAAATAACCCTGTGACGAAACGCGCCGCTCTTCTTTGGATCTTCTCTATCTCCTCCGTCAACCCGATCTGGTACGGATCCCACACTGATGAGCAATACTCAAGTATAGGTTGAACGAGTGTTTTGTAAGCCACCTCCTTTGTTGCTGGACTACATTTTCTAAGCACTCTCCCAATGAATCTCAACCTGGTACCCGCCTTACCAACAATTAAGTTATGCTAATGCAATTAAGTTGAATGCTAAACTAAGGGACGAGGCAATGCAGCAGCACAGAATAATAAACACAAACAGGAATGACAAAAAAAAATGGAAATTGGCAAAGCAAGCAGCAGCAAATGCAATAACTTATATCTAAACATGACAAAGCTCAAGCAGAAAAAATATTACAGTAAAAATGGCCATTTTTAATACCTATGTCACATCTTAACACTAGAGTGATGTATCACGAGAACTTACACTAGCAGATAAGTTACCAAATCGTAAAAAAATTATTTATGCAATTCCTGTGAATGGAAATGTCTATTTACGTGCCCTCTGTTCTACGAAAGTACAATAGATGTAAAATGTTTCTCATCATTTCATTAGGCATTTTAGTAAATATCATAAATTAAGATCCCCACAGTATAATCATATGTTTTCAAGTTTGAGCGTGTCGTATTTGCGATGCTTTCTACAAAGGAATGTCAATAGCGAGGATAATGGCCTCCCTTTTCTTTTTTTCTTCTCTACCTGTGCCTCTGAAAGGCACACACTAATGGCTTTTTTCCAGGCGATTGTTGCACAGCTGGGTGCCCACGATGCATAACTTGAAGGTGGTCACTTAATTCTTACCGAAATATTTATGACACCAGTTTGCACTACAGAGAGTGACAGTCTCATATAAAAAGTTTCACAGGTCAAAAATTTGCGTTACAGATGTGTAGAAACAAAACCCTGTAAATATAACAGTGTCCAAAAAATTTGCGCTGGCATTGTGATACATTCATGCATATACACACATTTCATAACTCTTAAAGTACGATTCTTGGTTTCCAACATCCTTTTTCACAACCAGAGTCCCTAACCACTACTCATTGTTCCTTACTTTATTACACATATACATATTCATAGACACTTATTCTATATTTCATCATATTAAATACATAGCATAATCAAATTCCTCATATAGCATCAGCTTATTGATCATAAACATACCTCAACAGCATAATACACATCGTCATCATAATAATAATATCATAACACTTCAGTCAAATCTCAAAATCGTCGTAGCTTCCTCCAATAATTTCAAAACCTAAAGAAAATTCTCTGCTCATTTCAATAGTGTCATCTACCTCAAACGCACTTTAAAATCATGCTCCCTTACCAAATACATCATTCAAAGCTCTCATAGTATCACAATGGTACCGAAAAAAAAAATGAACAGTTCACAAAGTACAGACAAAATACAATTTCATAAGTGTGAAGTTGCCCAACTGTGTAATTGCGTAAACGTGTGTCACTGATGTAGTAAAAAAAATGTTTATCTCTCAGTTAAATAATCAGATAGCTGCGTAATTCTGTGTTAGAGAAACATGGTACCGAGGTGTAAAGTTGCATAAGCAAATACCATATTAGCTAGGCTCCTTGTGCTTGCCAAACACATGATACAAAAAAGTAAACTTTCTTTGTAATTGAAAAATCTTGAAAAATAAATGGTTTAAGTACAAAATTAATCACTCAAATGCGTGTGCTGTAGCGCTAAATGTGCATTTTGCTGTAAGATAATTCTGTGGAAGTGTCATAGTTATCATCCTCTGTAAGCAAAGTTCTGCTGAAGTCAATGTACTTACCTCATGATAAACAAAAGTGAAATGATTTGCGCATAGATATCTTATTGCTGTGATGAAGAAAGTACTGTGCTGTAACGTATTGTTGTGTTACAGAAAAGGCTGTCTCAGTGTAGCTATACCACAAAAGTTAGTACTAAAACATGTTTTACTTACCAGAATAATATAGAAAAACTGTGCAGATATAAAACAGAAACACCGCAAAAGCAACATTGTAAATTATCCCTCATTAGTAGCGTCATGAAAAAATCGTGGTGCTGTCACATAAACTAACCACTGTGTCATCTGGTAGGCATCTCACAGAAAGTACTTTAAATCCAGAATGTATTTTCAAGTAAACCAAAATGTTGCATTAAAATATCATTAGCAGTACTGGTAAATGTTCTAAGTATGTGAGTCTTATAGTCGTTACGTAATCGTGCAACTAACAAGCAAGAATGTACACACACAATAACACTGTGTCGTCTGTTCACAATAACAATGCATTCGTAATTTCTGTTTAAATAAGTTCTCTTGGTTCTTGACTGGATATTTAACTTCAAACATTGTTGCATACTAGTAATGTAAAGTGAAAAGTTATATGGCAAAGACAAAGTTAAAAAGCAGATTATCTTTCAATAAACGGTTTTACATGTGAAATGTGGTGTAAACCTTTACTCTTCCTAGTACGCAGAGTTTCAACTTCAACGCAATTATCATGTGGTATACGTCGGATTCTGTAAGGTCCATTGTAAACTAGAAAGAATTTGTGACTCAAGTGTTTCTTCTTATGTGACAATGAATGAGCTTTAATGAGAACTTTCTGACCAACATATAATTTCTTTGCATTTGCTTTACAGTGTAGTTTTCTCCTTTTGTCTGCTGCAGATTTTATATTTATAATAGCCAAATCAATTATGTCTTTGTGTCGAAGTTTACGTGCATTCGGGAAAGGTACAAGCTCTCTGATTCTGTTCGGTGGTTCTTCATTCTTCAGTACAAGAGTAGGTGGTAAAGCAGTGGAGTCATGAGGCATTTCATTCAGCACGTTTTGAAATAAGTGTAAATATCTGTCCCAATGCTGATACTTTCTGTGACAATAAAGTCTGCAAAGCTTATTGATTTCTTTCATAACCCGTTCGGAGGGGTTACAATGTGGTGAGTACAATGAAATAAAAACAGGTTTGATTTTATGATTCCGAAGCATGCGTGACCAAACAGCAGATCTGAATTGCGGTCCGTTATCTGAAATGACTTTACTAACGTGTCCAACTTCACGTAAGAAATTTTTAACAAAGGCGTTGGATACAGACCGTCCAGTGGCTTTACGTAACGATATGAAAGAAACAAATTTTGAAGTAAGTTCAGCAGCGACTAGAACGTACGAAAATCCATTCGATGTTCTGACAAGCGGTCCCAAGAGATCAACAGCAGCAAATTCTTTTAATTTAGAAGGAATGATAGGAAACAGCGGAGCAGGATGGGAGATAGTAGATGGTTTCGCCTTTTGACAAAGTTTACAAAAAGACAAGACTCTTCGAATTCTCTTTTCGATATTGTTAAAATAACAAGTCGTTCGAAGAATATGATAACATTTTCGTGGGCCAAAATGTGCATAGCTGAAATGAATGTACCAAATGAGCTTATTAACAAAATCGTCTGGAATGCAAAGTACCCATAGCTTGTCATCAACTGTGGAACGTTTGAACAGTATGTTGTTTCTAACCAGATAATAATGCCGAATCTGTGTGTGTGTCTTTTCATGCCATTTGCTTTTGATGTCTTTCCAAATCGGATCTTTATCTTGTTCATGAGCAATGTCCTTTAAAGATGTGGTGATGAAGTTTTCAAAGGCGACTTTCTGAATGTAAAGAATACTGAAATTTTTCTCGAGGTTGCCTTCTGTGTTACTTTTCTCAAGCCCAGCCGGTGCGCTTGACAGTGCGCCCGCAACAATGTTCTCCTTGCCGGGAATGTAGACTATTGTGAAGTGGAATTCTTGCAGAAACAATGCCCAACGTTTTAACCTGTCATGATTCAATTTTGAAGACATAAGAAATTGTAATGCACGATGATCACTGTATACTTTTACGTGCTTACCAGAAAGAAAGAAAGGGAATTTGTTAAATGCCCAAACGATAGCTACAGCTTCTAATTCATTAACGGAATAATTTTTTTCAGAGTTTGTTAGCACTCAGCTAGCAAAAGCAATGGTTTTCTGATCGGTAGTGTCATTTTCTATGGCTTCTTGAAATTAATGGGCACCAAGACCGACTTTAGAATAATCCGTGCTAAGGCAGAAATCTTGTGACAGATCTGGATGAGCTAGTATTGGCGCGTTAAGTAGCGATTCTTTCAAAGAATTGAATTCCAACTGTGCTTGTTCGTCCCAGTTCCAAATAGTATTTTTTCCAGTGAGAGAACAAAGTTTTGGTGTAACAAGAATTTGCATATTCAGAAAACGACGGTAAAAATTTACGAGACCTAGAAAACTGCGGACTTGTTTTTTTTGAGGATGGAACTGGAATGGCTCTGATTGCCTTTTCAGGATCCGGCTGAATGCCTTCAGAAGAAATAATATGTCCCAAAAACCTCACCTTTGACCTACAAATTTCAGACTTTTCCAAGTTAACTGTAATTCCAGATTCTGCAAAAATACGTAACAAACTGTTGAGGATGCGATTATGTTGTTCCAGTGAAGCTTCTGCTATTAGAATATCGTCCACATATAAGGTGATGTGACGTTTTAAGAACTCAGGTAATATGAAATTTAGCCCGCGAATGAATGCTGCCGAAGAAATGTTCAAACCAAAAGGAAGTTTCCGAAACTGATAACAAACGCCGAAGCAAAGGAAAGCTCTGCCGGCCGCGGTGGTCTAGCGGTTCTAGGCGCTCAGTCAGGAACCGCGCGACCGCTACGGTCGCAGGTTCGAATCCTGCCTCGGGCATGGATGTGTGTGATGTCCTTAGGTTAGTTAGGTTTAAGTAGTTCTAAGTTCTAGGGGACTTATGACCACAGATGTTGAGTCCCATAGTGCTCAGAGCCATTTGAACCATTTTAAAAGGAAACTGTGTATTTTCTACATTCTGGATGAAGTTCGATCTGATAAAAGCTGGATCTGAGATCAATGGAAGACAACACTTCTACACCATTAAAGTTTTGAAGAAGTTCTTCCAACGTTTGCGGCCTGTCTGTTTCAGGAATAATGATAGTATTGATTTGTCTCGAATCTAAGACAAGCCTGATCGATCCATTTTTCTTCTCAACAACATGTAATGGATTGTTGTATGGGCTTACTGCAGGCTCAATAATGCCCTCGTCAAGCATAGATTGTATTTCTGTTCTAACACGGTCCCTATAATGTGCTGGAATTACGTATGGTCTAACACAAAATTTAGTATGCTCACGAACACGAAATTGGGATTGAAATCCCTTGATTGTTCCTGTTTTGTGAGTAAAAACGGTGAAATGTGCTTGTAAAATCTCAAAAAGGTCTTGCCTATGTCATTACAACTGTCAATTGTTTGAATTTTATTCTGAATTAATTCATTAGTTTCAAATATGCCGTCGATATTATCCCTGTCAGTACTTGCAGAGTGATTCTTAGTGTCTAGTTACGTAGAAAATTCCGAACTGTTGTCTAACAGAAGGTAAATCCGATTAATTTCCTCGTCATGGTTTGAGAGCCAATCTTCAAATTTCAAAACTCCGCCATCTCTCTCCCCACATCCACCACTGCTGGCGGCTCACCTCCAACTGCGCAACGCTACGCGCTGTTCTTATCCAGCTGCCCAGCACTACAATGGCAGACAACAATGCAAACTAACCACATACTGCACACAGCACAGCCAGTGATTTTCATACAGAGCGCTACGTGGCGTTACCAATATAAAAACCTAAACAGCCTACTTACAAAGTATACTATGCGAAATTTCCAGTCTTGATCCCAGTTTCACTCTCGCACATCAACCGTGTTGGTGCTTGTGACAGTGCATCTGTGATGATATTTTCTTTTCTCGGAATCTATACTATATAGAATCTAAACTCCTTAAGTTAAGTTTCCCACCGTGAAAGTCTTCCAAAAGTCAGTTTTTTCATCATCAAGGACTCCAAGAGTTTGTGACCCTTTTCATTTGCTCTGCAAAGAAGTACCTACATCTGCTAAATACCCATACAGCAGCTAACAGTTCTAACTCTGTCACTGGATAATTTTCTTTTTCACTCTGCTTAAAACATTACTGCCAAAGCCATTGGTTTTGCCAGCCGTTGTGGGCGAGTGGTTCAGTCTGGAACCGCGCGACCGCTACGGTCGCAGGTTCGAATCTTCCCTCGAGCACGGATGAGTGTGATGTCCTTAGGTGAGTTAGGTTTAAGTAGTTCTACGTTCTAGGGGACTGATGACCTCAGATGTTAAGTCCCATAGTGTTCAGAGCCATTTGAACCATTTGGAATTGGTTTTCCTCATTACTTCTCCACCTTGTTCAACTTCATGAAACAAGTGACGACTGCAAGCAGTCCTTGATGTATCCAGGCACCTGCAGAATTTCTTGCTTAGGTCTGGGTGAAACAAAAGTGGCGATCTCAGTAATTCTTCTTTCAGTTCTCGAATTCACATTCTTCTATCCCAGTTGACTCCCATGCTACATTTTGGTCGGTCAAGCCACACAAATTGGCTGTAATAATGATATCTTTTAAGAATCACGCGTCGAATTTCGCTAACCCGAAAAATGCACGAATTGCCACTTATTTATTCGTATCCTGTTCAGTTCGTTGAGCACTAATTTCCCTTCGTTGGACCCAATCCATCAAAAGGTATCGTATGTGTAAGTGGATTACACCTACTTCTATAACAAAAGCAGACGATGAATCATTTTTAAAAAAGGTAGTTTCTTGAACTGAAAGCAACGCCTGTAACACGAAAATGTTCTATACTGCTAATAGTGCATGTGTTGCCAGGCTTTCCAGTAGCTAACCTGTAATCGATTGATGTGATGACATGTGCTCTCTGAAATCGCTGTAGTAGTTCTTCAAATGTCTCCAGTATATCCATCGTCTGCATCTCGATTATTATACTGATTTGTCGTGAGACAAGTACCAGCCCATAGGTCCATCTTTGTTATTATCACACCACAATGGATTATTGTATGAACTAACTGCCTCTTCTATCTCTCTTAACGTTGTCCTGATTCCATTCCGTACCTTATCCTTAGATACACTCCTGGAAATTGAAATAAGAACACCGTGAATTCATTGTCCCAGGAAGGGGAAACTTTATTGACACATTCCTGGGGTCAGATACATCACATGATCACACTGACAGAACCACAGGCACATAGACACAGGCAACAGAGCATGCACAATGTCGGCACTAGTACAGTGTATATCCACCTTTCGCAGCAATGCAGGCTGCTATTCTCCCATGGAGACGATCGTAGAGATGCTGGATGTAGTCCTGTGGAACGGCTTGCCATGCCATTTCCACCTGGCGCCTCAGTTGGACCAGCGTTCGTGCTGGACGTGCAGACCGCGTGAGACGACGCTTCATCCAGTCCCAAACATGCTCAATGGGGGACAGACCCGGAGATCTTGCTGGCCAGGGTAGTTGACTTACACCTTCTAGAGCACGTTGGGTGGCACGGGATACATGCGAACGTGCATTGTCCTGTTGGAACAGCAAGTTCCCTTGCCGGTCTAGGAATGGTAGAACGATGGGTTCGATGACGGTTTGGATGTACCGTGCACTATTCAGTGTCCCCTCGACGATCACCAGTGGTGTACGGCCAGTGTAGGAGATCGCTCCCCACACCATGATGCCGGGTGTAGGCCCTGTGTGCCTCGGTCGTATGCAGTCCTGATTGTGGCGCTCACCTGCACGGCGCCAAACGCGCATACGACCATCATTGGCACCAAGGCAGAAGCGACTCTCATCGCTGAAGACGACACGTCTCCATTCGTCCCTCCATTCACGCCTGTCGCGACACCACTGGAGGCGGGCTGCACGATGTTGGGGCGTGAGCGGAAGACGGCCTAACGGTGTGCGGGACCGTAGCCCAGCTTCATGGAGACGGTTGCGAATGGTCCTCGCCGATACCCCAGGAGCAACAGTGTCCCTAATTTGCTGGGAAGTGGCGGTGCGGTCCCCTACGGCACTGCGTAGGATCCTACGGTCTTGGCGTGCATCCGTGCGTCGCTGCGGTCCGGTCCCAGGTCGACGGGCACGTGCACCTTCCGCCGACCACTGGCGACAACATCGATGTACTGTGGAGACCTCACGCCCCACGTGTTGAGCAATTCGGCGGTACGTCCACCCGGCCTCCCGCATGCCCACTATACGCCCTCGCTCAAAGTCCGTCACCTGCACATACGGTTCACGTCCACGCTGTCGCGGCATGCTACCAGTGTTAAAGACTGCGATGGAGCTCCGTATGCCACGGCAAACTGGCTGACACTGACGGCGGCGGTGCACAAATGCTGCGCAGCTAGCGCCATTCGACGGCCAACACCGCGGTTCCTGGTGTGTCCGCTGTGCCGTGCGTGTGATCATTGCTTGTACAGCCCTCTCGCAGTGTCCGGAGCAAGTATGGTGGGTCTGACACACCGGTGTCAATGTGTTCTTTTTTCCATTTCCAGGAGTGTATGAGTGGCAGTTGGTGGGACTCAACAAAAAAATTTTTAGAGCTCGTTCACTTTGAATTTATATAGAAATGTCCACATTGTTCCTTGTGCATAACAAAATATTAGTGCATGTGACTTTAATATATATTCTAGTCCCCCTCTCGTGACCGCAGATTCAACGTGCTGAAGTTTGGCATCTGTCGCCTTGTACATTGCTTCTGTTTCACTTCTACTTGTCTTCACAAACCTCAGCGCCACAAAACCCTGCAAAATGTCTCTCTGTACACAGTTGTTGAAGTCCAGATTCACTAGTGTATTTCCAACATTTATGGTAGCAAATTTTCCTGCCAGGTGTAAAACCATCTCATAAATTTCCAAAGCCGGCCAGTGTAGCCGACCGGTTCTAGGAGCTTCAATATGGAACCGCGCGACCGCTACGGTCGCAGGTTCGAATCCTGCCTCGGGCATGGATGTGTGTGATGTCCTTAGGTTAGTTAGATTTAAGTACTTTTAAGTTCTAGGGGACTGATGACCTCAGATGTTAATTACCATAGTGCTCAGACCCATTTGAACCATTTGAACTTTCCAAAACGTCGAGTCCTAACATGGTTTCACTGTTAAACCCCATTTGGACAGCAGTTTAAATATTAAAATCTACCATGAGTTGTACTTTAACATCGGCGATCTTCCCACTCACAGCATCTCAAATCCTCGTTCTGTGTTCTCAACACTGACCATCTCTGTTCCCTGTTACATACATCATACATACACTTACCTAAAACTGATACTTGAATAACTGGATCCAGTACACACTTAACTAGTCTGCCATTTAAATCTATACTGATGATGGTCTATTGATAATGCTCGATCTCGTCATTGTTTCCTAATAATGCGCTCCAGATTTCCACAAAAATTCACGTACAGTGGTCTTGCTGTCCTAGCACCTCAAACAGTCCTCTCCAGAATTGGTGTTTTTAGTCAATTATGGAAATCGTTTCTCAGTTGGTCATTTCTTTGGTCACATCTTAGGTCAGGTACAAAAACTTCCACAATTTAGACCCTTCCTCTTGTTAATAATCACACTTCCAGTGTCCTTGGCAATCGTCACGCCTCCAGTTATTTCTTCTATCATATGGCTGATGTTGTGGTCCTCATCATTGGTCTTCGTTCCGCCTATCCCAACCGTTTGCGTTTCTTTTCAGTATGTCTCTCACTGTCTAGTTTTGGTTATTCACTTGGTGACCTCCAGGTGGAAAGTCCGTCCGAATGAAATACACAGATTCTATCATTTCTATACTTCGATTGTAGCCTAATTCTTGCAATAAATGTTGGGAACCACGCATATCGTGCATGTTCCTACCTGCGATTATAATTTCATTCGAATTACGTCGTACAGTTTCATATAGGTTCTGCTGGCTCATAAGGTACGTCTAACAATTGGTTTCTGTAGACCTCCTCCTTAAAATCAGGTATGAGGTCCTTCCGCCTCCAATCTGCGTAATGATATACCATCAGCATCCCCAGCTTTGCGTGATCATGTTTACTCAGTACACATGTAGGAAAGCGCATTTGATTTTTCATACATCTTACGATTTCATACACTGACTCCCATTCTCGCTGCTGCTTGTTTTCTAAAGTCGATGCAGACAAATTTAATCTCCAAAATATGGGGCCACGATCTAGTTAAAACCTCCCGGAACTGCTCAGTCCAAATCTTCGTGTCCAGGCGTGCATCCACAAACGATGAGTATTTTTTCACGGATACAAATTGTTTTCTGATTTGTTCTTCATCTACATCGCACAATAAGGTTTCGACGGTTCCGGTGGTGATTCCTGGTAGAATTTAAGGAGTTTTTACTCCCCGGATGTGACTAAACCTGCCTGTACGCTCTCTTAATTCTTCTTCCTTTTGATTTTTCCCTTCTTTCCTTTGGTTTGTCACATTATCTACTGCTCTCCTTCTCTTTCATTAGTGAATGTAACATCTTCCTATTCCTTAGATTAATATTAACCTGTGTCTCCCTGAATTGTACAAAATCTCTAATCTCTTTTTGTTCTCATATGCTTATGGGTACTGTCCTAACGGATGCAGTTTCATTGCATGTCGACAACTGCTCGACGGTAGAGGTTAATACTTTGTATTGCTCGATTACTTTTCCTTACTTATTCTTCTGTGAATTAATGTTCTGGTCTTTTTTGTCAGTTTCCTTCTTTAATACATCTGTGGTTCCCTCAGTATTCTGCATCGACGTGACTCCTTCCACATTAAAATCGCACTCCTGCTGACCAGCCTTCTTCTTGAGTTGCTTTCGTGCTTCCGTGACCTGATGATCAACTTTTTGTGAAATAACTTATCTGCTCCTCGCATTTCTTCACATAATGGTCGAGTTTCAAGACCCCAACTGGTTCACACAACTTTTAATTTAGATTTTTAAATTGCTACCTGTTTTGTTCACATTCTGCATTTCTCTTTGCTATCATTGTCTTGAAAAGTTCCTCCGTTTTCTTGAACTGCTTGTCATTTTTATCTTCGCTTTTCTCCAGTTGCGAATTACTTTTATTGTCGCTTCTCTTTAATATTTCCTTCCTTTTGTTAAATTGTCATTTTTCCTTCATCTCCCCAGTGAGTCAATTTTGCAGACTAGACGTTGTTTGAATCCCCCCGTGCTGCCTCTTCGTGACATTTCGGACGTCTGAGCTACATGTGAAATTTCTCTATCGTCTTCCCCTCGAAACTCAACTTCTGAAATTTCGCCGTTAACCTGCGCTTGACTTTGCTTGTTCCTCCCGCTCGTTTCATCCTGTGAAGTTATATCCGACGGCGTACTGACAGTAACATGCTGAATATTCTCTTGGTGCATCTCCATATATGAACCACCGTCTACCGTTTCAGAATTGACTGAAAGTTCCATCTCTCTGCTTCTCGTTCTTGCTAAAATTCTGTCTCGTGTTCTGGTATATTGCAGCACCACCCCTAACTTCTGTATAAAACAAACGAATCGACTGCATAAATCTCAAGTACACACTATAGTTTGATGGCCTCTTAAAACAAAAGACACAAAGAATACAAAAAAAAAACAAATAAAATCCCCTCCAAACGTTCATTGATGAATTGATGAGCTTCTGCTGAAGAACGATGGACACACTAAACTCACCTAACTGACATAAAACATGTCAAATGGCTACCACCCGTCAACTTAAAATTATTTATTGCTCGTTAATTTAATTATTATTGAGATGGAAAACGCAAATACTTTTCTAAAATGTCAGTTATAATTAGAAAAAAAAATCGCAGAACTAACTGTGGCATCATCAAATCACAAGTCACGTAAGGTGAGCAGAGTCGCCAGTTTGTAATGTGTCAGTGTGGAGGGTGGTTTTATAAACTGAATTTTTAATTCGACATGTTGAATGGCCCCTGTATATCTGACATAGTTAACTCGTTACCCACCAAAACAATAATAAAGGAGTTCGTTTATCTACAGAATGAAATAAGGATATCAATTAACTCTTGTGTATTATATGTACAAGCAAAAGAAATGGTTTAACAATCATTGATAATAATAAGCCACTGCTTTGGCAAACCTGGTCGAGGGACCTGGATTGTGATTCAGATTCGTGGAGGACATACCGTGATTGCTTAAGGTTGATGCCAAAGGACAGAAAAGGCTAGAGAAGGGTATACGTTTGCATCTATGACCAGAGTTGAAAGCATGTTGAACCTGTTAGCGCAAAGAAGTCTGTAGAGCGAAGATTGAAATTACTGATTATCGTTAAAAATTACTCGACTTTCCATACTGTTCGCCGCGCTGAAGCCGCTCGATCGCGGCATACTCATGATCTGAAAGTGATCTCCGAAGTAAAGCCTGCCCATTAGTTCTCCTGCCTGAGAAGACTGCCCGATATCTATCTGACAAGGAACACTCCGTTCTTGTAGCGTCACGTAATTTTTATTGGCGGAATGATAAATATTGAATGCCTACCAGTAAGATGTTGTCTTAAAAGACGCTGGTCTCCCTCTCGTATTCTCATTTCTGGTGGTTAACCAGTTACAAAATTCATTACATTTGGTGCTCCACAGCTGTGTCCTACTCTCTCTCTCTCTCTCTCTCTCTCTCTCTCTCTCTCTCTCTTTCCCCAACCACACAGAGATGGCTAAAAACATCTTGGAGATGCAATCTGTGTTGTTACTTTGGTGTGTCTAAGGCCTAGCCGACTTCATTCAGTTCACTGTCAGCGTGTGCTCCCAGCACGGTGCCTTGCACGTGCGACCAGGCCTCCCTCGAATTTTGCAGAGGACTGGATTCCCCAGCCGGTTTTTATGACCCATGTTCTGTCCCCTCGATTGCAACCAAATGCTGCTTTCTTTCATAGAGGCTTCTTACTTAAGGGGATGTGGAGTTCACTGTACGAGAATGTAATCTACGTAATTAAATACTGGCAATCACAGGTCTGACTCGTATTTCATTTACTGGTAGAGATTAATTTCTTCTGATTTGATTTGACTTTTTCATTTGGGTTTCATATCAGCTATCGAACATTCTTAAGGAAAAATGCCACGTAACGACGTAAACACTGCCACATGTTGGAAATAATGTGAAACAAGACTCAGCTGACCAATTGACTTCCTTCGATTTCTCCACAGTCTAGGTTTTGTGGCTTTGGTTATCCTGTTACTGGTATCTACGCTACTGACCTGTGGTTCTGGAGTTGAGCGCCCCCTACAATTCCTAGTATATGGACTTCCATTCACGTTGTTTTGGTACTGGCAGTGTTCGTGAGCGTGGCATTCAGTTCTGCAATGATATCTGCATTTGCTTTGCTCTTACTTTTTCTCAAATCCTCTTCAACGGTGTCCGTCACTATCTACCAACACACACTTTCACCCACGTTGTGACTTATAGGATGGTGTTTTTCCTCTTTCCCTACACGCGACACAGATATTCGATATGGTGACTCGAAACACTAAACATTTCCGCTACCTTGCTTACGGAAACTACCACCATAGGATCAACAATGATACCCTCACGTTCAAATTCACGTAGCTGCGACATAATGCTCTCACTACTGCGCAGAACTTTATTGTGAAGGCGAGAGATACGTGCAAAGTGTTGAGGGTATTGCACAAGCGTCGTTCATGATTAAATACATTAGCGCAAACTTCCGGCTTGGCCAGCAGCTGCATTTATGTGCAAGCACACATTTCGCTAGGTGTTTCCATATTTTTGTCCAGCCCCTATTAACAGTTGTGTACGAAGTAATGAATTTCAGCGAGTAGAGTTTTATACGAATATACAGGGTGGAGAAAAATTGTGTCATGCCTGTAGAAACCAAAATTACTAATGTTGTGGAGGTCGACAACGCTTCAATTTTAAACTACTGAAAGTTGGCGCCACACAGTCTGATTGGCCTTGGGATTGCCCTGTTGCCAGAAGGCTGGCGTGCTAGCACAGAGCGTGCGGGCCGCCTTCGATACATCGGCATCTCTGGCAGGCAAAGCATTGTTGGTCATGCGTTTTCCAAAGCATTCGGCAACAGGGCAATCTCGCAAATAATTGGAGCGTGTGGCGCCAGGTTTCCGTATTTTAAAAATTTTGCGTTGTCGATCTACACAACATTAGCAACTTTGGTTCCTACTGGCATCAGCTATCCAGGGTTAAAATTCGTGACACAGTTTTTCTCCACCCTGTATAATTTAATAAAATGAGATTACTGATAGCCGACAGCATCGAAGAATTCAGAATATTTCTCAGGCTTGGTTATATCACACTATGAGCTTACGAACCGTATCGCATTTGTTGTTGGTAGCAGGTGCGCTCAGCCTGGGAGTGTCAGCTTATACCTGGCTGGAATGTTGCCAGTGAAGTCGCAAGTCATCGACGGGGTAAGGCCTTACCACAAGCAGCTGCAATGTATCGTGTGTTAAACGTAGTTTGTAAGTTCCGAAATTCCTCACCACCTACCTTATTCTTCGAAAGACAGCAGTGATATTTTGACATTCTTCTTTTCCTTTTGCCTTTCCCCGTTTCTACGATTTGATATTGTTCATTTTTATGGACCTGCGGTGTTCATGGGTATTAGTGGTCCGATGTCCTTCCTGAGGGCACTATTCCGCACCCTCCAACCGCCCCCAGACCTCTTCGAAGGAATCTGTGTATCCTACGTGCTTGTGTCTACTGTAGACCTTACGTCAGAGTCATAAAACGGTTTTGTAAGTGTGTAGCAGAGGACTTAGGTAACAACACGGTATTTACCTACTGGATGTGGGAAGACGTACATAGAACCCACATTGGAGGTGGGCGAGCTTACCACAGCTCCGAGAGGCGGATTAGGATCATTAGATGGCTCGCATCCCGCTGTTCGGGAAGCGCGAGTATTAGTGCTTAGGCCAATCAGGGTGGGCTGAAGTATTGATGAACAGGGGTTGGGAAAACTACCGGAACACCACCAGAAATGCATGCTTGAATATACACTGAAGAGCTAAAGAAACTGGTACACCTGCCTAATAACTCGTAGGGTCAACGCCAGCACGCAGAAGTGCCGTAACACGACGTTGTATGGACTCGACTAATGTATGAAGTACTGCTAGAGGAAATTGACAGCCTGAAACCTTGAGGGCTGTCCATAAATCCGTAAGAGTACGATGGGGAGAGATCTCCTCTGAACAGCACGTTGCAAGGCATCCCAGATATGCTCAATAATGTTCATGTCCGGGTAGCTTGATGGCCAGTGGAAGTGCTTAAACTCTGGAGCAACTCTGCAGTAATTCTGGACATGTGGGGTGTAGCATTGTCCTTCTGGAATTGCCCAAGTCCGTCGGAATGCACAATGGAGATGAATGGATGGAGTTGATCAGACAAGATGCTTACGTACGTGTCACCTGTCAGACACGTATCTAGACGTATCAGGGGTCCCATATCATTCCAACTGCACACACCCCACACCGTTACAGAGCCACCAGCAGCATGCACAGTGCCCTGCTAATAAGCAGGGTCCATGAATTCATGCGGCTGTCTCCATACCTGTACACGTCCGTCCACTCGATACAATTTGAAAAAAGAAAAAATGGTTTAAAATGGCTCTGAGCACTATGGGACTTAACTGCTGAGGTCATCAGTCGCCTACAACTGAGAACTACTTAAATTTAACTAACCTAAGGACATCACACACATCCATGCCCGAGGCAGGATTCGAACCTGCGACCGTAGCGGTCGCGCGGTTCCAGACTGTAGCGCCTAGAACAACTCGGCCACTCCGGCCGGCTTGAAACAAGACTCGTCCGACCAGGCAACATGTTTCCGGTCATCAACAGTCCAACATCGGTATTGGCGGGCCCAGACGAGGGGTGAAGCTTTGTCTTGTGAAGTCGTCAATGGTACACGAGTGTGCCTTCTGCTCCGATAGCCAATATCGGTTTTCTATCGTTGAATGGTTCGCACGCTGACATTTGTTGATGGTCCAGCATTATAATCTGGAGCAATTTGCGGAAGGGTTGCACTTCCGTCACGTTGAACGATTCTCTTCAGTCGCCGTTGGTCCTGTTCTTGCAAGTTGCAGCGATATCGGTGATTTGATGCTTTACCGGATTCCTGATATTCACGGTACACACGTGAAATGGTCGTAAGGGAAAACCCCCTCTTCATCGTTACGCCAGAGATGCTGTGTCCCATCGCTCAACGCCATCTATAACACCACGTTCAAACTCAGTTAAATCTTGATACCCTGCCATTGTAGCAGCAGTAACCGATCTAATAACTGCAACAGACACTTGTCTTATATAGGCATTGCCAACCGCAGTGCCGTCGTCTGCCTGTTTACATATCTCTGTCTTTGAATATGCATGCCTATACCAGTTCCGCCCCCCATGAACCATGGACCTTGCCGTTGGTGGGGAGGCTTGCGTGCCTCAGCGATACAGATGGCCGTACCGTAGGTGCAACCACAACGGAGGGGTATCTGTTGAGAGGCCAGACAAACATGTGGTTCCTGAAGAGGGGCAGCAGCCTTTTCAGTAGTTGCAGCGGCAACAGTCTGGATGATTGACTGATCTGGCCTTGTAACAATAACCAAAACGGCCTTGCTGTGATAGTACTGCGAACGGCTGAAAGCAAGGGGAAACTACAGCCGTAATTTTTCCCGAGGACATGCAGCTTTACTGTATGATTAAATAATGATGGCGTCCTCTTGGGTAAAATATTCCGGTGGTAAAATAGTCCCCCATTCGGATCTCCGGGCGGGGACTACTCAAGAGGACGTCGTTATCAGGAGAAAAAAACTGGCATTCTACGGATCGGAGCGTGGAATGTCAGATCCCTTAATCGGGCAGGTAGGTTAGAAAATTTAAAAAGGGAAATGGATAGGTTAAAGTTAGATATAGTGGGAATTAGTGAATTTCGGTGGCAGGAGGAACAAGACTTTTGGTCAGGTGATTACAGGGTTATAAATACAAAATCAAATAGGGGTAATGCAGGAGTAGGTTTAATAATGAATAAAAAAAATAGGAGTGCGGGTTAGCTACTACAAACAGCATAGTGAACGCATTATTGTGGCCAAGATAGACACAAAGCCCATGCCTACTACAGTAGTACAAGTTTATATGCCAACTAGCTCTGCAGATGATGAAGAAATTGATGAAATGTATGACGAGATAAAAGAAATTATTCAGGTAGTGAAGGGAGACGAAAATTTAATAGTCATGGGTGACTGGAATTCGTCAGTAGGAAAAGGGAGAGAAGGAAACGTAGTAGGTGAATATGGATTGGGGGGAAGAAATGAAAGAGGAAGCCGCCTTGTAGAATTTTGCACAGAGCATAACTTAATCATAGCTAACACTTGGTTCAAGAATCATAAAAGAAGGTTGTATACCTGGAAGAATCCTGGAGATACTAAAAGGTATCAGATAGATTATATAATGGTAAGACAGAGATTTAGGAACCAGGTTTTAAATTGTAAGACATTTCCAGGGGCAGATGTGGACTCTGGCCACAATCTATTGGTTATGAACTGCAGATTGAAACTGAAGAAACTGCAAAAAGGTGGGAATTTAAGGAGATGGGACCTGGATAAACTGAAAGAACCAGAGGTTGTAGAGAGTTTCAGGGAGAGCATAAGGGAACAATTGACAGGAATGGGGGAAAGAAATACAGTAGAAGAAGAATGGGTAGCTCTGAGGGATGAAGTAGTGAAGGCAGCAGAGGATCAACTAGGTAAAAAGACGAGGGCTAGTAGAAATCCTTGGGTAACAGAAGAAATATTGAATTTATTTGATGAAACGAGAAAATATAAAAATGCAGTAAATGAAGCAGGCAAAAAGGAATACAAACGTCTCAAAAATGAGATCGACAGGAAGTGCAAAATGACTAAGCAGGCATGGCTAGAGGACAAATGTAAGGATGTAGAGGCTTGTCTCACTAGGGGTAAGATAGATACTGCCTACAGGAAAATTAAAGAGACCTTTGGAGAGAAGAGAACCACTTGTATGAATATCAAGAGCTCAGATGGCAACCCGGTTCTAAGCAAAGAAGGGAAGGCAGAAAGGTGGAAGGAGTATATAGAGGGTTGATACAAGGGCGATGTACTTGAGGACAATATTATGGAAATGGAAGAGGATGTAAATGAAGATGAAATGGGAGATAAGATACTGCGTGAAGAGTTTGACAGAGCACTGAAAGACATGAGTCGAAACAAGGCCCCGGGAGTAGACAACATTCCATTAGAACTACTGATGGCCTTGGGAGAGCCAGTCATGACAAAACTCTACCATCTGGTGAGGAAGATGTATGAGACTGGCGAAATACCCTCATACTTAAAGAAGAATATAATAATTCCAATCCCAAAGAAAGCAGGTGTTGACAGATGTGAAAATTACCGAACTATCAGTTTCATAAGTCACAGCTGCAAAATACTAACGCGAATTCTTTACAGACGAATGGAAAAACTGGTAGAAGTGGACCTCGGGGAAGATCACTTTGGATTCCGTAGAGAGGTTGGAACACGTGAGGCAATACTAACCTTACGACTTATCTTAGAAGAAAGATTAAGAAATGGCAAACGTACGTTTCTTGCATTTGTAGACTTAGAGAAAGCTTTTGACAACGTTAACTGGAATACTCTCTTTCAAATTCTGAAGGTGGCAGGGGTAAAAGACAGGGAGCGAAAGGCTATTTACAATTTGTACAGAAACCAGATGGCTGTTATAAGAGTCGAGGGGCATGAAAGGGAAGCAGTGGTTGGGAAGGGAGTGAGACAGGGTTGTAGCCTCTCCCCGAAGTTATTCAATCTGTATATTGAGCAAGCAGTAAAGGAAACAAAAGAAAAATTCGGAGTAGGTATTAAAATGCATGGAGAAGAAGTAAAAACTTTGAGGTTCGCCGATGACATTGTAATTCTGTCAGAGACAGCAAAAGACGTGGAAGAGCAGTTGAACGGAATGGACAGTGTCTTGAAAGGAGGATATAAGATGAACATCAACAAAAGCAAAACGAGGATAATGGAATGTAGTCAAATTAAATTGGGTGATGCTGAGGGGATTAGATTAGGAAATGAGGCACTTAAAGTAGTAAAGGAGTTTTGCTATTTGGGGAGCAAAATAACTGATGATGGTCGAAGTAGAGAGGATATAAAATGTAGACTGGCAATGGCAAGGAAATCGTTTCTGAAGAAGAGAAATTTGTTAACATCGAGTATAGATTTAAGTGTCAGGAAGTCGTTTCTGAAAGTATTTGTATGGAGTGTAGCCATGTATGGAAGTGAAACATGGACGATAACCAGTTTGGACAAGAAGGGAATAGAAGCTTTCGAAATGTGGTGCTACAGAAGAATGCTGAAGATAAGGTGGTTAGATCACGTAACTAATGAGGAGGTATTGAATATGAGTGGGGAGAAGAGAAGTTTGTGGCACAACTTGACTAGAAGAAGGGATCGGTTGGTAGGACATGTTTTGAGGCGTCCGCGCGGTTCTGGCGCTGCAGTCTGGAACCGCGAGACTGCTACGGTCGCAGGTTCGAATCCTGCCTCGGGCATGGATGTGTGTAATGTCCTTAGGTTAGGTAGGTTTAACTAGTTCTAAGTTCTAGGGGACTAATGACCTCAGCAGTTGAGTCCCATAGTGCTCAGAGCCATTTGAACCATCTTGAGGCATCAAGGGATCACAAATTTAGCATTGGAGGGCAGCGTGGAGGGTAAAAATCGTAGAGGGAGACCAAGAGATCAATACACTAAGCAGATTCAGAAGGATGTAGGTAGCAGTAGGTACTGGAAGATGAAGAAGCTTGCACAGGATAGAGTAGCATGGAGAGCTGCATCAAACCAGTCTCAGGACTGAAGACCACAACAACAACAACAACAAATACCAGTTCCGTGTAAATGCAGAAGGTATCCAGTTCTGAAAGTTGTGCAGGTTGTGTTTGACCACAAGCAGTACCGGCACGATGTTCTAAATACGTTGCAGGTGTCAGTCGTGGTCAGAACATTGTTATGTGTAGTTGCGAAACAAGGTAATCGCAATCAATGTATTTCGTCTTTCAAGAGGCACCAAGTGGAAGATTTATGCCTCGTACAGCGAGAAAATATCATCTTCTGAGTCAGAACACCTACGAAACTGTGTGCTGAGTGATCGTTGCAGATGGTCATTGAAGAGGATCTTGACGAAAAATAAAAGGGCGACAACTACGAATGTTAGTGTAGAACTGAATGTCACGCTTGCGAATACTTTCAGCGCGAGTAGAAGACGAAGAGAGCTCGATCAGTTGGGAATTGCACGGCGAGCTGCAATTCCAAATCCACACGTCAGTGAGGCAACACTTACAATAGAAAAACGTGGTGATGAACTGCTGTACTATGGAGTAGTGGGGAAACAGTCATTTGGTCGGATGACACTGTTGGCAGAGTTTACGTCCTAAGACTGAAATATGGCGCGGTTTCCGTGACGATATGGACAACCACATGGTGGTATCTCATGGCCACCACGGTTACTCCAAGGTCGCATTACTACCAGGAATTATGTGGATATTTCCGCTGAACAGGTCCGTCCCGTGGTACAATGATTGTCCCCAATGGTGATGCTGTGTTCCCAAACAACAGGAACACTGTTCACAGAGCACGTATCGTACAGAGACAGGTTCTGTGAGTGCGGTACTCAATAAATTCTCCTGGCCACCAAAGTCACCAAATCTCAATATTATTTAGTCTTTGTGGTCTATTTTGGAGAGAAGAGCACGTGATCGTTGTCCACTCCATCGCTGTTACCTGAACATTTTTGCTATTATTTTTCAGGTAAAATGGTATACGATTCCTTTGAAAACCATACAGGACTTATATTTAAACTAAAACTAAACTCCTCCCGAACAGGCCATGAAGGCCCAAAGCTACTGACCGGCCGCCGTGTCATCTTCAGACCACAGGCGTCACTGGATGCTGATATGGGTGGAGGGGGGGGGGGGGGGCATGTGGTCTGCACACCGCTCTTCCGGCTATTAGTCAGTTTCCGAGACCGGAGCCGCTACTTCTGAATCAAGTAGCTCCTCAGTTTGCCTCACAAGGGCTGAGTGCACCCCGCTTGCCAACAGCGCTCGGCAGACCGGATGGTCACCCATCCAAGAGCTAGCCCAGCCCGACAGTACTTAACTTCGGTGATCTGACGGGAACCGGTGTTACCACTGCGGCAAGGCCTTTGGCGAACCTATATTTATCCATTCTGGAAAAACCATAAACTGTTTTGAATGCCAACGATTGTCCTACACTGCACTAGGCAGCGTGTACATTAATAAAACGGATAAATATGAAGGGACCGATTCCTGACGTAATGGAGGAAAAAGACCCTACGAACATGTGTCCGGAAATGCATATTTGCCGCGATAGATGGGGCTGATGAAAGACAGTTCCTTTGACCATGTGCCGTGTGTTCCTTGTGTTTTGCAGGCTGTGTGATTGACACAGCGTACTGTAAGCAGCAGAATGGTCCGGTATTCATGTCGGGAACAAGCCGAGACGGTGTTTGCTTACAGCCAAGCAGAGGCAGCGTGGCTAAACCATAAAAGTACCCTCACAGACACCAACAATATCACACAATATCGCAGGTTCGAATCCTGCCTCGGGCAAGGATGTGTGTGATGTCCTTAGGTTACCTAGGTTTAAGTAGTTCTAAGTTCTAGGGGACTGATGACCTCAGAAGTTAAGTCCCATAGTGCTCAGAGCCAATTGAACCATTTTTATCACATAACATTTCAAGCCCTTTTTGGGCGTTGATGTGGAGTCCTTTTAGGCACACGTCTGAAACGAGGCGGCGGGATGTACGTACACCAGATTTGGAGGGCATTATTATACAGGATATTGAGAGGAACCGTGTGTTAGACCCTCCGAGTTCAGGGGTTGTAATATGGCAGAGTCCAGCTGCCCACTGCTGGAACGTATGTGTCTCGTGGTACACAACATAAGCTTCGGCGTCCCCGGCCAAACGCGTAATACCAACATACAGGGTTACTTCGTCTGAACACCCATGTGCTTCCGCAGCGTCCCTAACATCCTTAATGAAAATTGTCACGTCCTCCGTTGCCTTACCCGAGAAGGGATTAATCAGTGCGACCATTGCCAGGTCATAGGGAACAGAAGGCACTCTCAATCCAGACTTACTCTCGCTGATTGCGACTGGTCGTGACTCTCTTTACGAGCCTCTAACTCATGATTAATTTCGAAATTTCTCTGTGTCATGCCCGAAAACTCTTGTGTTAACACTTGCACTTGCCGAGTGAAAGCAGAAACTGGATCTGAGGTAGTAGCACATGTTTCGACCGTTTTGAGCACTCTACTTCATGACTTTCAACTGATTTTTTTGGTCATCAGTCTTCCGACTGGTTTGATTTGGCCCGCCACAAAGTGCTCTACTGAGCTAACCTCTTCATCTCAGAATGGCACTTGCAACCTACATCCTCAATTATTTGCTGGATGTATTCCAATCTCTGTCTTCCTCTAGAGTTTTTGCCCTTCACAGCTCCCTCAAGTACCATGGAAGCCATTCCCTCATGTATTAACAGATGTCCTGTCACTCTATCCCTTCTCCTTATTAGATTCTGCGCGGAAATTCCTCATTCCTTACCTTATCAGCCCACCTACTTTTCAACATTCGTCTGTAGCACCACATCTGAAATGCTTCGATTCTCTTCTGTTCCGGTTTTTCCACAGTCCATGTTTCACTACCATCCAATGCTGTGCTCCAGACGTACATTCTCAGAAATTTCTTCCTCAAATTGAGGCCTATATTTGATGTTAGAAAACTTCTCTTGGCCAGGGATGCCTTCTTTGCCATTGCCAGTCTGCTTTTGATGTCCTCCTTGCTCCGTCCCTCGTTGGTTATTTTACTGCCTAGGTAGCAGAATTCCTTAATTTCGTCTATTTCGTGACCATCAATCCTGATGTTAAGTTTCTCGCTGTTCTCATACCTACTACTTCTCATTACATTCGTCTTTCTTCGATTTACTCTCAATCCATACTATGTACTCATTAGACTGTTAATTCCGTTCAGCAAATCATGTAATTCTTCTTCACTTTCACTTAGGATAGCAATGTCATCAGCGAAACGTATCACTGATACTCTTTCACCTTGAATTTTAATTCCACTCTTGAACCTTTCTTTTATTTCCATCATTGCTTCCTTGATGTACAGATTGAACAGAAGGGTTGAAAGGTTACAGCCTTGTCTTACACCCTTTTTAATACGAGCGCTTCGTTCTAGGTAGTCCACTCTTATTATTCGCTATTGGATGTTGTACATACTGTATATGACCCGTCTCTCTCTATAACTTACCCCTATTTTTATCAGAATTTCGAACATCTTGCACCATTTTACATTATCGAAGGCTTTTTCCAGGTCGACAAATCCTATGAACGTGTCTCGATGTTTCTTTAGTCTTGTTTCCTAACCGCAACTTCAAAATCGCCTCTATCGTGCCATTCTTCTGTATATTATTCTTGTAAGCAACTTGGATGCGTGAGCTGTTAACTGTGCACTAATTCTCGCACTTGTCAGCTCTTGCCGTCTTCGAAATTGTGTAGATGATGCTTTTCCGAAAGTCAGGTGGTATGTCGCCAGACTCATACATTCTACACACCAACGTGAATAGTCGTTTAGTTGCCACTTCCTCCAATGATTTTAGAAGTTCTGATGGAATTTTATCTATCCCTTCTGCCTTATTTGATCTTAAGTCCTCAAAACCCCTTTAAATTCTGATTCTAATACTGGATCCCCTATATCTTCTAAATCGACTCTTGTTTCTTCTTCTATCACATTCGACAAATCTTCCCCCTCATAGAGGCTTTCAATGTATTCTTTCCACCTATCCTCTCTCTCCTCTGCATTTAACAGTGGAATTCCCGGTGCACTCTTAATATTACCACCCTTGCTTTTAATGTCACCGAAGTTTGTTTTGACTTTCCTGTATGCTGAGTCTGTCCCTCCGACATTCATTTCTTTTTAGATGTCTTCACATTTTTCCTGCAGCCATTTCGTCTTAGCTTCCCTGCATTTCCTATTTATTTCATTCCTCGGCCATTTGTATTTCTCTGTTCCTGAGTTTCCCGGAACATTTTTGTACTGCCTCCTTTCATATATCAACTGAAGTATTTTATGTTACCTATGGTTTCTTCGCAGTTACCTTTTTTGTGCGTATGTTTTCCTTCCCAACTTCTGTGATGGCCTTTTCTAGATATGTCCATTCCTCTTCAACTGTACCGACTACTGAGCTATTCCTTATTGCTGTATCTGTAGCCTTAAAGAACTTCAACCGTATCTCGTCAGTCCTTAGTACTTCCGAAACCCACTTCTTTGCGTATTGATTCTTCCTGACTAATGTCTTAAATTTCAGTCTACTCTTCATCACTACTATATTGTGATTTGAGTTTATATCTGCTCCTGGGTACGCCTTAGAATCCAGTATCTGATTTCGGAATCTCTGACTGACCATGATGTAATGTAACAGACATCTCCTCGTATTACCCAGACTTTTCCAAGTATACCTCCTCCTCTTGTGAGTCTTTCACAGATTATTCGCTATTACTAGCTGACACTTGTTACAGAACACAATTAGTCTTTCTCCTCTCTCATTCCTTGTCCCAAGCCCATATACTTTTCTTCTACTCCTTCCCCTACAACTGCATCACAGTCTCCCATGACTATTAGATTTTCATATCCCTTTACATACTGTATTACCCTTTCAAAATCGTCATACACCTTCTCTATCTCTTCATCTTCGGCTCGTGACGTCGGCATGTATACCTGAACTATCGTTGTCGGTCTTGGTTTGCTGTCGATTCTGATAACAACAACCCCATCACTAAACTGTTCACGGTAACACACTCTCTGCCCTACCATCCTATTCATAACGAATGCTACTCCTGTTATACCATTTTCTGCTGCTGTTGATTTTACCCTATACTCATCTTACCATACATCCTTGTCATCTTTCCACTTCTCTTCACTGACCCCTACTACTGTATATCTAGATTGAGCCTTTTCACTTACCTTTTCAGATTGTCTAGTTTCCCTACCACTTCAAGCTTCTGACACTCCACGCCCCGACTCGTGGAACGTTATCCTTCCGTTGATTATTCAATCTTTTTCTCATGGTAACCTCCCCCTTGGCGGTCCCCTCCTGGAGATCCGAATGGGGGACTATTCCGGAATCTTTGGCCAAAGGAGAGATCATCATGACACTTCTTCAATTACAAGCCACATGGCCTGTGGATACACGTTACGTGTATTTAATGGAGTGGTTTCCATTGCCTTCTGCAACCTCATGCCGTTGATCATATCTAATTCTCCCTCCTTTAGGGGCAGTTTCCCACCCCTAGGACAAGAGAGTGCACTGAACCCCTGTCCGCTCCTCCACCCTCTTTGATAAGGCGTTGGTAGAATGAAGGGTGACTTCTTAAACCGACACTCTTCGGACACCAATGCTGATTCTTAATCAAAATTTAAGCAGTGGCTGCATTAGAACCCGGGACAAAAGATGTTTTGATTATGAATCAAAGACGCAACCCTTTTCTTTTTATCGTGCTGTTGGTTGCATTTAGCCTGGGCGGACGTCAGATGACATCCGTTAATTTTTTTTTTTTTTTATACAGAAGGCAAGTATCCCCTTGACAGAACACGCTGAGCTACCGTGCCGGCTGCCCCAGACCACGGGGTCTTTAAAGAAGAGGAAAATGTAAATCTCCCATTTAACTCCATTCCTCCTGCGAATTAGGCGAATCATCTCTAACCTATTCATTACAACTGCAGACAGATTACCAGTACGCCTACATTCAGTCTGTGAATGGTTTTTAAGGCGGTTTTCCATCTGCCTAGGCGAATGCGGGCTGGTTCCCCTTATTCCACCTCAGTTACACTATGTCGGCGATTGCTGCGCAGACACTTCCTCCACGTACGCCTACACCATAATTACCTTACCACGCAGACATTTTGGGTTACTAATTAACTTTTTATACCTGGGATTCACAGTCATGTAGAACTTTATAAAAGACATGATACTTACGCCAGTGCATAAGTGATTAGTGATGGGCTAACGAACATGAGTGTCTACAAAAAAATGGTTCAAATGGCTCTGAGCACTATGGGACTCAACATCTGTGGTCATAAGTCCCCTAGAACTTAGAACTACTTAAACCTAACTAACCTAAGGACATCACACACATCCATGCCCGAGGCAGGATTCGAACCTGAGACCGTAGCAGTCGCGCGGTTCCTGACTGAGCGCCTAGAACCGCTAGACCACCGCGGCCGGCTGAGTGTCTACAGACTATGTTGATTTATGACATACGGATATGTGGGCTCGCAATACGTAACAGCATCACGAATGTATTTAATAGTAATGACAACGACATATAAATGTGTCAGCTCGTTTTAAGTTGACATGGCGTAAAGCCACAAAAATCTGCACTTGTTAATGGCCTAAATTGCAATCGTGAAATAAAGGAAGTGTTACAGTCACTGGTGTAAATATGATGTCTTTTATATTTGGGGTTACACTGGTCTGGTGTGAGACGTTCCCGGGAGGCTCCACTGGGGGCCGAACCGCACAATAACCCTGGGTTCGGTGTGGGGCGGCGGTGGTGTGAGGGGCTGCTGTAGCCTGTTGTGGGGTTGTGAACCACTGAGGGCTACGGCAGGGACGAAGCCTCTCCGTCGTTTCTAGGTCCCCAGTTCAGTACAATACAGTATGCCTACATACAGAACAAACAGGCGCTACAGTTCTGGTACACGGCAACTTGCGCCCAAACAAACTGCAAAATGAACACCTCGCTAGCACTAAATTAGCACGTCCACCGTTACCTCTAAAGAAAGATAAGGCTACGGGTTCCTGCGCCTTCACAAAAGTAACTCTAAGCATCACAACAAACTCTGCCAACGAGAGCAAACATCGTAAATAAATATACACAAAAGTTAGACTCGCCGCATTACGTTGTGCGGAGCTGGTACCACCCAACATACATCAAGTGTCACTGCCTCATTAACCATTCACCAAAACCAGCTCTCTCACCAAAACGTAGTGTTGGACGTGGACAATCACTTTATGACATAATATCGTATGTTGGAAAGCGATATGACCACTTCGTGATACCATATTGTTACAGTCCCCTCGAGTTCAGCGGTCTTAATGTGCCAGAATGACCAAGAGGTTTGTTTCGGGAGAGCGGGCTGACTCTCGCCGAAGCATGCACAGAAACACCCGCAAGTGTGTCAGCAACTTTATTGCATCGAGGATACACAGCTAGTCTTTCGCTGATCCTAGTGAAGGCGCCACATGGCGTATATGCATTGGTCAGCGCCAATGCCAGTGCCGGAATCCGGTCTCCCAGCCTTACAGACCTAGCGCTCCTACTCACGCCATGGCCGAGAGCCGTTCGGTCAGCGGCCGCACACAGCTCTGCACCTGGGAGGTCGGAAGTTCGCGCACCTTCCCCGGCCATGCGGACGGCATCTTGCAGTCGGCCGAACGATGTCACCCAGCTAGCGGAGCCTTATCGTTCTTCGCGCTTGTGCACTAAGGGACTTAACATCTGAGGTCATCAGTCCCCTAGAACTTAGAATTACTTAAACCTAACTAACCTAAGGACATCACACACATCCATGCCCGAGGCAGGATTCGAACCTGCGACTGTAGCAGCACCGCGATTCCGGACTGAAGCGCCTAGAGCCGCTCGGGCACAGCGGCCGGCTTGAGACTTTGAGATTAAAATACTGTCTAAAGCAAACATAAATAAATAAACGTCGCATCACGAAGAAACTATCCGATTGGGATCTAAATCGACAGATGTGACGTATATGTACATAAAAACAAATGAGTGCAATTTCAGAAAACTTGGATGATTTATTCAAGAGAAAGAGCTGCCCAAGTTGAGGAAGTCAATTACGAGTTGATCCACTTCTGACAGCGGTACTGATTGACAGTGTTACTGGATGTTCTCATGACGTATGTTGTCCAAATTCTGTCAAATTTGCGCCTTAGATCGTCAGAATCCCAAGTGGGTTGGAGGGCCCTGTCCCTAATGCTCCAAACATTCTCAGTCCGCCGACCTTGCTGGCCAAGGAAGGGTCTGACAAGCACGAAGATAAGCAGTAGTAACTCCCCCCTTGTGTGGGCCGGCGTTATCTTGCTGAAACGTAAGTCCAGGGTGGCTTCCCATGAAGGGCAACAAAACGGGGCATAGAATGTCGTATGTAAGGGTGCGATGGATGACAAACAAAGGGGGTCCTTCTATGAACAGAAATGGCACTCGAGATTCGACTCCAGTCAACAATACTCTAAGCCAAAGGCATCTGGGGACGCACTGGACCAGTTGAATACCAACCTCACTGTCGCCTGCCATACAGCCCAACAATCAGGATGGTAATCTGGGGTGCATGAACCCTTTTGTTGCCACCCATAGCACCCATAGCGAGCCATCCTGGGCTTTCATTTCAGCAAGATAATGCCCTCCTCCACACATGGAGAGTTTCTACTACTTGTCTTCGTATTTGCCAAACCATAAATTGGCCATGTACATGAGCCGTGCACGGCTCGTGTTCATCCCGTTTATTGTTTGTCATCTTCCCTTACTGTACGGCCGCCTCGTTTTCTTATTCCATTTACTGGCGTCACTTGCTGCCTTACTTGCCCGTGAGAGGCAGCAGCAATGCTTATCTGTAAGTGCACTGTCGTACCATCTCTGGAGCGACCTATAATAATTCCAGCTCGTCCTGTGCCTAAAAGTCAGTTGGAAACGGACCAGAAGTGCAGTCGGGCACGGAGCCTCGGGCACGGAGCGCCAGTGAGGTGTGGACAGTCAGTACTTTTCTACCTACGGCGACACACATGTACTGTCCGACTGAAGAAGAGAGGAGCAGCAACGACCGTTGGTTGCTTGTTCGGTCAGTCATCTCATCGACCAACGTGTATTTTATCTTTTGACCGTTTCTGGGTGCTGGCCAGTCGGTCGTTTGGGGCAGAGCAGCAAGGAAGTCTCCGTGGCGTGTGGTCAGGCCGGAGCAGCTGGCGGTGTGCACACACGGTTGTAGGTCTGAGGCGCTTCTTGCGAGGGTTACGAAGTTCGTCGCCCACCGATCCTGGACACTGAAGTTGAGTGCTCACTTAACCTACTATCAAGCCTCAACTGCTGTCACATCTCTTCGGTTTGATCCTGGTTGTCACTTTCTGGGAGATTCCCGCGAGCAACAACGTGTGTGCTTTGAAGTCAGCTAGAACTGCAGCCGTCTTCCTATGTGGTGTCTATATTTAATTCATTCCTTCATTAATGAAGGCACCAGCGGTATCTTCTACCTTGTGGCCGTTGACGTTCCGGTTTCCTGCCCTGGGCGTTGACGTAGTTTTCGGCAGCGTATTTTCCTCGTCGTGTTGATGCTGTCCAGCATGGCGTGTAGTTCGACATCTGGGGTGTTGTTGGTAGTTTTGGGCGTTTATTCTGACTTGGCTGCATTGGTCACCTGTATCCAGAACGTTGTGCTATTGACATCTTGTTGTCGTTTTGCTGGTTGGGTGGAGCAGAACTGATCTTATTGGTTGGTTCGTCGGCTGGCTTTTAGTTGGGTTGCCTTCCGATTAAGAGGTTGTCGGTCTGGCTGCCTGTCTCATTTAAACCTGCGTGTTACCTTCCCAGGCCGACCCTTGGAACCTTCTGAGCGCCGCTCCTCGTGTTTTACATAGTGATTTCCTTTTAGTCTTAAGTAGTCTGTGTGGCCTTCAGCCGGGTTTTAACTTATTAAAATTGCAAGGCTTTTCTTCTTAGGCCTTGAGCCGTAAAAAGAAAAAAAATGTTTCTTGCGTCGTATGTGGCCTTCAGCCGAGTTTCAGCCTTTCAAAATTAAAATTGAAAATTCCTTGTGTCTAGGCCTTAAGCCGTGAATTTGTTTCAAGTTGGTATATGGTCTTCAGCCGAGTTTTCAGCCTTTTCAAATCAAAAGTTCAAAATTTTGTCTAGGCCTTAAGCTGTAAGAAATATTTTCTAGTTTGTATGTGGCCTTCAGCCGAATTTTCCAGCTTAAATTAAAAATTGGAAATTTCTTTGCCTGGGTTTTAAGCCATGAGGTTTTTGGGTTTAGTATGTGGCCTTCAGCCGTGTTTTATGTGAAGCACTGTAATATGAAGCCTTTAGCCTATTTTAGTTGAAATTTAGAAGCTCTTCCCTTTAGGCCTTAAGCTGTAAAATTGTTTTCTGCATGGTGTGTGGCCTTCAGCCGAGTTTTAATCCCTCTTAAATTAAAAATTCAAAATACTTGTCTTGCCCTTAAGCCATTACATTGTTATTATTTAGTACAAGGCCTTCAGCCGAGCTTTCCACGAAATATTTTAAAATAAGGCCTCCAGCCTTTTCAATTTGAAAGCTCTTCTTCCTAGGCCTTAAGTCGTTAAATTGTTTTGTTGATACGAGGCCTTCAGCCAAGTTTTCAGCCTATTTAGATTAAACACTGAAAATCTTTGTCTCGGTCTTAAGCACTAACACTGTTCTTGATTAATGTAAAGCCTTCAGCCGAGTTCTATGGGAAAATTTTAAGCTAAGGCTTTCAGTCTATTTATATTGAAGATAAAAAAGATTTTCTAAAGAAGTGAAACCTCCAGAAGAACTCCTGTACCTCAGTTCCTTGCTTAGGCCTTGTGCCTTGAATTTTTTATGTGGCCTTCAGCCGATCTAAATTAAATCAAATCAGGCCGTTCGTTAAAACCTTAAGAGTTTTTGATTGTTGCTTGTCTGAGTGTGTGTTTTAAGAGATAAAGTTTATATGTTGAGTGCAGCTGAAAGTAGCTTATTTTGGCCTCTTCCCACAAATATAACCGCATGCGCTCTGTCCTGCTAGCCCAGGGATTTCAGGTAGGTCGCTTGTTCTCTCCTCAGTTGAGAATGTTTGGAGCATTAGGGGCTGATGTTGTTACGGCGAAAACTGCAGCGCTGGGGCTCCAGTTGGGAACCATGGAGCAGAGAGGCTGTGAGAAGATGTCAGCCAATTGCACGCTGACCGACCCCTCTCCAGGACGACAACGCGACAGCACCGGCCTATATGCGAAAAGGACATAAGCGCCGTGGCCGACTGGTCGCGGCCCAGTTCTACAGCAGCTTGAAGACTGGCAACATGGATAGAAACGTCAACTCTTAACACTTGCTTGTACTGTCTATGAAATATGGATTTGGGAATTGTTATACTGAAGAGATTTCTTATTTTGTCTGTCCCATTTGCTTGCGACGCAACTATGTAATTAAAAAAGTCAAGGATTGGAAACTTTTCCTTTTGTAATAACAAATACTACTTGTTTTAATGTTGTCTAGCGATCCAAGAAAGCAGGTTTCCTAGACACCCCCGTATTTGACGACTAGGCTGGATATAACGTATCTCTCCAACCATCTCAGATTTTGACGATGTAACACGTGAATTACACATCATTTGGCACATCGTCACTCTGGAGGACATCCAACAACTCTCTCAATCAATGCCAAGCCGAATAACTGCTTGCATAAGGGTCAGAGTTCTATCAACACGTTATTGACTTGCACAATTTGTAAAGCCCTTTCTCTTGAATATCACATTTACTGATTTCCGTCCCATTCGCATAATTCCTTCGTGGTCCATGTTCTTTTTTTTTTTTTCTTAGATCTCATTTTGTCTTACAGTGTACGTCCTGCCACACCCATTGTTTTCGCCACTTTACATTAAGGGCCACGCGGGATTAGCCGAGCGGTCTAGGACGCTGCAGTCATGGACTGTGCGGCTGGTCCCGCCGGAGGTTCGAGTCCTCCCTCGGGCATGGGTGTGTGTGTTAGTCCTTAGGATAATTTAGGTCTAGTAGTGTGTAAGCTTAGGGACTGATGACCTTAGCAGTTAAGTCCCATAAGATTTCACACACATTTTAACTTTTTTTTTTTTTTTCATTGAGGCTGGGAATGCAACTGCCATTACTCAAAGCACGCCTCGGGAACGACGTGCTACCAACTACTAAGGGAATGCGGGCACAGCATGCTGAGGAAACTGATCCTGCAATATGAGAATGCAAGCTATATCGGTGAATTACATTGATGATATTTCTTGGATTATCAACAGAGTGGTGTTGTCAAAACGTTTCGACGAGTTTCCAAGTCGTCATCTTCATGTGAAGTCATTTCGCCCGAAGATGAAGAGTGGGGAACTCATCGAAACATTGCGACGACAGGACGCCACGACTCTGTTGTTAACCCGAAAATATTTCATCAAGGATCGTGCAATGTTTGTGGTGGTATTTTTATTGTCCTTGTGGTATGTGCTCGACATACCGCCCGGAAGCTGAGTCGTTGGTTCCATGTCGCGCAACGTGTTGAGCTCTGGTCCGTAGCACACTCCCACATTCACACACAGAAACACAGTACGGGTGTGGCCGAGTAGAGGTCCCCTCGCAGCCGCCGTGAATCAATCACAGACGTCAGTGCGACGCCGGCTGACGCGGAAAAACTGCATTTCATTAGCCGGACCCAGCCTCGCCGCGCTCCACCCTACCGAACAATTTATAGCCCGGCTGCGGCATCAGTCCGGCGCATTCCACGCGCAGTTGGAAAAACCCACCGCTGTTTCCGCGCCGCTTACATGCTGCCCCAGCCCTCTGCCGTCTCCATAGCGACTGCCTGGACAACCAACGATCGTTTCACAACCTCCCAGCCACATCACCACGGCAGTGAAGCAACTTAAACTACTCGTCGCCGCATTTTATTTACCAAAAACAATGGGCTTTGGTCTAGGATAGCGGTAGACTACATTACGTAAAATAATGATTCAATTAAAATGAAGTAAGGTATAACTGTTAATTTTTGCCAAGAGCCAGAAACAAAATTATTCCTGACTATATAGGGGACGGAGGCTCAATATACAGGGCAGTTTAAAAAGATGGAGCCAATGTAATTAACTTTTACTCCATGGAATATAAATTTTATATGATTTGGCATGAATGCGTGAATACAAGGCAAGGATGACATAAAAAACAGACTACCACAGATAAGGTGACTTTTTATGGCCAAAAGAGGTTTGGTAGTACCGAACAACAGAAGGAAATTACTGAGAATGTGCGTCTACTGAACAGCATATTACATAGTTGAGTAACGGACTATGGGAAAATTGGGGGAAAATAGAATCGAAGGGTATGAGATGAGGCGCTGTAGAAGGATGTTGGAAATAACATGGGCTGATAAGGTAAGAAATGAGGAGGTACTTTTCAGAATGGGTGAGGAGAGGAAGATATTCATCACAGTGACATGGAGAGAGGACGGGATTATACGACATGTGTTACAACGAATAGCTTCCATATTACTTCCGCGAGTTGTAGCGGATAAAAAACTGTGGGGGAAGGTAGAGATTTAGGGTCTATCCAACAAATAACGGAAGATGTACGGTGTTAGTTCTATTCTGAAATGAAGAATTTGGAACCTGAAAGGAATTCGTGGAGGGCCACATCAAAGACGGATGACACTCTCTTGTCTCCCTCACCGCACGCCCTCCCAAAAGATGAGAATAAAAACAGTTCATTTCGGGTGTGACGGGAAACATATACTTTAAGACCAACTGCCAGCCAGAAATTTTAATGAACTAACAGGAAGTGTTTTAGGCGTGGCGAGAATTGGTCATCATGACATTCGAGGGCTGTTTCCTTGTACACTGCAATGAATGATAGATTGAACCTGTGCCTATGGCTTTCACAGCTCATATTGACGTTCACAGTGGACATCAGTTCTGAATGGAACGAAGGTTTTATTAGTTCACACTGGTTACATAATGAAGATCTCCACAAAATTTGGTAAATATCCGACTTGTGCTTCTTGGTGCAACATTTTCCATTGTCTTATCCTCAGGAGAATTTACTCCGGTGATTTAACATATATTTCGGATTTAGTGTCCGCCTGCTTAGCTGGGTGGTACCGTGCTTGCCCCTCATGCAAGCGGGTCCGGGATCGATTCCCGGTCGGGTTGGAGATCTTGTCCGCTCGTAGACTGGGTGTTCCGTTATCCTCATCACTATTTCATTCTAATCTCCGACGCGCAAGTTGCTCAATGTGGCGTCGAATGTAATAAGACTTCCACTTGGCAGCCGAACTTCACCGGATGGGGCCTCCCGGCCAATGATGCCATACGCTCATTTCATTTCCATTTCCGATTTAGTTTCTACAATCTGTAGATTTTGAGCCACAAACAGTTTATACCCAACATCTGTTTCGTGCGACGTGCGCTGTCAGTGGGAATTACGGGTTTTTTCTCGTTACATTTTATGTGATCCTCTGACGAAGGACTACGGCGTGAACAACACGTCAGCAACTAAAAAATTTTAACAGCGAGTGAACTGTTGAATTTATCGACCTAATAGAGCAGTGGTATGAGACATGCTCAGAGATGGCACAAATGTATCGATGCGTCCCCATCTCAGCTTCAAAGTGGTTCAAATGGCTCTGAGAACTATGGGGCTTAACATCAGAGTTCATCAGTCCCCTAGACTAAGAACTACTTAAACCTAACTAACCTAAGGACATCACACACATCCATGCCCGAGGCAGGATTCTAACCTGCGACCGCCGCAGCAGCGCGGTTCCGGAAGATAGCGCCTAGAACCGCTCGGCCACAACGGCCGGCAACCGGCCGACTGAAAGTACAAATTCTACTTGACGCAAAGTTTACGCACGCAGCGTGAGTAAAGCGAATAAAGCACGAAATACTTTCGGCAGGCAAATATTCTATCACTGGGCACAGCTCGAACAGCACCACAAACGAAAAGGTAGCTAGAGAAGAATGACTTAATAGATAATACACTGAAGCCGCAAAGAAACTGGTACAGGCATGCGTATTCAAATACAGGGATATGTAAACAGGCATAATACGGAGCTGGAATCGGACAACTAGATAGGACAACAAGTGTCTGACGAAGTTGTTAGATCGGTTACTGCTGCTATAATGGAAGGTTATCAAGATTTAAGTGAGTTTGAGCGTGGTGTTATAGTCGGTGCTCGAGCTATGGACACAGCACCTCTGAGGTAGTGATGAAGTGGAGATTTTCCGAACGACCATTTCACTAGTGTACCGTGAATATAAGGAATCCGGCAAAATATCAAATCTCCGACATCACTGTGGCCGGAAAAAAACCATCCAAGAATGTTATCAACGACGGCTGAAAGAATCGTTCAACGTGAAAGAAGTGCAACCCTTCCGCAAATTGCTGCAGATTTCAATGCTGGGCCATCAACAAGTGTCAGCTTGCGAACCATTGAACGAAACATCATCGATATGGGCTTTCGGAGCCGGAGGCCCATTCATGTATTCTTCATGACTGCACGACGTAAAGCTATACACCTCTCCTGTGTCCGTCAACACCGACATTGGGCTGTTGATGAATGGAAACATGTTGCCTGGTCACACGAGTCTCGTTTGGAATTGTATCGAGCAGATGGACGTGTACCGGTATGGAGACAACTTCATGAACCCATGGACCATGCATGTCATCAGGCACTGTTCAAGCTGGTGGAGGCTCCATAATGGAGAGGGGTGTATTATGCAGTTAGAGTGATGTTGTTGTTGTTGTTGTGAACTTCAGTCCTGAGACTGGTTTGATGCAGCTCTCCATGCTACTCTATCCTGTGCAAGCTTCTTCATCTCCCAGTACCTGCTGCAACCTACATCCTTCTGAATCTGCTTAGTGTATTGATCTCTTGGTCTCCCTCTACGATTTTTACCCTCCACGCTGCCCTCCAGTACTAAATTTGTGATCCTTTGATGCCTCAGAACATGTCCTACCAATCGATCCCTTCTTCTAGTCAAGTTGTGCCACAAACTCCTCTTCTCCCCAATTCGATTCAATACCTCATTAGTAGTTATGTGATCTACCCATCTAATCTTCAGCATCATTCTGTAGCACCAAATTTCGAAAGTTTCTATTCTCTCCTTGTCCAATGTATTTATCGTCCATGTTTCACTTCCATACATGGCTACACTCCATACAAATACTTTCAGAAATGACTTCTTGACACTTACATCTATACTCGATGTTAACAAATTTCTCTTCTTCAGAAACCCTTTCCTTGCCATTGCCAGTCTACATTTTATATCCTCTCTACTTCGACCATCATCAGTTATTTTGCTCCCCAAATAGCAAAACTCCTTTACTACTTTAAGTGTCTCATTCCCTAATCTGATTTTCCCTAATCTGATTCTCTCATCATCACTCGACTTAATTCGACTACATTCCATTATCCTCGTTTTGCTTTTGTTGATGTTCATCTTATATCCTCCTTTCAAAACACTTTGCATTCCGTTCAACTGCTCTTGCAAGTCCTTAGCTGTCTCTGAAAGAATTACAATGTCATCGGCGAACCTCAAAGTTTTTATTTCTTCTCCATGGATTTTAATACCTACTCCGAATTTTTCTTTTGTTTGCTTCACTGCTTGCTCAATATACAGATTGAATAACATCGGGGAGAGGCTACAACCCTGTCTCACTCCCTTCCCAACCACTGCTTCCCTTTCATGTCCCTCGACTCTTATAACTGCCATCTGGTTTCTGTACAAATTGTAAATAGCCTTTCGCACCCTGTATTTTACCCCTGCCACCTTCAGAATTTGAAAGAGAGTATTCCAGTCGACATTGTCAAAAGCTTTCTCTAAGTCTACAAATGCTAGAAACGTAGGTTTGCCCTTCCTTAATCTAGCTTCTAAGATAACTCGTAGGGTCAGTATTGCCTCACGTGTTCCAACATTTCTACGGAATCCAAAGTGATCTTCCCCGAGATCGGCTTATACTAGTTTTTCCATTCGTCTGTAAAGAATTGGCGTTAGTATTTTGCAGGTGTGACTTATTAAACTGATAGTTCGGTGATTTTCACATCTGTTAACACCTGCTTTCTTTGGAATTGGAATTATTATATTCTTCTTGAAGTATGAGGGTATTTCGCCTGTTTCATGCATCTTGCTCACCAGATGGTAGAGTTTTGTCAGGACTGGCTCTCCCAAGGCCGTCAGTAGTTCCAATGGATTGTTGTCTACTCCGGAGCCTTATTTCAACTCAGATCTTTCAGTGCTCTGTCAAACGCTTCACGCAGTATCGTATCTCCCATTTCATCTTCATCTACTTCCTCTTCCATTTCCATAATATTGTCCTCAAGTACATAGCCCTTGTATTGACCCTCTGTATACTCCTTTCACCTTTCTGGTTTCCCTTCTTTGCTTAGAACTGTGTTTCCATCTGAGCTCTTGATGTTCATATAAGTGGTTCTCTTATCTCCAAAGCTTTCTTCAATTTTCCTGTAGGGAGTATCTATCTTACCCCTAGTGAGATAAGCCTCCACATCCTTACATTTGTCCTCTAGCCATTCCTGCTTAGCCATTTTGCACTTCCTGTCGATCTCATTTTTGAGACGTTTGTATACCTTTTTGCCTGCTTCAGTTACCGCATCTTTATATTTTCTCCTTTCATCAATTAAATTCAATATTTCTTCTGTTACCCAAGTATTTGTAAGAGCCCTCGTCTTTTTACCTACTTGATCCTCTGCTGCCCTCACTACTTCATCCCTCAGAGCTACCCATTCTTCTTCTACTGTATTTCTTTCCCCCATTCCTGTCAATTGTTCCCTTATGCTCTCCCTGAAACTTTGTACAACCTCTGGTTCTTTCAGTTTATCCAGGTCCCATCTCCTTAAATTCCCACCTTTTTGCAGTTTCTTCAGTTTTAATCTGCAGGTCATAACCAATAGATTGTGGTCATAGTCCACATCTGCCCCTGGAAATGTCTTACAATTTAAAACCTGGTTCGTAAATCTCTGTCTTACCATTATATAATCTATCTGAAACCTTTCAGTATCTCCAGGTTTCCTCCATGTATACAGCCTTCTTTTCTGATTCTTGAACCAAGTGTTAGCTATTATTAAGTTGTGCTGTGTGCAAAATTCTACCAGGCGGCTTCCTCTTTCATTTCTTACTCCCAATCCATATTCACTTACTACGTTTCCTTCTCTCCCTTTTCCTACTACCGAATTCCAATCACCCATCACTATTAAATTTTCATCACCCTTCACTATCTGCATAATTTTTTTATTTCATCATACATTTCTTCTATTTCTTCATCATCTGCAGAGCTAGTTGGCATATAAACTTGTACTACTGTAGTAGGTGTGGGCTTCGTATCTATCTTGGCCACCATAATGCGTTCACTATGCTGTTTGTAGTAGCTTACCCGCATTCCTATTTTCCTATTCATTATTAAACCTACTCCTGTATTACCCCTATTTGATTTTGTGTTTATAACCCTGTAGTCACCTGACCAGAAGTCATGTTCCTCCTGCCACCGAACTTCACTAATTCCCACTATATCTAACTTTAACCCATCCATTTCCCTTTTTAAATTTTCTATCCTACCTGCCCGATTGCCGGCCGCGGTGGCCTCGAGGTTCTAGGCGCTGAGTCCGGAACCGCGCGACTGCTACGGTTGCAGGTTCGAATCCTGCCTCGGGCATGGATGTGTGTGACATCCTTACGTTAGTTAGGTTTAAGTAGTTCTAAGTTCTAGGGGACTGATGACCACATATGTTAAGTCCCATAGTGCTCAGAGCTATTTGAACCTGCCCGATTAACGGATCTGACATTCCACGCTCCGACCCGTAGAACGCCAATTTTCTTTCTCCTTGATAACGACGTCCTCCTGAGTAGTTCCCGCCCGGAGATCCGAGTGTCGGACTATTTTACCTTCGGAATATTTTACCCAAGAGGACGCCATCATCATTTAATCATACAGTAAAGCTGCATGCCCTCGGGAAATATTGCGGCCGTAGTTTCCCCTTGCTTTCAGCCGTTCGCAGTACCAGCACAGCAAGGCCGTTTTGGTTATTGTTACAAGGCCAGATCAGTCAATCATCCAGACTGTTGCCCTTGCAACTACTGAAAAGGCTGCTGCCCCTCTTCAGGAACGACTCTGACAGGTGACACATACGTAAGCATCCTGTCTAATCACTTGCATCCCGTAATATCCATTGTGCATTCCGACGGACTTGGTCAATTCCAATAGGACAATGCGTCACCCCGCACATCAGAATTGCTACAGATATGCTCCAGGAACACACTTCCACTGGCCTCCAAACTCCATATACATAAATATTATGAAGCCTTGGATCATGCTGTTGAGAATACATCTCCACCGCTTCGTACTCTTCCAGATTTATGGGCAGCCTTGCAGCATTCATGGTGTCAGTTCCCTCCAGCTCTACTTTTAGTCGAGTCCATGCCACGTCGTGTTGCAGCACTTCTGCATGCTCGCGGGGGCCCCTTACGATATTAGGCAGGTGAACCAGCTTCTTTGCCACCTCAGTGTATAGATGTATGCCAAAAAATAATATCTGTGACGTGTGAGGATCAGGATCATCATAATTACACTCATGCTGACAATGAACTCGAGGAAATATGACAATGGATCGGACAGAGATTAATAGCACCATTTTGCCCATCGGATACCTGTAAAGGTGGAAGTATCATAGTCGATCGATGTCATGAGGATGTAGAAGATAATAGAAAGCCCTTAATTAAAGACACATACTGGATATTCGAAAAAACGCATCACACATTCCTGCAGGAGGCAGTGCTAATTAAAACTAGAAGAAAAGTTCCTATAATGACGTCTACGGAAACCTATACTTGTTGAGATATGGGCCAATCTGTCCTCTAATTCACATCTGGTTTCCACGCATACTTCACTCTTCCTTCGCAGTGAATCCCACACTCTTCAGAAGTATCCGGACACCTGACTGAAAATGACTTACAAGTTCGTGGCGCCCTCCATCGGTAGTGCTGGAATACAATATGGTGTTGGCCCACCCTTTGCCTTGATGACAGCTTCCACTCTCACAGGCATACGCTCAATCAGGTGCTGGAAGGTTTCTTGTGGAATGGTAGCCCGTTCTTCACGGAGTGTTGCACTGAGGAGAGGAATCTATGTCGGTCGGCGAGGCCTGGCACAAAGTCGCCGTTACAAAACATCCCAAAGGTGTTCTATAGGATTCAGGTCAGGACTCTGTGGAGGCCAGTCCATTACAGGGATGTTATTGTCGTGTAACCACTCCGATACAGGCCGTGCATTATGAACAGGTGCTCGATCGTGTTGAAAGATGCAGTCGCCATCCCCGAATTGCTCTTCAGCAATGGGAATCAAGAAGGTTCGTAAAACATCAATGTTGGCCTGTGCTGTGATAGTGGCACGCAAAACAACAAGGGGTGCAAGCCCCCTCCAGGAAAAACACGACCACACCATAACACCACCGCCTCCGAATTTTACTTTTGGCTCTACATACGCTGGCAGATGACGTTTACTGAGCATTCACCATACCCACACCATGCCATAGGATGGCCACATTGTGTACCGTGAATCATCACTCCACACAACGTTTTTCCACTGTTCAGTCGTCCAGTGTTTACTCTCCTTACACTAAGTGATGCGTCGTTTGGCTTTTACTGGCGTGATGTGTGGCTTATGAGCAGCCATTCGACCATGCAGTCCAAGTTTTGTCCCTCCTGCCTAACTGTCATAGTAGTTGCAATGGATCCTGATGCAGTTGGGAAGTCCTGTGTGATGGTCTGAATGTCTCCCTATTACACATTCCGAACCTCTTCAGCTGTCGGCGGGCTCTGACAGTTAGCAGACGAGGTCGCCTGTACGCTTTTGTGCTGTACGTGTCCCTTCACATTTCCACTTCACTCTCACGTCGGAAGAAGTGGGTCTAGGGATGTTTAGGAACGAGGAAATCTCGCGTTCAGACGTATGATACACGTGACACCCAACCACCTGACCACGTTCGAACTCCGTGAGTTCCGTGAAGGGACCCATTCTGCTCTCTCATGATGTCTAATGGTTACTGAGGTCGCTGATGTGGAGTACCTGACAGTAGGTGGCAGCACAATACAGCTAATATGACAAACGTATGTTTTTGGGCTATTCCGGATACTTTTGATCACATAGTGTATCACCACTCAGAGTTCGTCATGTCCATCGGTAACACTCTCCTGTAACGTCTGCTCATCGTCTTGGGGTTGAGCATACACCAATGCCTTTAAATGTCCCAGAAACTCAACTGATTCAAGTCCGGCGAATGGGGAGGCCATGACCACTTCGACCAGTCCATCGCCCACTTTATGGTGAGGTACCGTTGCAGGGGCAACAGTCTGGATGACTGACTGATCTGGCCTTGTAACATTAATCAAAACGGCCTTGCTGTGCTGGTACTGCGAACGGCTGAAAGCAAGGGGAAACTACAGCCGTAATTTTCCCCGAGGAAATGCAGTTTTACTGTATGATTAAATGATAATGGCGTCCTCTTGGGTAAAATATTCCGGAGGTAAAATAGACCCCCATTCGGATCTCCGGGCGGGGACTACTCAAGAGGACGTCATTATCAGGAGAAGGAAAACTGGTGTTCTACGGATCGGAGCGTGGAATGTCAGATCCCTTAATCGGGCAGGTAGGTTAGAAAATTTAAAAAGGGAAATGGATAGGTTAAAGTTAGATATAGTGGGAATTAGTGAAGTTCGGTGGCAGGAGGAACAAGACTTTTGGTCAGGTGACTACAGGGTTATAAACACAAAATCAAATAGGGGTAATACAGGAGTAGGTTTAATAATGAATAGGAAAATAGGAATGCGGGTAAGCTACTACAAACAGCATAGTGAACGCATTATTGTGGCCAAGATAGACACAAAGCCCATGCCTACTACAGTAGCACAAGTATATATGCCAACTAGCCCTGCAGATGATGAAGAAATTGATGAAATGTATGACGAGATAGAAGAAAATTTTCTGGTAGTGAAGGGAGACGGAATATTTAATAGTCATGGGTGACTGGAATTCGTCAGTAGTAAAAGGGAGAGAAGGAAACGTAGTAGGTGAATATGGATTGGGGGAAGAAATGAAAGAGGAAGCCGCCTTGTAGAATTTTGCACACAGCATGACTTAATCATAGCTAACACTTGGTTCAAGAATCATAAAAGAAGGTTGTAAACCTGGAAGAATCAGATAGATTATATAATGGTAAGACAGAGATTTAGGAACCAGGTTTTAAATTGTAAGACATTTCCAGGGGCAGATGTGGATTCTGACCACAATCTATTGGTTATGAACTGCCGATTGAAACTGAAGAAACTGCAAAAAGGTGGGAATTTAAGGAGATGGGACCTGCATAAATTGAAAGAACCAGAGGTTGTAGAGAGTTTCAGGGAGAGCATAAGGGAACAATTGACAGGAATGGGCGAAAGAAATACAGTAGAAGAAGAATGGGTAGCTCTGAGGGATGAAGTAGTGAAGGCAGCAGAGGATCAAGTAGGTAAAAAGACAAGGGCTAATAGAAATCCTTGGGTAACAGAAGAAATATTGAATTTAATTGATGAAAGGAGAAAATATAAAAATGCAGTAAATGAAGCAGGCAAAAAGGAATACAAACGTCTCAAAAATGAGATCGACAGAAAGTGCAAAATGGTTAAGCAGGGGTGGCTAGAGGACAAATGTAAGGATGTAGAGGCTTGTCTCACTAGGGGTAAGATAGATACTGCCTACAGGAAAATTAAAGAGACCTTTGGAGAGAAGAGAACCACTTGTGTGAATATCAAGAACTCAGATGGCAACCCAGTTCTAAGCAAAGAAGGGAAGGCAGAAAGGTGGAAGGAGTATATAGAGGGTTTATACGAGAGCGATGGACTTGAGGACAATATTATGGAAATGGAAGAGAATGTAGATGAAGACGAAATGGGAGATAAGATACTGCGTGAAGAGTTTGACAGAGCACTGAAAGACCTGAGTCGAAACAATGCCCCGGGAGTAGACAACATTCCATTAGAACTACTGATGGTCTTGGGAGAGCCAGTCATGACAAAACTCTACCATCAGGTGAGGAAGATGTATGAGACTGGCGAAATACCCTCATACTTCAAGAAGAATATAATAATTCCAATCCCAAAGAAAGCAGGTGTTGACAGATGTGAAAATTACCGAACTATCAGTTTAATAAGTCACAGCTGCAAAATACTAACGCGAATTCTTTACAGACGAATGGAAAAACTGGTAGAAGTGGACCTCGGGGAAGATCACTTTGGATTCCGTAGAGAGGTTGGAACACTTGAGGCAATACTAACCTTACGACTTATCTTAGAAGAAAGATTAAGAAAAGGCAAACCTACGTTTCTAGCATTTGTAGACTTAGAGAAAGCTTTTGACAATGTTAACTGGAATACTCTCTTTCAAATTCTGAAGGTGGCAGGGGTAAAATACAGGGAGCGAAAGGCTATTTACAATTTGTACAGAAACCAGATGGCAGTTATAAGAGTCGAGGGGCATGAAAGGGAAGCAGTGGTTGGGAAGGGAGTGAGACAGGGTTGTAGCCTCTCCCCGATGTTATTCAATCTGTATATTGAGCAAGCAGTAAAGGAAACAAAAGAAAAAATCGGAGTAGGTATTAAAATTCATGGATAAGAAGTAAAAACTTTGAGGTTCGCCGATAACATTGTAATTCTGTCAGAGACAGCAAAGGACTTGGAAGAGCAGTTGAACGGAATGGACAGTGTCTTGAAAGGAGGATATAAGATGAACATCAACAAAAGCAAAACGAGTATAATGGAATGTAGTCAAATTAAATCGGGTGATGCTGAGGGGATTAGATTAGGAAATGAGACACTTAAAGTAGTAAAGGAGTTTTGCTATTTAGGGAGGAAAATAACTGATGATGGTCGAAGTAGAGAGGATATAAAATGTAGACTGGCAATGGCAAGGAAAGCGTTTCTGAAGAAGAGAAATTTGTTAACGTCGAGTATAGATTTAAGTGTCAGGAAGTCGTTTCTGAAACGATTTGTATGGAGTGTAGCCATGTATGGAAGTGAAACATGGACGATAACTAGTTTGGACAAGAAGAGAATAGAAGCTTTCGAAATGTGGTGCTACAGAAGAATGCTGAAGATAAGGTGGGTAGATCACGTAACTAATGAGGAGGTATTGAATAGGATTGGGGAGAAGAGAAGTTTGTGGCACAACTTGACTAGAAGAAGGGATCGGTTGGTAGGACATGTTTTGAGGCATCAAGGGATCACAAATTTAGCATTGGAGGGCAGCGTGGAGGGTAAAAATCGTAGAGGGAGATCAAGAGATGAATACACTAGGCAGATTCAGATGGATGTAGGTTGCAGTAGGTACTGGGAGATGAAGAAGCTTGCACAGGATAGAGTAGCATGGAGAGCTGCATCAAACCAGTCTCAGGACTGAAGACCACAACAACAACAACAACAACCGTATAAATTTGTGTGGCGTTCCATTGTACGTACTCCACAGTCGTTGTCTTTCTTCAAGGGTACTTTCTCCAATGGCGCTGGTAAGTCACCACACAGAAACCGGTGATACACAGCACCTGTTAATCTGCTTGGTAAAGTGTATAGACCTCTGAGTCTGTCAACTACAGTTCCTGTCCTTACATTGATCCTAATGCCTCTCCTCCACGATTCCTCGAGAATATGAATCAGCTCAGACGAGCATAATGCGTTAAACTCCTATGCCATTTGCTGTGAATCCTGCCTACACCACCGAAAACTACACATTGCTCATCATAAGACACGGTCCGTATCTCAGTAAGTATCAACAGTTTTCGGACATATCATATATCAACTTTTCTTCTAGTTTTGACGAGCACTGACACCTGTAGGAATATCTGACGCTATTTTTATATACCTGTACAGTGTATTTGTATGACATGCAGTCTTTAGGAAAGAAATGTCAGTGACAAAAATTTACTTAAAAAATACGATGATAAACTAGTACGCACAGAAGAGGATTGTCAGACAGGCCAAAAATAAATTTTACCTTACCGAGTAGGATTGATAGAGGACAGAGCGAACATTCATAGAAGAGCAGCGCGCTCCATAGCGAATAGCGAATTCATCTAGTATGCGCAGTAGCATTGTGGGTATACTTACAGGATAAAAATTATTATCTTCTTCTCCCCACTCACCATTTGAGAAAGGAACAGAAGAGGGAAAGGAAACAGTGGTGTGAGAAGCTCACACTGTATAGTGATTTGTGGAGTATAGATGTCGACCTTGCATATGTGGCAAACTGCATTTAAACCTGGTACAGATCGATTAAGAGAAATGGAGAGAGGTCAGAGGTCTTTGTTAAGAAGCTTACGGCAAGATAAAGTTTTGCAGAAGGATAGGCTGTGGAGTGGAAGTAGTGGGAACTGTAGGGTATATATATGAGGTGCGACAATAAAATAATGAGACTGATGGGAAAAAATTTTGCTTACCGCTTTTGTCAAGTTAAGTGTTGTCTCCTTCAGAGTCGTTCCCTTCTGATTGCACACACTTTTTCCAACTCTCCTGCCATTGATGGTAACACTTCTGGAACTCATCTTCTGTAATATCCTCCAAAACCCTCGTCACAGCTTTTTGGACATCTTGTGTAGTTTGAAAATGGTGTCCCTTGACCGCCGTTTTGACTCTCGGAAAGAGAAAAAAGTGGCACGGAGCGATACCTGGTGAATAAGGTGACTGTGGTAGTAATGAAATTTGTTTTGAGGTTAAAAATTGCTATAATGACAGAGCAGTATGGGATGGCGCATTATCGTGATGCAGAATCCAATTATCAGTAATGTTGGCACGGACACGAACAACTCTTTTACGAAGTCTTTGTAAAATGTCTTTGTAGTAATATTGGTTAACTGTTTGTCCAGGAGGCACCAACTCCTTATAAGCAATTCCCTTGGAATCATAGAAGCACACAAGCATGCATTTCACTTTTGACTTTGACATGCGAGCTTTTTTTGGTCTGGGTGATCCCTTTGAGCACCATTGCGAACTTTGGCGTTTTGTCTCTGGATCGTACTGAAAAAAACCAACTTTCATCACCAGTGATAACACGGTTCAACAATTCTGGATTGATTTCCGTTTACTCTAACAGATCGGCTGCCACAGTTTTCTGTGTTTCTCGCTGTTGTGGCGTGAGATTTTTGGAGACAATTTTTACACAAATCTTTCTCATACCAAGATCTTCAGTTATTATTAGACGAACCGTTTCTCGATTGATGCTCAGTTCTTCTGCAATCATTTTCAGGGATAATCTTCGATCAGATCGTACGAGTTCACGCACCCTGGCCAAGTTCACATCCGTCTGTGGTCGTTCACTGCTGTCTTCATCTTCAACATTCGTTCTGCCTTCACTCAACATTTTATGCCAACGAAAAGCGTGAGCTCTTGACATAACCTTCTCTCCAAAAGCCTTCTGAAGCTTACCATGAGTTGTCGCGTTTTCACCCAATTTAACGCAAAAAGAAATGGCATAACGTTGCGCAATATTATGCGGTTCCATTTCCGTGACGAGAGACACAAACATGTGTTAACTTATTATAGCACAGCTCACGACTGAGCAGTTGCGTCGATGTGCCGCTTGGACTACAAGCAGCTTATAGACCAAGGTCAAAGATATTGTGCCTACGCAAGCCTGCAGGGTTGCCACATCCTGCAAAGAAAATCAGTCTCATTACTTTATTGTCGCACCTCTTACATTCCTTAGTTAACATTGCTTTAACACAAAATAAACTGAACTCTAGCTAGCATTACACCGTACATAAGAAATGTTCTTGGTATTATTAAACAATAGTAATGAAATAATAATAAAATATGCATAAAGACTAAAACTGTGCCAAGGGTGGCACTATTTTTTTTCTATTGGGCCGCTAGTCAGACGTGGTATTTAATACCTTTCGCGGAAATGGGGATGCTCCAAGAGTGGTCAGTTGGCTCGTCTATGAAGTGAACGCTGGTTTGTTGATTGTGGAGCCCAGGAGGCGAGTATATTCTAGGCTTTTGGAAACTTGGAGCTCGCTGGTGTTGAGCACGCAGAGCTGGCTGTGAACTCTTGAGTTTCGGAGACACGCAGGTAATGGTGATTTGCTGGTGCCTACAAGATGGATTGTTTGTCAGTTGCTGAAAGGTGGCGTTTTACTGTTTCTGTCTATACTTAGCTGCAACGACTCAACAGTTTTCCTCACTGGATCCTTGTAACTCAGTGAAAGACGTACTGCCCACAAGTAATCAGGTCGCACTGAAACACGACAAGTCCTGAGGGCATGCCTCGTTCCATTTCAACTAATTCAGACCATGAGTACAAGTCCATTTAATGCACTGTTATCTAAACAGGAAGGCGCAGGACAGTAATCACGTTTGATAAAGTCAGTTGACAGCGATTACGTACTGCTTGCCTCGGTATCTAATTTCTATGGGTAACTGGAAGTGACGGTTCTTTCTTCCTGTTGAGTAAAATCTTGAGAACTGTTTGTGTCGCCGGTTTGTGGCGAGAGACACACTAGTCGGGTAGTTACTGCAGGGCCGCCTGAATTGCCACAGTTCTGGGAAGGTGGAAGCGCTAGTTCGCAGGTACAGATTGACAATTACTGGACAATATGAAAAAAAGCCGTAAATTTGTTACAAACTACGGCGTGCACACACTTTATTCAACACGTAAACGTCGCTACAGATACGCGGATTTAGGTTATGATATGTACGAAATACCTGCAATCATTAACGATGATGTGGCGCAGAGGAATAACAATATTCTGCATGACTCGTTGGAGTTTCTGAACATGGATACTGTCGACGACCGCCTAAATGGCTGTTTTCATCTCAGCAATGGTTTTGGGGTTATTGCTGTAGACCTTGTCTTCAATCAAGCGCCACAAAAAGGAGTGTTCAGATCCGGAGATAATGGCGGCCAAATGAGGCCCCCGTCAGTGGCCTCTGGGTACCTCAGAGCCAGAATGGTGTCCCCAAAGTGCTCCTCCAGGACATCAAACACTCTCCTGCTTCGATGGGATCGAGCTCCGTCTTGCAAGAACCACATCTTGTCGAAATCAGAGCCACTTTGGATAATGGGGATGAAATCATCTTCCCAAACAGTCACTTACCGTTCGGTAGCCATCGTGCCATCGAGGGATATGGCGCCGATTACTGTGTGACCGGACATTGCGTACCACACAGTCACCTGTTGAGAGTGAAGAGACTTCTCAATCGCGAAATGTGGATTCTCAGTCACCAAAATTTGCCAATTTTGCTTGTTGACGAACCTATCCAAATGAAAGTGGGCTTCGTCGCTAAACGATGGTCACAGTAATTCCCATCATGCTCCGCGGCCAAACGTGCAATTTGAACGTCCTAACGCAAAACATTCAGAAGTTATGACGATTTTATTTCATATAGTTCAATAATTGTTACTCTGTACAAACATCAGCGCTAACAATGGCGAAAGCTCATGAAATGGGTTTTGAATTGGTTCCTCATACACCACATTCACCAGACGTGGCCCCAAGTGACTTTTTCCTGTTTCCCAACTTGAAAATTTGGGTTGCTGGTAAGAAATTTTCATCAAAAGAGGAAGTGATAGTTGCAGTCAATGAGTGTATTACAGAGTATGACAGAACCTATTATTCCGATGGGATGAAAAAGCTGGAAGATCTCTGGACTCTGGATCAAGTGTATATCCCTCAAGGGAGGCGATGTCGAGAAGTAAGGTATGTCTTTTACAAAACGAACACTCTCCTAGTCTTTTTTTTTTTAGCAGAATTATCACCCTCGTAGCGGGTGTTTCAGAATTCATGTTACGGGAACCCATGGCTGGGAACGTCAGCCAACGATTCTACAGAACGTCAAAGCTGTAGGCGCCGGCGCCTTTAATTGTGTGTATATACAGGGTATTTCCGTGATGACTTTACGAACATCCTAGGACGATGGAGAAAAGTGAATGTATCAATTTGAGGTAAGGGTCCCTGGTCGGGAGACGGTTGTGTCGGAAGTTACAAGTGAAAACCATTCTGATACACTTGACAGCGGATTGCATGTACTGGTACTGTTGTTGCTAAAATTGCAGGAAATGCGACTTTCAGAGGGGAGTAGTATGGACCAAAACAAGAAAAAATGTCTGGTAATGCATATCTGAGGAGCTATGAGCGATTGTTCATCTTTGCTATTGTGAAACACATCTCTCCACTCAACAAGTGCTCATAGCTATAAATGTGTGCATTTTAGGACCCATATTTGCTGATCATTTTCCCTTGCTTTGGTCCTTACTATCATCTCTGAAAGTTACATACCCTACATTTTTAACAACAGTAACAGTACACGTATTCCACTGGGGCTTTCGGAACTAGCCCCATACCAAGCCTCTGTGCAGAGGCTGGTGAACCGCCACTTCATATGCGGCGGCGGCTACTTAGGGTGATCCAGGCGTATAAGATTTTGTCCACACCATACACACCTGCATACCATACCGTTGCTCAGCTTCCTTTGGCACGGCTATTTCATAACCGGCAACGATCGACGCGGCCCTATGGGATTCGCGCACAGGATTGCCTCTCTGCGATGGATATCGCTGTTCTTCATGTTTTCCGTCGTGGTTGGAGCAGATTTCCACCTTGGCTCCTCCGGAGACCCAGACTCATTTTAGATTCGACAAATTTTAAGAAAGATAGTACACCAGATTTTACATTCCAATCTCAGTTTTTTAACACTTTAGATGTGGATCACGGTTTTACCGTCGTTAACACTGACGGCTCCAAACAGGAGAATGTCCTTGGATGTCCTGTAGTGTTCCCTGATCATGGTACCCGGATTTGCCTCCGTGATGAATATACCGTTTTCGCTGCGGAGCTCTCCGCTATCCTGAAGGCACTGGAGCGGATGAATCGTGTTCGGGGCAATCGATTTCTCCTCCGATCCGATTCTCTTAGAGCCTTACAATCACTGCAGAATCTGTACCCAACTGAGGAGATGGTCCTGCTGCTATATGACCAATTGTACTTCCTCCAACGGCGGGGTAAGGAGGTATCCTTCTGCTGGGTGCCTGGTCATGTAGGAATATGGGGCTATGAACAGGCCGATGGGGCTGCCAAGGAGGCCCGCAGAGAGCAGGATGTGGTCCAATGTCCTATTCCATTGTAGTCTGCCATCTCTGCACTCCACAGGGAGTGCATGGAGTTGTGGGAGGAAGAATGGCTGGCGGTGACGGCCAATAAACCACGGTTGGTGAAGTCAACAACTCGGCCGTAGCGTTCCTCCTGCCGGTTGCTCAGGCGGGAAGAAGTGACCCTCAGGCGTCTTCGGATCGGGCACTGTCCGCTCACACACAGCTTTCTATTACGGCGTGTGATATTCCCTATTTTTGGCTTCAAAAAAACAGAAAATAGTTAATACTTTCAGCCAGAAGGCAAATACTTGTTTATAAAGACTATAATAAGGCGTCGCATAGTGACTGTGGAATTTCTTAAATAATGTAATTCGTCGTCTTTGGGCGGCAATATATACAGAAAAATACGGATAGATATGCGATCCTTCACTATTTTGTTCGCTGGAGAACAAATGAAGCCTTGAGCGCAAAAAGACTTGTACTGTTCTTCTTAAGTAAGACGGACGCAGATTTGTGGCGGTCTGATCTAATTTCTTTATTACATAAATAAAAACGTGTTCCGTCTTAGTTTGAGTGAAGTATAAAAAGAAGAACTGTTATAACTTACCGTGACGACGCACGAGCGACTCAAAGAAGACAATGGCTATATAAAAGAGCTCTCAATGGACATGAAACGGACATAAAAATCTACTGTCATTGTAGAACTAAGCTTAAGGTACGACATAGGTTTTAGTTATAATAAATATTTGTTCTGGGAATACTGAATCATTTAGCAGTGCTCATTCCTATCATCACCTCATTATTATTTTCATTTTAATTATGCATTTTGCTAAGATTACAGTCACCAAGATCAGCAGTCCAATCTGCGTGTTACATTGATAAAACGAAAACTGTTTTATCGTCTTCTTGCATCAGCTTTAATTTTGAATTTCCCTTTTGTGTGATGTTACAGTTGTTTTTGCGCCCTTAAGAACTTTCTGGTCCCTTAGGAAATTGTTTTGTCATAACAATAACTTCACAACCGGGTATGATCGTACCTACGATCATGAAGTAATTAGAAAGACGATAATGTAATTTCTTAATCAATAGCACGCTAGCTGTGACTGCTTCAAGCCACGCGAAACTGCAAGCAAAAACTATTCAAATTTCATAATGCAATATTTTATGACAATGTCAATCCATGATTCCCACGCCAACTGTGATTGATAAAACAGTAAACGAAATTTCAAATTCCAACTTTTCCATGGAATAACATCACTTTTATTTTGTTACATCACAGGTGGGAGGATCCCTCGTTTTCTGATGCTTTTGGTGTGCACAACTCTGTCCGCCATATTTTAACAGACTGCATCTTATACCGTGATGCAATGGCAGAAGCACAAGTTGATGGGGATCTGCCCTGTGTTTTAGCTAATGATGATACGTGTGTGTCTAGGGTTTTAAAGTTTTGTCATGTGTCTGGACTGTGGCCTAAACTTTTAGGCTGGAGATTTCCGTGTATTGCAAAGAGGCTGACTCCTCCCCTTTTTCCTTGAAGTCAGCCAGCCACTTCCATCTGCTATATTGTTTTAGCTCCCTCTATCACTTTCTTCCTGTGTTGTCCTTGTGTTACTGCTGGCGACATGCTTCGTCTACATCTACATCTACATACATACTCCGCAATCCACCATACGGTGCGTGGCGGAGGGTACCTCGTACCACAGCTAGCATCTTCTCTCCCTGTTCCACTCCCAAACAGAACGAGGGAAAAATGACTGCCTATATGCCCCTGTATGAGCCCTAATCTCTCTTATCTTATCTTTGTGGTCTTTCCGCGAAATGTAAGTTGGCGGCAGTAAAATTGTACTGCAGTCAACCTCTAATGCTGGTTCTCTAAATTTCCTCAGTAGCGATTCACGAAAAGAACGCCTCCTTTCCTCCAGAGACTCCCACCCGAGTTCCTGAAGCATTTCCGTAACACTCACGTGATGATCAAACCTACCAGTAACAAATCTAGCAGACCGCCTCTGAATTGCTTCTATGGCCTCCCTCTATCCGACCTGATAGGGATTCCAAACTCTCGAGCAGTACTCAAGAATAGGTCGTATTAGAGTTTTATAAGCCGTCTCCTTTACAGATGAACCACATCTTCCCAAAATTCTACCAATGAACCGAAGACGACTATCCGCCTTCCCCACAACTGCCATTACATGCTTGTCCCACTTCATATCGCTCTGCAATGTTACGCCCAAATATTTAATCGACGTGACTGTGTCAAGCGCTACACTACTAACGGAGTATTCAAACATTACAGGATTCTTTTTCCTATTCATCTGCATTAATTTACATTTATCTATATTTAGAGTTAGCTGCCATTCTTTACACCAATCACAATCCTGTCCAAATCATCCTGTATCCTCCTACAGTCATTCAACGACGACACCTTCCCGTACAACACAGCATCATCAGCAAACAGCCGCACATTGCTATCCACCCTATCCAAAAGACCATTTTTGTAGATAGAAAACAACAGCGGACCTACCACACTTCCCTGGGGCACTCCAGATGATACCCTCACATCCGATGAACACTCACCATCGAGGACAACGTACTGGGTTCTATTACTTAAGAAGTCTTCGAGCCACTCACATACTTGGGAACCAATCCTATATGCTCGTACCTTAGTTAGGAGTCTGCAGTGGGGCACCAAGTCAAATGCTTTCCGGAAGTCAAGGAATATGGCATCCGTCTGATACCCTTCATCCATGGTTCGCAAGATATCATGTGAAGAAAGGGCGAGTTGCGTTTCGGAGGAGCGATGCTTTCTAAAGCCGTGCTAATGCATGGACAGCAACTTCTCTGTCTCAAGGATATCCATTGTATTCGAGCTGAGAATATGTTCGTGAATCGTGCAACAAACCGATGTTAAGGATATTGGTCTGTAATTTTGAGGATCCGTTCTTCTACCCTTCTTATATACAGGCGTCACCTGCGCTTTTTTCCTGTCTCTCGAGACTTTACGTTGGGCAAGAGATTCGCGATAAATGCAAGCTAAGTAAGGAGCCAATGCAGTAGAGTGCTCTCTGTAAAACCGAATTGGAATCCCATCAGGACCTGGCGATTTATTTATTTTCAACCCCTTCAGCTGCTTCACAACCCCTGGGATGTCTATCACTATGTCTTCCATGCGGTGCCACATATTTTTCCAAGATTGTTACCCGTGTTTTACGTTCTGTTTTATCTTACTGTTCTGGGTATTTTCTTGACACCCGGCTAAATCTGTTACTGAGCGGGCGCTGAAGACCTTGCCGTCCATCCATCCGTCCATCTCAAAGGTAGCAGAACGGTTTTCGCTTATAATTTGCGACTTTTTCGTCTCCGGCAAAGGGACCCTTGCCTCAAATTGATACATTTATCCTTCTTCATCATCCTAGAACGTTTGTAACATCATCACGGAATTACCCTGCATATACATACATTTACAGGCGCCGGCGTATATAACATCTACACTCTGTAGCGTCGCTGGCTGACGTTTCCGGTCATGATTTCATATGTAAGAACTTTTGAATACATTATGGGAGTGACAGTGACCAATGTGTTACAAATATTTACTATCAAAAACAGTCTTGATCACAATTTATTTATTATGGTGACCGGTTTCGACCACTACTGTGGTCATCTTCAGACCTACAATTCGTATACAAAGCTTTAATTAGACGGCTACATACATTAAAGAAAATACATAAAGTTATAAAGCTATAAAACGATGAATTACCAATGAGTAAGAACCTCCTTATATTATATTTATAGCTGTTACATAAAAAATTACAAGAAACACATGATGCTGTTATAAATTCCAAGAAGAGATAGAAGAGAAAACTGACATACAGGGGGCCTATTTCAGACAAAATAAATAAATTATTTAAGAATACAAGCATGACAATAGCATTTAAAACCAGTGACCCACTACAGATGAAACTGAAACACACAACTGGGGAATCAAATATATACCAAAAGTCAGGCGTTTACAAAATACTATGTAATGACTGTGAGAAACAGTATATTGGGCAAACTGGCCGTAACTTTTTAACACGTTTTAAAGAACATACTACTGGTACTGCACGTACCAAATCAATATTTGGTCAACATCTTGATGGATTACAATCATTCTGAGGGTTGCATTTCTAACAATTTGAAAATACTACATATTGTGCCAAAAGGACTACTACTAAATACTTTAGAAGAAATTGAAATCTTTTAACTTCACAAAAGTAATCCGGACCTGTTTTAAACGAACAACTTCAATTCAAAGACAAACATTTCTTTGAGCTTTTCGATGATCTGCTTTAGAATGTTCACTCTTCTGTCCTTCGTTTTTAAAGTTATTAAGACTTTTAGGAAATATTTTATCTTTACTTTGTAATTTTATTTCACCAAACATTATTTTATGACTGACTATCTGTTTTTAGAGTGTTTGCTTATATGCTTTTAGACTGCATATTTGTTATTCATATTCCTTTAATTTTGACACTAGGGCTCATAGTATTGTAATTTAAAATTCCTTCCATTTTCATTACTTTTATTTGTTTATAAGACTGGCATACAACATAAGTAATAGCAATGCGTTTTTAAAAATTATCACATGTAAATTTTAAAAAAAACAAATTGGAAACTACATGAGAACTTCATAGACAATATCTCATAAATATGGACAACTACTTCGTATCGTATCTGCGCAGTATGTACTATACATGTCAGCTAAAGATTGTTGCAGCCTACTCATTCAAAATCGTTTCAATAAAGACATATTGCTGCTCAATAGTACATCGTCTGACGTGACAGTCTTTGCCATTCCACTTTCGGAACATCTTTGTATGAAAGAAGCCTGCTGCCACATCTTTGCATTGGCGTTTATCTTCACCATGGCCACCACTAGCTTGCCTATCGACTTTACAATAACTTCAGTGGAAAGAAGCCTGCTGCCTCGTCTTTGGAATGCCGTCCAACTTGACCATGGCAACTAGTGGTTCCAAATGGTTCACTAACAAGCCTTGAGAGGGCAATCCATGTACTGTCAAAACGAATTTCATTTATCCTACATGTTTAAATATTTTAACGCCTCTTAATTGACATTAGCTGTTAAATAAGCTAAGTTTAATGTGTGTTTATTTTTATTTCTTGACAGTATTCTTTTAACTAAGAAATTTTACGTTGTTATTCGACTTATAACCCATTGGTTAGTAATGACATCATTCCGTCAGAAGTGGGCGGAGCCTCCATTATATACAGTAAGACGTGCACTGGTTTCTCCTGTAGTGATTCTCCAGCAGAAGGAGGTTCTTACTCATTGGTAATTCATCGTTTTATAGCTTTATAACTTTATGTACTTTCTTTAATGTATGTAGCCCTCTAATTAAAGCTTTGTATACACGACTTTTAGGTCTGAAGATGACCACAGTAGTAGTCGAAACTGGTCACCGTAATAAATAAATTGTGATCAAGACTGTTTTTGATTGTAAAGTCATATGTAAGACTTGATCTACAAAGTCCTCTCTACAACGTCTATAGGTGTGTAAGATGAACTGTGAAACATCCTGTATATTGGAATACAGCTGAATGCGTTGAACCGGAAATGATGGCAGAACCGTGCTGTCGATCCCGTAACAGCACGCTACGGAGGCCGTAGCATGAAGTACGCAGCCAGCCAGGCGCCACGTCACGAGGCCAGCCAATAAGGCGACGCGGCGAGCCGTGCTAAGCCACCGCCGCAGCAGACACCGTAGCAGCTACTGGCCGCTTCCCGCCGCAGGAGGATCCGGCACGAGGAGACGCGAATCTATTTTCGCGATCGCTGCTTCCCGCCGGCACAGCGGCGCACAAATTGCATTTCCCGCCCACCCCTCCGCCTACCCTGGCGTCGTACGCACCCCCCCCCCCACCTCCATCCTCTCCACCCGTCCACGCCTGGTTGGCAACCTCCCCGTTACCCACCCACCCACACATACACACGAGCGCGCTCCCACACACTCGTCCCGACAGCGGCGTCGGCTGCCGCCCGCCGCGAATAACTTTTCTATCTGCAAAGTGAATCCTATTTTGCGTGAAGAAAGGCAGGAGCCGTGAAGAAGGGTGATGCGAGCCACTTTGGTGGCGTTTATCAATCACCCGCGGCTGCCTGGCGCCGGCCCGGTAAACAGTTGCTGAATATCGAAATACGATTTGGGGCGGAAGGAAAGGAACGGAAAAGCGAGGGCGGAGTGGGGCGAAGTCTGCGGGGAAAACTGCTCTGACCGGCGTGGAGGCGGCGGCTGAAGATACTGACCCGAAAATAAGGGCGAGCAGCGAGGCGGGCCCGGCAGGAGGTGTCGGGGTAACCACGGGCTGCGTCTGAGGCGACGCACGTACCGCATCCGAGGGGTGGTCGTAAAGTTGTAATTATCAGGTCGAGACAATCAAGCTGGGGGGATCAGTCTTAGTGGTGGTTCAAGTCCTTCTCAATATATTCACCCTTCAACGCGACACATTTTTCCTGCCTGCAACGTATGTCCAGGAATTAACAATGGGGAAGAGTGCTTTCGCCCTTTTACTATCCCATTTGTAAATTATAGTATTCACTTTTTCCGTGCTGTAGACATATCTGAAATTAAAAAAATTACTGCGGAGAAGAAAGGCATTTTTAAAAGTTGAAACATCCCCTTTGAAAAATTTATGAGTTACTGCGCTGATAAACCTCTATGTTATTTGATTTTCAAACATCTGAGCAAAACTCAATTTACTCAGACATTACTCTCTTTTCTTATTCTGATCAACACTAAGCTGACACACAATATTTTTAGCGCAACGCAACCTGACTTTCAAAAATCCCTACAAACGAATGGCCCCGACTAACAATAACCTATACCTTTCATGAATCACTTACCTCACAAAAATCTTCGTTACTCGAGCTACTGCAATACAGTAAGCACCAATACTGCCAGCTAAATAAAAGATTCTCACTACTGAAGGCACTAACAACTGATAGGCATAGTTAGCAAACGATAGATTTTGGTAGAGAACAAACAATGTCAATGTAGTTACCTTAATGATATACAAAAGTCATTATATATATATATATATATATATATATATATATATATATATATATATATATATATATATGGTGTTACAAAAAGGTACGGCCAAACTTTCAGGAAACATTCCTCACACACAAAGAAAGAAAATATGTTATGTGGACATGTGTCCGGAAACGTTTACTTTCCATGTTAGAGCTCACTTTATTACGAGGGCAGTTCAATAAGTAATGCAACACATTTTTTTCTGAAACAGGGGTTGTTTTATTCAGCATTGAAATACACCAGGTTATTCCCCAATCTTTTAGCTACACAACACTATTTTTCAACGTAATCTCCATTCAATGCTACGGCCTTACGCCACCTTGAAATGAGGGCCCGTATGCCTGCACGGTACCATTCCACTGGTCGATGTCGGAGCCAACGTCGTACTGCATCAATAACTTCTTCATCATCCGCGTAGTGCGTCCCGCGGATTGCGTCCTTCATTGGGCCAAACATATGGAAATCCGACGGTGCGAGATCGGGGCTGTAGGGTGCATGAGGAAGAACAGTCCACTGAAGTTCTGTGAGCTCCTCTCGGGTGCGAAGACTTGTGTTAGGTCTTGCGTTGTCATGAAGAAGGAGAAGTTCGTTCAGATTTTTGTGCCTACGAACACGCTGAAGTCGTTTCTTCAATTTCCGAAGAGTAGCACAATACACTTCAGAGTTGATCGTTTGACCATGGGGAAGGACATCGAACAGAATAACCCCTTCAGCGTCCCAGAAGACTGTAACCATGACTTCACCAGCTGAGGGTATGGCTTTAAACTTTTTCTTGGTAGGGGAGTAGGTGTGGCGCCACTCCATTGATTGCCGTTTTGTTTCAGGTTCGAAGTGATGAACCCATGTTTCATCGCCTGTAACAATCTTTGACAAGAAATTGTCACCCTCAGCCACATGACGAGCAAGCAATTCCCCACAGATGGTTCTCCTTTGCTCTTTATGGTGTTCGGTTAGACAACGAGGGACCCAGCGGGAACAAACCTTTGAATATCCCAACTGGTGAACAATTGTGACAGCACTACCAACAGAGATGTCAAGTTGAGCACTGAGTTGTTTGATGGTTATCCGTCGATCATCTCGAACGAGTGTGTTCGCACGCTCCGCCATTGCAGGAGTCACAGCTGTGCATGGCCGGCCCGCACGCGGGAGATCAGACAGTCTTGCTTGACCTTGCGGCGATGATGACACACGCTTTGCCCAACGACTCACCGTGCTTTTGTCCACTGCCAGATCACCGTAGACATTCTGCAAGCGCCTATGAATATCTGAGATGCCCTGGTTTTCCGCCAAAAGAAACTCGATCACTGCCCATTGTTTGCAACGCACATCCGTTACAGACGCCATTTTAACAGCTCCGTACAGCGCTGCCACCTGTCGGAAGTCAATGAAACTATACGAGACGAAGCGGAAATGTTTCAAAATATTCCACAAGAAATTTCCGGTTTTTTCAACCAAAATTGGCCGAGAAAAAAAATGTGTTGCATTACTTATTGAACTGCCCTCGTACTTCTCTTCAAATGACATTAATCATGGAATGGAAACACACAGCAACAGAACGTACCAGCGTGACTTAAAACACTTTGTTACGGGAAATGTTAAAAATGTCCTTCGTTAGCGAGGATACATGCATCCACCCTCCGTCGGAGGGTGCAGCCCTGGAGAATGGCGTATTGTATCACAGCCGTCCACAATACGAGCACGAAGTGTCTCTACATTTGGTACCGGGGTTGCGTAGACAAGAGCTTTAAAATGCCCCATAAATGAAAGTCAAGAGGGTTGAGGTCAGGAGAGCGTGGAGGCCATGGAATTATTCCGCCTCTACCAACCCATCGGTCACCGAATCTGCTGTTGAGAAGCGTACGAACACTTCGACTGAAATGTACAGGAGCTCCATCGTGCATGAACCACATGTTGTGTCGTACTTGTAAAGGCACATGTTCTAGCAGCACAGGTAGAGTATCCCGTATGAAATCATGATAACGTGCTCGATTGAGCGTAGGTGGAAGAACGTGGGGCCCAGTCAAGACATCACGAACAATGCCTGCCCAAACGTTCACAAGAAATCTGTGTTGATGGCGTGATTGCAGAATTGTGTGCGGTTTCTCGTCGGCCCACACATGTTGATTGTGAAAATTTACAATTTGATCACGTTGGAATGAAGCCTCATCCGTAAAGATAACATTTGCACTGAAATGAGGATTGACACATTGTTGGATGAACCATTCGCAGAAGTGTACACGTGGACGCCAATCAGCTGCTGGTAGGGCCTGCACACGCTGTACATGGTACGGAAACAACTGGTTCTCCCGTAGCACTCTCCATTGATTGACGTGGTCAATGTTACCTTGTACAGCAGCAAATTCTCTGACGCTGACATTGCCGGCCGGAGTGGCCGAGCGGTGCTAGGCGCTACAATCTGGAACCGTGTGGCCACTACGGTCGCAGGTTCGAATCCTGACTCTGGCATGGATGTGTGTGATGTCCTTGGGTTAGTTAGGTTTAAGTAGTTCTAAGTTCTAGTTGATTGATGACCTCAGTAGTTAAGTCCCATAGTGCTCAGAGCCATTTGAACCATTTATTACAAATTTACTCTTTCTGGCGGACACACGTCCAGATCGTCCGCTCTCAAAATTCTGCCATCTCTCTCCCCACATCCCCCACTGCTGGCGGCTCACCTCCAACTGCGCGACGTTACGCGCTGTTCACATACAGCTGCCCAACACTACAATAGCGAATAACCAAAACAATACAAACCAGCCACAGACTTCACACAGCACAGTCAGTGATTTTCATACAGAGCGCTACGTGGTGTTACCAGCATAAAAATCTAAACAGCCTACTTACAGAGTGAAAAATGTTCCAAATTACTTCATGGTTGTATACCAACGCACAAACAGTCAACTGAAATTTAAAAGAGTCGCAGTCGAGGGATACTTGTCAGTACTGTCGTAGGTAGGCTGTTTAGGTTTTTATGTTGGTAACGCCACGTAGCGCTCTGTATGAAAATCGCTGACTGTGCTGTGTGCAGTCTGTGGCTGGTTGGCATTGTTGGAATATTCGCTTGTATAATGTTGGGCAGTTGGATGTGAACAGCTCGTAGCATTGTGCAGTTAGAGGTGAGCCGCCAGCAGTGGTTGATGTGGAGAGAGAGATGCCAGAGTTTTGAGCGTATGATCTGGACGTGTGTCCGTCAGAAAAACGAAATTCGTTTAATCGGATGTCACAAAATTTATGCTGTTGTTGTTGTTGTTGTAGTTGTGGTCTGAAGTCCTGAGACTTGTTTGATGCAGCTCTCCACGCTACCCTATCTTGTGCAAGCTTCTTCATCTCCCAGTACCCACATCCTTCTGAATCTGCTTAGTGTATTCATCTCTAGGTCTCACTCTACGATTTTTACCCTCCACGCTGCCCTCCAATGCTAAATTTGTGGTCCTTTATGCCTCAGAACATGTCCTACCAACCGGTCCCTTCTTCTTGTCAAGCCGTGCGACAAATTCCTCTTCTTCTCAATTCTGTTCAATACCTCCTCATTAGTAATGTGATCTACCCATCTAATCTTCAGCATTCTTCTGTAGCACCACATTTCGAAAGCTTCTATTCTCTTCTTGTCCAAACTATTTATTGTGCATTTTTACTTCATACATGGCTACACTCCATACAAATACCTTCAGAAACGACTTCCTGACACCTAAATCTATACTCGATGTTAACAAATTTCCCTTCTTCAGAAACGCTTTCCTTGCCATACAAAAATACAATGACTTTTGAACGCTATTAAGTTAAATACATTGTTTGTTCTCTATCAAAATCTTTCATTTGCTAACTATGTCTATCAGTATGGCTCTGAGCACTATAGGACTTGACTTCTGAGGTCATCAGTCCCCTAGAACTTAGAACTACTTACACCTAACTAATCTAAGCATATCACACACATCCATGCCCGAGGCAGGATTCGAACTTGCGACCGTAACGATCGCGCGGTTCCAGACTGTAGCGCCTAGAACCGCTCAGCCACCCCGGCCCGGCGCCTATCAGTAGTTAGTGTCTTCAGTAGTTAGAATGTTTAATTTAGCTGTCAGTATTGGCGATCGCTGTGTTGCAGTAGTTCGAGTAACGAAGATTTTTTTGAGGTAAGTGATTCATGAAAGGTATAGGTTATTGTTAGTCCTGGCCATTCCTTTGTAGGGATTATTGAAAGTCAGATTGCGTTACGCTAAAAGATATTGTGTGTCATTTAGTGATCATCAGAATAAGTAAAGAGAGAGAACTGTCTGAGTACGTTCAGTTTTACTCAGCTGTCTTTGTATCAAATAACGTTGAAGTTTACCAGCACAGTAATTCATAATTTTTCTAAGGGGACGTTTCACTGTATTTAATACTGTTGTGTATTGAGGGCGTCCATCAGGATTAAGATCTCGCTGCCACTGAAAAAGACTAATAAAGATGTCGTGGTAGGACGGAGGCTGGGTTCTAGGACAGAACACACAGAGTGAAAGTATCACAGATTGGTAAATAGTGAAAGTAACACAAGATAGTGAATAGTAAAATACACTCCTGGAAATGGAAAAAAGAACACATTGACACCGGTGTGTCAGACACACCATACTTGCTCCGGACACTGCGAGAGGGCTGTACAAGCAATGATCACACGCACGGCACAGCGGACACACCAGGACCCGCGGTGTTGGCCGTCGAATGGCGCTAGCTGCGCAGCATTTGTGCACCGCCGCCGTCAGTGTCAGCCAGTTTGCCGTGGCATACGGAGCTCCATCGCAGTCTTTAACACTGGTAGCATGCCGCGACAGCGTGGACGTGAACCGTATGTGCAGTTGACGGACTTTGAGCGAGGGCGTATAGTGGGCATGCGGGAGGCCGGGTGGATGTACCGCCGAATTGCTCAACACGTGGGGCGTGAGGTCTCCACAGTACATCGATGTTGTCGCCAGTGGTCGGCGGAAGGTGCACGTGCCCGTCGACCTGGGACCGGACCGCAGCGACGCACGGATGTACGCCAAGACCGTAGGATCCTACGCAGTGCCGTAGGGGACCGCACCGCCACTTCCCAGCAAATTAGGGACACTGTTGCTCCTGGGGTATCGGCGAGGACCATTCGCAACCGTCTCCATGAAGCTGGGCTACGGTCCCGCACACCGTTAGGCCGTCTTCCGCTCACGCCCCAACATCGTGCAGCCCGCCTCCAGTGGTGTCGCGACAGGCGTGAATGGAGGGACGAATGGAGACGTGTCGTCTTCAGCGATGAGAGTCGCTTCTGCCTTGGTGCCAATGATGGTCGTATGCGTGTTTGGCGCCGTGCAGGTGAGCGCCACAATCAGGACTGCATACGACCGAGGCACACAGGGCCAACACCCGGCATCATGGTGTGGGGAGCGATCTCCTACACTGGCCGTACACCACTGGTGATCGTCGAGGGGACACTGAATAGTGCACGGTACATCCAAACCGTCATCGAACCCATCGTTCTACCATTCCTAGACCGGCAAGGGAACTTGCTGTTCCAACAGGACAATGCACGTCCGCATGTATCCCGTGCCACCCAACGTGCTCTAGAAGGTGTAAGTCAACTACCCTGGCCAGCAAGATCTCCGGATCTGTCCCCCATTGAGCATGTTTGGGACTGGATGAAGCGTCGTCTCACGCGGTCTGCACGTCCAGCACGAACGCTGGTCCAACTGAGGCGCCAGGTGGAAATGGCATGGCAAGCCGTTCCACAGGACTACATCCAGCATCTCTACGATCGTCTCCATGGGAGAATAGCAGCCTGCATTGCTGCGAAAGGTGGATATACACTGTACTAGTGCCGACATTGTGCATGCTCTGTTGCCTGTGTCTATGTGCCTGTGGTTCTGTCAGTGTGATCATGTGATGTATCTGACCCCAGGAATGTGTCAATAAAGTTTCCCCTTCCTGGGACAATGAATTCACGGTGTTCTTATTTCAATTTCCAGGAGTGTATATTGCTCAGCTTTGATAACGCTGATGTAGTCTATCTGTTCTGCGCTGACTACAGTTCCATTAAACAGAGTAAATAATGTTTTCCGACCTAAAGCTGGAAGAAAACTACTCTTCTGTCTTGAAATACTGTTCCAAGAATAGTTCGAGACTAATAGTACTCAGTTAAACTCCTAGGCAGGTGACCTCTGTCGAGACACGAAAATTCTGTTCACTGTTCTGTTTCTACTGAAGACTAATCACTACACATTGGTTAGTTGGTTGACATGGGGAGGGGACCAAACAACGAGGTCATCTGTTCCACCGGATTAGGGAAGGATGGGGAAGGAAGTCGGCTGCGTCCTTTCAAAGGAACTATCCAAGCATTTGCCTGAAGCGTTGTAGGGAAATCACGGAAAACCTAAATCAGAACGGCCGGACGCGGCTTTGAACCATCGTCTGAATGCTAGTCCATTGCGCAAAGCCTGCGCCATCTCGCTCGGTCTAACCACTGTCTATGGGCCAGTGTTCCTATCTCACTCAGCGACTTGAAGACTTGAAGAGACGACGAACGTTATGCAGGTACTCCGTAGCAAAACTCGGAATGGATTACGACTTGCAACTGACAGTTTCTGCTCGTGCATGGTTACTTCAGCGCGTCCGTCTTCTGGCGGCTCCAGCGGTGTGATTCTCGCGGGCAACGTGATTAGTTTGCTCGCAGCGATGTTCCTGTTGCAGACGGACGTCCAAGGTACTTCTGGTACCAGCTGTCGCATACTCTTCTTGTGTGGTATCTCAGTTCACCACAAATACTCTGTTACATTTTTACTCTACTTCATACCGGTAATCAGCAACAGAAGTCAAATTAAGCATAAGTGTTATTAAAATCGATTTACAAGTTAAATACATTTTGGCATACAAGGTATTGTAAAATAAAACAAATTTCCATTTTCAAGATATGTAAACCGGTTAAGTCATTAACGGTGGAAATAAGCTGTTTCTGAAATTACTAAAATGGAAGGAAGGAGTCATTCGCACCTTGCAACAATTTTTTTCTTACTTGAGTTAAGAAAGTATTCTGTTTCAGTGTATGTTAATTCGTACTCTTTTAAAAGTGATCACAATAATTATTTAACGCAGAAAGTAATAAATTACTTACTTACTTTAGTAAAATAGGACCTTACCAGTTCATCGTTGCTCATACTGAAAAGTTTTCTAAGCTGAAGACATTCAAATATTAACTATTATTAGAACCTTCAAAACAAATTTGGTATATATGGCCCATATTATACTTGCACGTGTTCTACAGCTTTCTTGTACTTCTTACACAGGTCACTGAAATTTGCTACACACTGTACACCTGATTTCTGTTTTACGCTCACATTGTACGCTTCGGCTTGTATGTTGTATGTTAACTGGGGACCTAGAAATGACGGAGAGGCTCCGTCCCCGCCGCAGCCGCAGTGGTCGACAACCCCATGACCACTACCGAAGTCCACTTCACCCCTCTGCCGCCCCACACCGAACCCAGGGTTATTGTGCGGTTCGGCCCCCGGTGCCCCCCCCCCCCCCCCCTAGGGAACGCCTCGCACCAGACGAGTGAACCACTATGTAGAGTAATGGGGGTGAACGCGTACGTGGAGAACTTGTTTGCGCATCAATCACCGACACAGTATAGCTGAGGCGGAATAAGGGGAACCAGCCCGCATTCGCCGAGTCAGATGGAAAAGCGCCTAAAAACCATCCACAGACTGACCGGCTCACCCGACCTCGACACAAGTCCGCCGAGCGGATTCGTGCCGGGGACCAGGCGCTCCTTCCCATTCCGGAAAGCCGTGCCTTAGACCGATCGGCTAACCAGGCGGGCTCCGCTTATGGCTTTGTGACACTTTATGCAATTGTTGCTTACCTTGTCGTCTGTGCCGTCGCTAACTTGGCATTTCTTTCGCTTTCCATACGATGTTGATTCTGTATCCTCTTCTTTTGTCTGTTCCTCTTGCTGGCGTTTCGTTCCCTTGATTTCATTCGCCAACTGAAGTGTGAAGTGTTCTTAAAGTAGGTGATTCCCATGACAGGTCTGGGTGCAGTTTCCCCCCCCCCCCCCTGTAACAAACAATCTTTACACGGTACATGCAGTTATGAAATATAGGGTTTATCGCACTCCACATTATCTAATTTGACTCTGCTACCAGAGACCTATCCCTCTCTTTCATAAACAAAATAGATATGAACATATGAAACGTCCTTGATACTTACGTTGTTTTGTACAACATTAAATCCAGCCCTTGATAATTCATGAACACAAGAGAGAGGATAGAATCTCGAGCGTGGGTAGGGAAACATAAGCCAGAAGCAACAATTTTAAGTTATTACAATATTTTACATCAGATAAATAATTGTGACAAAAAAAAGTCTATTACAAAGGCTATTACGAACGGGTATCGGGCTTGGGTGTGTGTGTTTCTCCTTAGAATAATTTAGGTTAAGTAGTGTGTAAGCTTAGCGACTGATGACGTTAGCAGTTAAGCCCCATAAGGTTTCACACACATTTGAACAAACTGGCACAACACGCCCCCAAACCCCACATCATGCATTATAGGGTGTTACAGACAACTTGTAAAACAAGAAACGTGTTGTGTCGATTCCCTAAGGTCTCGACACAATGAGTGGCTAGGTGCACGCGAAACTAACGCAGACGGGCGTAAATTCTGAAACAGGAGACTGGATGAAAAACTATAAAGAAAAGAACGTATTGGGTAGAGTACTTAACTTTTAATGATGTTCTTCTTGTTGAAATACATCTCGTGAGTAGTAGTAAGCAATTAGCAATGATACACATGGCGCCTTGCTAGATGGTAGCTATGGAATAAGCTGAAGGCTATTCTATCAGTCTCTCGGCAAATGAGAGGAAGACTTGGTAGGTCTAGTCGCAAGCTATGTCGTCCGTACAACTGGGGCGAGGTCATGTCCGTGTCTTGTGACCTGCCCTGTGGTGGCGCTACGTTTGCGAATACACAGTGGCGACACGCGGGTCCGACATGTACTACAGGACCGCGGCCGATTTAAGTTACCACCTAGCAAGTGTGGTGTCTAGCGGTGACACCACATTCCTCCCCCGCAAATCGGCGAACGGTCGTGAGATAAGGCTTCCGCCCGCCGTGGGGAGGACCCCATGTTGACGTATGCGATGAGGTGGGGAGCCTAACAACAGGCGAGGCTGTGCCACCCGCACCCGGCCATTCGGTCCGAGGGGAGCTAGGAAACGCCTGCAAACCTAGTCCAGGGTGCACGTCAACATGAGGTGTTTGCGCACGTAATGATATAAGAGGAGCCGCGGGGTCGACCTCCATGTGGTCGGAGCACCCGACGGGCGAAGACGACATCTGGTCCGGAGCGGGCAAGAGGTCCATGGCGGAGGATGGCTGGTCACGGGAAGCAAGCGGCGGCGCGTGACCCAGGGAGGCGCGAGGCGGCTGCAGCGAAGCGTCCGCTGCTGGCGGCGCCGGCGGCGGCTGCGGCGGCGCGACGCCATGAGGCAAAATGGAAGGCATCGTCGGTAACACCTGGGGATGAGGCGAGCCAGTAGATGGGTCCCCAAGGCGCTGACCGGACGGCTCCGTCGCTGAAAGCAGACGGGGAGCGGCAGAACCCAGGCGACGACAGAGGCGCAGCTGATTGAGATGCCGACGCACCTCACCAGAGGCCCCCAAAACCAAATACATCGCGCGGCCGAGGCAGCGAAGAATGCGCCCTGCGAGCCAACGCCGTGAACCGCGATAGTTGCGATAATAGACAACGTCGCCAGGAGCAAAAGCAGGCCTCAGCCGCTGCACAGGAACCTGATGTGGCGGATGCAACAAAGACATCAGAGTTCGATGAGGACGACCATGGAGCAATTCAGCCGGCGAGCGACCATCGCGAGGCTGAGAGCGATATGAGGACAAAAAGAGCAACAAAGCGTCCTCCCGAGAATGCGACTCTTTCAACTTCAACATCTGCGACTTGAAAGTCCGGACCAATCGTTCAGCGGCACCGTTTGACTGAGGCGAAAACGGCGCGGATGTCAGATGTTGAATACCATTGGCCTTGCAGAACGACTGAAATTCTGCGGACATGAATTGTGGGCCATTGTCGGAAACAATAGTCTGCGGAAGACCTTCAAGGCAAAAGATAGCAGACAAGGCTTGGATGGTGGCAGAAGACGTCGTGGAAGACATCCGGACAACAAAAGGAAAATTACTGAAAGCATCGACCACAACCAACCATCGAGCATTCCAGAACGGACCAGCAAAATCGATGTGCAAGCGTTGCCAAGGGGAAGTGGCTTTCGGCCATGCAAAGAATTTCCGCGGCGGTGCGGATTGTTGTTCGGCACACGCCACGCAAGAGGAGCACATATTCGCAATCGCAGCATCGATTCCGAACCAAGTACAGTGCTGTCGAGCAAGTTGTTTCGTTCGCACTATACCCCAATGTCCTTGGTGAAGAAGCCGTAAGACAGAGGACTGTAACGAACGTGGGACTACGACTCGGGATTGATCATTATCGGAACGCAACAACAAAACACCACGTCGTACAAAAAGTCTCTCCTTGTGAGCAAAAAAACGGCGAACCAAAGGATCCTCGATCCGTGACTTTGACAAGGGCCATTGCGTAGCAACAAAACGCAAAACGGAAGCAAGGACAGGGTCAGCAGCTGTGGCAGTAGCTACACGACGAAAATCAATCGGAAACGATGCGACCACGTCATCGGCTTCCGAATCAATGAACATGCAAGCAAGTTCGGAAGAATCGAATGCTTGATCCTCAGCAACAGGCAAACGGGACAACGCATCAGCGTTGCCGTGCTTAGCAGTGGACCGATACAAGATATCGTAGCGGTACTGCGAGAGAAAAAGTGACCAGCGAATGAATTTCTGCGCTGTACGTGGAGGTACAGTCTTGTTCGGATGAAAAAGTGATGTCAAAGGCTTGTGGTCCGTGATGATTGTAAAGTGACGACCATACAAGAAGTCATGGAACTTTGTTACACCAAACACAAGAGCCAAAGCTTCCTTCTCTATTTGGGAATAATTTCTTTGCGCAGATGAGAGCAATTTGGACGCAAAGGCAATAGGGCGATCATGCGAGCCATCCTTGTGCGCAAGCACAGCACCGATCCCGAAATCCGAGGCATCTACCATCAACAAAAGGGGTTTTCGGGGATCGAAGGGCGTAAGGCAAGTATTTGAAAGTAACGCCGATTTCAACTGGCGAAAGGCGCGTTCGCATTCCGTTGTCCAGACGAACGGAACACCTTTACGGCGTAAGCGATGAAGCGGAGCTGAAATAGAAGAAGCATTGCGCACAAACCGATGATAATAATTTACCTTACCCAGCACACTCTGTAGCTGTTTTAAGTTCTGCGGTGACGGCAAGTCCTGAATGGCACGAAGGTGCTCTGGACTCGGATGTATACCTTGGGCGTTAAGGACATGGCCCAGGTACGGTAAGTCCCGAGCAAAGAACACACATTTGTCCTTCCTCAAGCGAAGACCATTTTGTCGCAATACCTGAAATAATGTCCGGAGATTTTGCAAATGTTCTGCTTCTGTCTTTCCTGAGATTACAATATCGTCCAGATAGTTCGCAGCCGTAGGGACCGACGCACAAATAGTTTGTAAATATTGCTGAAATAAAGCAGGGGCGGATGCACACCCGAATGGCAGTCTTTTGAAGCGATACAAGCCAAGATGCGTGTTAACCACTAAGACGCGCTGGGATTCTTCGTCCACAGGTATCTGCAAGTACGCATCTGCTAGGTCCAATTTTGAAAAATATTTTCCCGGGCACAGTTTGGCAAAAAGATCTTCCGGGCGGGGCAAAGGAAAAGTAGCAGTCACAAGTTGTGGATTCACAGTTGCCTTGAAGTCCATGCAAAGTCTCAATTTTCCGGAAGGTGTTGGCAAAATAACTAAGGGGGAGGCCCAGAGAGAAGCCTGCACACGTTCAATGACACCTTGAGATTCTAAATCGGCTAATGTTTTTGCGACCTCATCACGCAATGCGTGGGGAACATTGCGCGCTCTGAAAAATTTTGGTTGCGCGTTGTCTTTCAGTTCCAAATGCGCTTCATAGTTCTTAGCGCAACCAAGGCCCGGTGCAAAAATGTCTGCAAATTCTTCACAAAGACTAGAAACACTGGCGGAAGGCACAGTCTGATTCACTGATAGGACCTGATTCACTATAGACAAATTAAACAATTGAAACAAATCTAAACCAAACAAGTTCACTGCACTAGAGGAACGAAGAACATAAAATGACACAAGTTTTGTCTGTCCCTTGTATGTGGCAAGAAGGCTGCACTGTCCTAACACAGGTATATGCTGTCCTGAGTAACTAGTTAACGTAACATTTGCGGCACGCAATGGCGGGGCGCCCAGTTGTTTGTACGTGTCGTGATTGAGCAATGAAACTGCAGCTCCGGTATCGAGCTGGAATGGGATCACTTTGCCTTCAAAGTCTAAGTCCACAAAAAGTTTATTGTCTTGTTGACGACAAGAGCGACTGTCTCGTGCAATTTGAACGGAGACAGGTACAGAAGCACTGGCGACTTTACGGGATTTCCGGCGACGTCGACGCACACTTTGGGTGGGACGAACACAGTCACTGTTAGCTAAAGTGTCACTGGACGGGTGGGCATGAACTACATGAATGTCCATGGGCGAAGGTCCACGAGCCTGATTGTCCTGGGTTCGATTCCGGCGCGAAGCAAAGGGCCTGGATTTGGTGTGATTGTCTGACCGAAGCTTTTTCTGGCAAACACTTTGTACATGTCCTTTCTTTTGACAGTAAAAGCAAATAGCTTGGCGTGACGGGCAATTTTCACGCGAATGTCTAGTGGCACACCGCGGACAAGATTTCACTGCATTTGCTTGCTTACGCGGCGCACGTGGTTGCAAGCTAGGCTGCCGCTGCGAAGTCGGGCGCGAGGGCCGCTTAGCGTCCCGTGCAGCGGGCCCGGCGGGCCGATTAATGTGACACACTGCTGGCGAAGTTTCAAATGATTCCTGAGCAAAGTCAAGCGTGTCTTGCCTGTCCAATATGTCTATCACTTGTTGCAGGGAGGGATTAACGAGTTTCAAAATCTGTTCCCGTATGCGAACATCAGAAACGTTCTGTGCAATTGCATCACGCACCATAGTATCTGAATATGGGAGGCCACATTCACAGGCAAACGCGCAGTCTCTAGTAAGGCCTTGCAAAGTTGCAACCCACTCCCTATTAGTCTGACCGGCCGTACGTTTTGTACGAAAAAACGTATACCGTTTTGCAACTACATTTACTGTTTCTTTGAAATAGGCATCTAAAGCCGACAAAATTTCCTCGTAGGTCAGAGTTGCTACGTCGCGTCGGGGAAACAATTTCACTATCACACGGTAGGTAGACACACCGACACAAGAAAGCAAAAACGGCTGCCGCTCTTTACCTTGAATTCCATAAGCAGTGAGGTGGAAGTTGAACTGATCGGCCCACTCAGTCCAACTTTCGGTTGTGGCGTCAAAGGGCCGAAATGGCGGTGCGACAGCGTTGTGTGGCTGCGGTAGAGATGAAGCGGCGGGTGCCGCATCGGTTTGCAGCGCACGTTGACCCTGGACGAGCTGTCCAAGGGCTTCCAATAACGCCTGCGTCTGCTGATTCTGCAAGCGAAAAAATTCGGACAGTACATCTGGAGAATGCGGCGAAGCCATGACACAAGCAAATTAGAGCAAGTATAACACAAAGACTGCAACGTGGGCGCGGCACCACTCCTCGGCGCCAAAATATTGTTGTGTCGATTCCCTAAGGTCTCGACACAATGAGTGGCTAGGTGCACGCGAAACTAACGCAGACGGGCGTAAATTCTGAAACAGGAGACTGGATGAAAAACTATAAAGAAAAGAACGTATTGGGTAGAGTACTTAACTTTTAATGATGTTCTTCTTGTTGAAATACATCTCGTGAGTAGTAGTAAGCAATTAGCAATGATACACATGGCGCCTTGCTAGATGGTAGCTATGGAATAAGCTGAAGGCTATTCTATCAGTCTCTCGGCAAATGAGAGGAAGACTTGGTAGGTCTAGTCGCAAGCTATGTCGTCCGTACAACTGGGGCGAGGTCATGTCCGTGTCTTGTGACCTGCCCTGTGGTGGCGCTACGTTTGCGAATACACAGTGGCGACACGCGGGTCCGACATGTACTACAGGACCGCGGCCGATTTAAGTTACCACCTAGCAAGTGTGGTGTCTAGCGGTGACACCACAAAACGAACGTACACGTAACAACAGACTTAATGATCACACAAGAGCATAACCTGCCGCGAGCTCGGGATCGTAACACAATGGCAATAACCATATAAAATATTTTCATAGCTAGAAAACTTTAAAACCTAACTTTAAGTAGAATATATACAGCGTCAATTACTCAGCAGTAACTTTAATTGAAAAATGTAATAAACACTAGTAACAGCCGACCAACAGCAAACAATTAGTGAACGGTTGCTATGATAAGCTAATGGGCCAATGATTGCAAATTTATGGTTATTAAACAAGAACGCACAAGGCGACAATTATTGAACTAAATTAGCTACAAACTACGGCGTGCACACGCTTTATTCGACATGTACACGTCACTACAGATATTTGGATTTAAGTTGTGACATGTTCGATATGCCTGCCATCATTGGCGGTGATGTGGCGCAGACGAATAGCGAAATTCTGCATGACCCGCTGAAGTGTCGGAACATCGATGCTGTCGATGACTTGAATTGCTGTTTTCAGTTCAGCGATGGTTTTGTGGTTATTGCTGTACACTTTGCCTTTAATATAGTCCACAAAAAGGAATTGCACCTATTCAGATACGGAGAATATGGCGGCCAAACGAGTCCTTGCCAGTGACCTCTGGGTACCCCCAGAGCCAGAAAGGTGTGCCCAAAGTGCTCCTCCAGGACATCAAACACCCTCCTGCTTCGATGGGGTTGAGCTCCGTCTTGCAAGAACCACATCTTGTCTAAAACAGGACACTTTGGATAACGGGGATGAAATCATATTCCAAAAACTTCACGTGCCGTTAGGTAGTCACCGTGCCATCAAGGAATATCGCACCGATTATTCCGTGACTGGACATTGTACACCACACCGTCATCCGTTGACGCGGTGAAGAGACTTCTCGATCGCGAAATTTGGATTCTCAGTCCCCAAATACACCAATTTTGCTTATTGACGAATGTGGTGTCACCGCTAGACACCACACTTGGTAGGTGGTAGCTTTAAATCGGCCGCGGTCCATTAGTACATGTCGGACCCGCGTGTCGCCACTGTGTGATCGCAGACCGAGAGCCACCACAAGGCAGGTCTCGAGAGACGTACTAGCACTCGCCCCCAGTTGTACGGACGACATTGCTAGCGACTACACGTACGAAGCCTTTCTCTCATTTGCCGAGAGACAGTTAGAATAGCCTTCAGCTAAGTTAATGGCTACGACCTAGCAAGGCGCCATTTGTACCATTGCATGTATCTCAAGATAGTCTCACTTGTTTCATCAAGAATGCTGTATACCAAAGGACGATATAAAAGTTAAGTGTTCTAGTAGCTACGTTCTTTTCTTTATCACATTCATTACGAATCCTGTTCCAGACTTCGCGCCAGTCGACGTGTGTGTACGTGTGCCCTTTCGGCTACCCATCACTGTGGACTGGCTGCCTTGTCAGTCCACTACAACGAACCCATACACATGAAAGTGGGCTTCGTTGCTAAACCAAGCCGTAAAATAGCCATCATGAACCGAGGGCAAACCATGGAGTTTGAACGCCCGAACGCAAATATTTCAAGTTGTATTTCATATATTTCGATAACTGTCACCCTGTATTTTCGATAAACTCGACCCGCTTAAGATAAGTGAATAAAATAGAAATCAGACAAAAGCTTTAAAAGATGATAAAGATCAGTGCTGTTAGGAGCAGGGCAAAACACCACAGACAATTAAAGGACGTGAACTGTTGCGTTTTCTGGCGCCAGTTTCCAACGATCGTGATATTGATCTTTGAGTCGGCTTCGATGCTTATTTGTCTTCTGCTCATCTTTGGCGGCGCAGATTTAACGGCAGCGCGTGAGCTCTGCTGGGGAGGTGTGTCGGGATTGGCGGTGAGCGAGTGTCGCGTGGGGCTGTGTACGTAGGCAGGACAGCAAGAGGAGGAGTCGGACAACGAAGGAGCGGGGCCAGCGGCTACGGCGTGTTGAGTAGTGGGGGCAGATCCACCGCCCATGGTGATTTGGTTTTCCTAGAGGTCGGAAGGATAAGCTCCTTCGAGTCTGTCGGCCGATTGAATTGGAGTCGCCGAGTTGCTTCGGTGGGTTGCGTGCGGCTTAATTGAATATGCTAGTGTACTAAAAATCCTTTGGAATTGTTTTAGTTGTTTATCACCTACCTCGGTGTCGTGACTAACTATCTTGACGGCAGTTGAGGAAGTGTGGCTACGCCCAACCAACGGACATGAAGTGTGGTTAAAGACGTAGCTAGAAGTGCAACGAGTAGTGAGTAAGTCGGGCTCTGGCGTTTCAAGACACGCCAAGATACTTCCTCTATTCTACCTTGTAGTTCATTTGGTAGTTTGGCGTGCAAATGTGCGCCGAGATAATTCTTGTCATCTGAACTTTAGGGCATGATTTTTAGCGAAGTTATTAATCGAAGTTTAAGGGCTGGTACTGGCCAAGTAACTCACGGAGGCTAATTTGTTTCTATTCAGTTGTATTGCTCACCTGTTCCCTAGATAAGATTGTGTAGTTTATGTCTCAGAATATTGTCTGCTGTTGATGTGTGTTGTGTTACAGATAATTGGCAGCGGTCGCCGCTAGCATACTGGTGAAACGTCCCCTTTCAATATTAGTACACTACTGTGCTTAACCTGACACACAATATTTTTAGCGCAACGCAATCTGACTTTCAATAATCTCTTCAAGAGAATGGCCCTGACTAACATTAACCTGTACTTTTCACAAATCACTTACCTCACAAAAATCTTGGTTACTCCCAATACTGCAATACAGCGAGCGCCACTACTGCTAGCTAAATAAAAGATTCAAACTATGGAAGGCTCTAACTACTGATAGGGGTAGTTAGCAAATGAAAGATATTAATAGAGAACAAACAATGTATTTACTTTGATATCATCATATACATATATGACATCCATTCTTACAAATGTACTGTTTCTGATGGACACGCCTCCAGATTATCCATTCTCAAAAATCCGCCATCTCACTTCCCCACATCCACCACTGCTGGCGGCTCACCTCCAACTGCGCAACGCTACGCGCTGTTCACAGCCAGCTGCCTAACACTACAATGGTTGAGTATTACAACAATGCAAAGCAGCCACAGACTGCACACAGCACAGCCAGTGATTTTTTATACAGAGGTGGCGTTACCAATAAAAAAACCTAAACAGCCTACTTACATAGCCCCCATGCTCCCCACAAAAAATTTTACAAATTTTTTTGGGCACTGGCCAATACATATTTGTTAAAATTTTTTCACAATTACAATAACAAAGAAATCAAATGCACACACTTATTGATACAATGTTGGTCAAAAGCTAAAATTTTCTCACAGTCAATAAAGACAGTCCTAATCGTTCATCACATTGCAGTGTTTTTCTCAATGTCTGAGCAATAAAAGAAAATGCACACGGAAGTAGTGGATTTCCATGCAGTCTTGAAGAAGTAGCGTTGTCCTTCCAACGGAAAGACAGTGCTGACTCTTGACATGCTGACAGGTAATGGGCCACAACAGAGCAAACCCACAGCGGAGTCAGTCGAAGTTTTGAAGAATATTGGTGGGTAGGTCATCACAGAGCAGACCCACTGTAGTCCTGGTAGAGATTACGGTATTGGTGGGCCACCAGAGGTGCAGACCCAGTGCAGTCCTTGTAGAAATAATGGTATTGATGGATCATCAAAGATGCAGACCCACTGTAGTCCTTGTAGAGATAATGGTACTGATGGATCATCAAAGATGCAGACCCACTGCAGTCCTTGTAGAGATGGCCAGCAGCCATCCGTTGTGACTGTGCAGATGCACAATCACCATTGAAGAGTCTTGCGGATAATAGAGCAAGTCCATAACCACCACTTGTGCACTCACAAAGTTTTTGGAATTGTCCTTAGAACCAGCAATGCTGTTATCCAGTCCCTTGCTGAATTATCAACACACGTGGAAACACTAACAGTCCCTGCTTCTCACATATTGTCCATATACTATGACCAACAGAAACGTGTGCAGTGAAATGTAGCTTACAAGTTATGTAATTTGATGAACTAGTATCAATTACAATTTTATAACATAAGAATACAATTACAAAGGTACAAAATACATCATTAAAGAACATAACAATACAGATAACATTTGTAGTACAGGTTTTACAATAGAATAGAAATAAACATATACATCAATGTTATAGGAATTTTGACATAAATACATACATAAAAGATCAGAATAATTATTGAAACATCGACTTCACACATGAGCATTAAAACAAAACAGAATAAATAATGTCTAAGCATATTTACAAAGTAAATAACATATTATCAATGCAAATTATATTTGAGGATAACAGTATTCCTCATCATAGTTCATGTAGCTGAGTATTAGAAGAGAAAAAAGTTCTATGAAACAGTACACAGAGACAGGAAGGAAACAAATACACAAGGGTGCACAAACTCATAGGGGAATAACACAATGGAAAGGACAGGGTTCGTTTTCAGTGTAACTTTTGGTACTGCAGTATTTTGCGAACAAAACCTTTTTTGTTCTTGGAGATCTCCCTTCGTTCATCATTATTCCCAAAAAGTCCTATCTGTACCTCTTTTCTGTATTCTAACCATATTTCTTTCAAAATAAATATGGCTCATTGTACAATACTCATTTAGGCCCAAATCGTTTTCATATAACTTTCAAAGCATTCTTTCCCTATTCTCCATAGTTAGGTTCTTATATAGTCTACCCCCTCTTAAGCTAACTTAAATCTACTGAGCTCAGATATTAAACTAAGGGATGAGGCAATGCAGCAGCACAAAACAATTAACACAAACAGCAATGATCAAAAATACAAATGACGAAGCAAGCAGCATAAATTACAACTAATATAAGGCAATGAGCAGCAAACAAGAAAAATAAATCAGTAGTAAAACTGGCTTAAAAGAATAATACAAAGTGATATTTAGTAGCACTATGCATGGCAAACAGCAGCAGCGTCTAAACATGACAAAGCTCAAGCAGAAAAAATAGTACACTAAAGACAACAATGCAGATAAGGGAAATGTCTGTTCACATCTTAATGTCTATGTAATTAAAGTGGTGCACCACAAAAACTAATTCTACAAAAAATTACTAAGTACTAGAAAAGAAAATAATGTATGCAGTTCCTGTGAAGGTAAATGTCTTTTTGTGCTCCCTCATTTTTTTGAAAAAAATTATTATTTACTCGATCTGTAGACAGAAAATATTTATATTAGTACATCTATAAAATTTTATTTTAACCAATGCTGCAGTGCAGCTAGATACTAGATATTAAACAAAATGAGTAAATAAATACATAAAGCAAGCCATATGGCATTTCTCTCAATTAGCAAGACAATAGCTGTGAAATGTTTCTCATAGTGTCATTAGGCATTTTAGTAAATATCATAAATTAAGAGCTCCACAGTGTAATCATATGTTTTCAAGTTCGACCGTATCGTTTTTGCGATGCTCTCTACAAAGGAACGTCAACAGCGAGGATAATGGCCTCCCCTTTTTTTTCTCCACCTAATGGCTTTTTCTCAAGGCGGCTGGCATACCTGGTCGCTCACAACGAATTACGTCACGGTCACTTACCTTTCATACCGAAATACACTCCTGGAAATTGAAATAAGAACACCGTGAATTCATTGTCCCAGGAAGGGGAAACTTTATTGACACATTCCTGGGGTCAGATCATCACATGATCACACTGACAGAACCACAGGCACATAGACACAGGCAACAGAGCATGCACAATGTCGGCACTAGTACAGTGTATATCCACCTTTCGCATCAATGCAGGCTGCTATTCTCCCATGGAGACGATCGTAGAGATGCTGGATGTAGTCCTGTGGAACGGCTTGCCATGCCATTTCCACCTGGCGCCTCAGTTGGACCAGCATTCGTGCTGGACGTGCAGACCACGTGAGACGACGCTTCATCCAGTCCCAAACATGCTCAATGGGGGACAGATCCGGAGATCTTGCTGGCCAGGGTAGTTGACTTACACCTTCTAGAGCACGTTGGGTGGCACGGGATACATGCGGACGTGCATTGTCCTGTTGGAACAGCAAGTTCCCTTGCCGGTCTAGGAATGGTAGAACGATGGGTTCGATGACGGTTTGGATGTACCGTGCACTATTCAGTGTCCCCTCGACGATCACCAGTGGTGTACGGCCAGTGTAGGAGATCGCTCCCCACACCATGATGCCGGGTGTTGGCCCTGTGTGCCTCGGTCGTATGCAGTCCTGATTGTGGCGCTCACCTGCACGGCGCCAAACACGCATACGACCATCATTGGCACCAAGGCAGAAGCGACTCTCATCGCTGAAGACGACACGTCTCCATTCGTCCCTCCATTCACGCCTGTCGCGACACCACTGGAGGCGGGCTGCACGATGTTGGGGCGTGAGCGGAAGACGGCCTAACGGTGTGTGGGACCGTAGCCCAGCTTCATGGAGACGGTTGCGAATGGTCATCGCCGATACCCCAGGAGCAACAGTGTCCCTAATTTGCTGGGAAGTGGCGGTGCGGTCCCCTACGGCACTGCGTAGGATCCTACGGTCTTGGCGTGCATCCGTGCGTCGCTGCGGTCCGGTCCCAGGTCGACGGGCACGTGCACCTTCCGCCGACCACTGGCGACAACATCGATGTACTGTGGAGACCTCACGCCCCACGTGTTGAGCAATTCGGCGGTACGTCCACCCGGCCTCCCGCATGCCCACTATACGCCCTCGCTCAAAGTCCGTCAACTGCACATACGGTTCACGTCCACGCTGTCGCGGCATGCTACCACTGTTAAAGACTGCGATGGAGCTCCGTATGCCACGGCAAACTGGCTGACACTGACGGCGGCGGTGCACAAATGCTGCGCAGCTAGCGCCATTCGACGGCCAACACCGCGGTTCCTGGTGTGTCCACTGTGCCGTGCGTGTGATCATTGCTTGTACAGCCCTCTCGCAGTGTCCGGAGCAAGTATGGTGGGTCTGACACACCGGTGTCAATGTGTTCTTTTTTCCATTTCCAGGAGTGTATTTACGACAGCAGTTTTCGCTACAGTGACAGTCTCATATAAAAAAATTCACAGGTTGAGAATTTGGTTACAAATGTGTAGAAACAATATCTTATGAATATAACAGTGTCCAAAAAAATTTTTGTCGGCATTGTAATACAAGCACGCATTTACATACATTTCATAACTCTTAAAGTACGATCTTGGTTTCCAACAACCTTTTCCACAAATAAGAGTGCCTAACCACTACTCATTATTCCTTACCTTATTATACATATACATATCGTCGACACTTCTACAATATTTCATCATAACAGATAGGTAGCATAATCAAATTGCTCATATAGCATCAGCTTATTTATCATAAACATACCGCAACAGCGTAATACACATCGTCATCATAACATCATAAAACCTCAGCCAAATCTCAAAATCGTCGTAGCTTCCTGAATATTTTAAAACCAAAAAAAAATTCTCTGCTCATTTCAAAAGTGTTATCTACCTCAAACGTACTTCAAAAATCATGATCCCATACCAAATACATCATTCAAAGCTCACATAGTATCACAATGGTTCCGAAAAAATATGAACAGTTTACAAAGTACAGACAAAATACAGTTTCATAAGTGTGAAGTTATCCAACTGTGTAATTGCGTAAACATCTGTCACTGACGTAGTAAAAAGAATGTTTGTTTCTCTGTCAAATAATCAGATAGCTGTGTAATTCTGTGTTAGAGAAATATGGTACCGATGTGTAAAGCTGTATAAGCAAATACCATATTAGCTAGGGCTCCTTGTGCGTGCCAAACACATGGTACACAAAGTAAGCGTGTACCCCCTGAGGATTAATGTAATTATACCCTCAGGTGTTACAAATTACAGCAATGGAATGAAATGTATCACAGAATACCTTTGTATCATTGTACTTCAAATATCTTCAAAAATAAAAGTTTTAAGTACAAAATTAATCACTCAAATGCGTGTACTGTAGCGCTAAACTGTGCGTCTTGTTGTAAGATAATCTCTGTGGAAGTGTCGTAGTTATCGTCCTCCGAAAGCTAAGTTCTGCAGAAGTCAATGTACTTACCTCATGATAAACAAAAGTGAAATGCTTTGCGTATAGATATCTTAGTTATTACGCTTATTGTTGTGATGAAGAAAGTACTGTGCTGTGACGTATTGTTGTGCCACGGAAAAGGCTGTCTCATTGTAGCTATACCACAAAAGTTACTACTAAAACATGTTTTACTTTCCAGAAGAATTCAGAAAAACTGTGCGGATATAAAACAGATACAGCGCAAAAGCAACATTGTAAATTGTCACTCATTAGTAGCGTCGGGATAAAATCGTGTAGCTGTCACATAAACTAACCACTGTGTCCTCTGGTATCTCACAGAAAGTACTTTAAATCCAGAATGTTTTTTTTTTTTTAAGTAAACCAAAATGTTGCATGAAAATCTCATTAACAGTACTGGTAAATGTTCTAAGTATGTGAGCCTTATAGTCGTTACGTAATCGTGCAAAAAACAAGCAAGAATGCACACACACAATAACACTGTGTCGTCTGTTCACAATAACAATGCATTCGTCATTTCTCTTTAAATAAGTTCTCTTGGTTCTTGATTGGATATTTAACTTCAAACATTGTTGTATGTTAACAGATTATAAGTCTGACAAAGCTTACTAGTAATGTGAAGTGAAAAGTTATATGGCAAAGACAAAGTTAAAAAGCAGAATCTTTCTATAAACGGTTTTACATGTGAAATGTGGTGTAAACCTTTACTCTTCCTAGTACTCAGGGTTTGAACAATGCAATTATCATGCGGTATACGTCGTTAAAGAATACTGGAATTTTTCTCAAGGTTAGCGTCTATGTTATTTTTCTCGGAGCCAGCCGGCGCGAACTTCTACAAATTCGCCTTGCCGAGAGGGCCCAGCTCTGTTTAAATCCCGCCAGTTCTGATGCAATTCAGGTCTGTCGTTACGATCACATTGTCTGTCGTCATGTTGGTAGTTCCTGTAGTTTCTTTCTTGTCGGCTAAGTGGTGGAGAATTTCTCCCTGAATCGTAACTGCGCGCTGGACCGTTGCGTCTAAAGTAATTCTGTCTCCCGTAATAATAATTATTTTGGTTCCCATATTGTCTGTTTCTCTGATTGTCTCTGTAATAGTCATTACCGCGGAGAGGTGATCTTTCCCTGTAATTATTACTACTCTGCCAACGGTTGTCATATGGGTGGTGTCTGTTTGGGTCACGATTTACGTTATAAGAATAGCCTTGTCGTGTATTATTTCTGTCATCGCAGAATTGTGACAGATAGGACCTGTAATTGTTGTGTTCCTGTTCTCGCGTTCCGCGATTGTCAGTGTCAATTTCCAGTTCTTGTAACAGTCCCTGAAAAGCTTCAATGTCGTCTTTGCAACGTCCTGCGAAAATAATATGCCGTAAATGTTCAGGTAATTTGATTAAGCAAATTCGGATGAGTTCTGAGGGGCTGTATGGGTTTGAAAGATATTGATTCTTATGCAACATGTCTTCAAAATATTTGACAAGACTGGAAAATTCTGATTGTTCAAAACGTTTCATCATTATGATGCTATGTTTTACTCGGTTTTGTGTAGCTTGAGACCAATACTCTGAGAGGAAGGCATGATAAAATTCTCCTTCACTGTGACAATCGTGAATGACCGATCGCATTCTTACAGCTGGTTCATTCTCCAAGTAGCCACACATAAATTCTAACCTGTGCTCCAATGACCAGTTGGGAGGAAAACAATGAGAGAATTGATGGAGCCACGCTTGTGGATGAATGTCGTTGGCAGAATTCTTAAATGTTTTGAATTTACGTGTAGTAATGAACAGCTTATATTCAAAGTCATCATGTCGGCGAGTCGCATATCGGTCATTGTTACGTCGTTTCGGCGGTTCCCCTTCAAAATTCGGTGCACCTTGCCAATTTCTTTCATAATTTCCGAAATGCGCTGTGTTATTATTTTGTGGCTGTTCCGTATTTCTATGTCCCTCTTCCTGTACTGGAGCGCGAGTGTCCTCTGAAATATGTAATTCTTGTATTACCTGCGTCAACTGATCTTGTACTTCCCGGATTTCTCTTTTGTACAGTGTATTGATTTGATTTTGATTTTGTTTGAATTTTCTAATTTGTTCATACTCTTCTGTGTCAGTGAGGGCTACAGGTCTTGTGTCATTCAGATCATGATCTACCTTTGTAGATAAGTTAGTGACCTGATCCGAAAGTTCGGCTACTTTCTCCGATAGTGAACACATTTCCTCAGTGTGTTTTTCTGAACCAAGTTTCAGAGTGTCCATTTGTGTTGAAATCGAATCTACTGTGTCCTTCAAGTTTTCCTGAGTTTTTGCAAGTTCCGTAACCGAATCGGTAGATGCAACTGAGTCAAATTTAGCTTGCAAGGTCTCATGATTTTCATGAACAGTAGTTTGCAGTTCTTTTATGGCTGCTTCGTGATTCTGTAGTGCATTTTCATGACGCGAAAAAATAGGTTGGAAATGCTCACAAATTTGTGTTCTTACGTCATTACAGACTTTTTGACATTTCGAATCAATGTGATGTAACTCAGTAGTTAAATTCTCACGTGTTTGTTCAAGAGTTTGCTCCAATGAGTCTAACTTTTGAAGATTTTGTTCCATTGCGTCTAACTGTTGCTGTGTTTGTCTCTGGTTTTGTTCCACTGTGTCTAACTTTTGAAGATTTTGTTCCATTGTGTCTAACTGTTGCTGTGTTTGTCTCTGGTATTGTTCCATTGTGTCTAACTTTTGAAGCTTTTGTTGTGTTTGTCCTATTTGTTGTATTAATTGTAATAACAATGCACTGGTGTCTGGAACATGTTCCTCAGTGCTTTTTGGCAGTGAATTTGCACCGGCAACATTCACATTTTGACAAGCAGAAAATGTGTCTTGACTTATTTGAGAAAACGGTGAGGACGCAAAACCTGAATCTACAGTATTTGCAAAATTGTGTCCTGTCATTTCGGATTCCTGAGCCGAGCTATTGCCGACCGATCGATCGATAATGCTTCCCTGCTCCCTAATTGTTTCACTGCCTACGCCATTGTTTGCAGCCCGCTCCATTTCCCTATGCACAGTTACCAAATTACTACTTTGAACGTCTGTTAATTCATTACACAGTGGTGCTGGCAAGCTACGCTCGTCGTCACTATTATTTCTCAGTTTGCTTTGGAGCCTAGTGTTACGTTTTTCACACGCCATTATTGTCACAGTATTTCACACGACAACACAGAAAAACACAATTTGAAGAGCAAAAATAAGAGAACACATTAACATAACACTGAAAATAATATCTAGTTAATTGCAGCTGCGAAATACTTGGTGCAAATCTACATGCATGCCACAACTGTTTTACTGTACAACAATGAAAGACTGCAACTACAAAGGAGATTTTCTCTACAATTACGCGCTAGCAATAAACAAAGCTACACTAATTACACAAACTACAAGAAAAAAAATCAGAAGATTCCAGTGAGGTATCCTAGGCTAAGGGTCGACATATGAAGCGTCCCCTTTCAACAATTTTACACGACTGTGCTTAAACTGACGCACAATATTTTTAGCGCAACGCAATCTGACTTTCAATAATCTCTACAAGAGAATGGCCCTGACTAACATTAACCTGTACTTTTCACAAATCACTTACCTCACAAAAATCTTGGTTACTCCCACTACTGCAATACAGCGAGCGCCACTACTGCTAGCTAAATAAAAGATTCAAACTATGGAAGGCACTAACTACTGATAGGGATAGTTAGCAAATGAAAGATATTAATAGAGAACAAACAATGTATTTACCTTGATATCATATATATATATATATATATATATATATATATATATATATATATAGAGCAGTTCATGACAAATTTCAAAACTCCGCCATCTCTCTCCCCACATCCACCACTGCTGGCGGCTCACCTCCAACTGCGCAACGCTACGCGCTGTTCACAGCCAGCTGCCTAACACTACAATGGTTGAGTATTACAACAATGCAAAGCAGCCACAGACTGCACACAGCACAGCCAGTGATTTTTTATACAGAGGTGGCGTTACCAATAAAAAAACCTAAACAGCCTACTTACACTGGGAGCAGAGCACCACGGGGGAAGACAGATATTTAAGGCTCTGTCCTCTCCTTTACATCTTGGGTCATGTTGTCACTGTTGCCTCATTCCATCTTTCCGGTGGAGAATTATAGCATCCGAAGTTCAATTGCAGTGCAAATTTGAGTACATTTCTATGTCATTTCCTGTCTCGTGGATCTCTCGTATTGATTTGAGTCCTTAGTCTGCACGCTTCTATCGCTAATTCACACGCAATATTGAAGCGACCTCATTTTAGGGGTATTGCCATATGGTCATGTTCTAGTTGTAATCATTTTAAGAATATTGTTGATTAATCACCTAACTAAATTTGAAGATTGACTTGGTCAAAATTAAAGCACCTCCTTAATTGTTTTAGTCATTTGTATATAGATTTATTTAGAAAAGTCGGCTAGCCAAACCTTAAAAGATCTGTGTTCTTACCCTTAATCTGTTCCTCAGCTGATTGGAAGTAACGAGAGTTCTGATGGGAATTGTACGGACATTTGTACTATTTAAGTAAAGCTTTACCTGAGTAAATTTACCTAGTCATATTCAAATTTCAAGTTATATGGGTCTTGTTCCGGATAAATAGATTTATTTGTTATTTGTCCAAGTGATCTGGCCTTGTAAGGCAGTCTCCTGTATTACTGTGATTGTGATTTTACAATGATTTTGTTTGTAATAAAATATGTAACAACTACAACGGACAACTATCGTGATTTTGGTGTGTCACTACCATTACCACATTTCAGCACGGACAGTGAAAAATGATTTACAGATTTGCACATCCTCACCCATATCATGCCGAAGCAAACCTGAATTCTGTTCAACCACATAGAATAACTTTCCATCAGCGCACAACGCCTTCCCAGTGTGACAACGCAAGACGCTTAGCATTGATCGCATTGCACGTTAGCGAGCCACGAAAGCCTGCCGCCCAGTACGGGCACAACGACCAACTCGACCCGCTGCGACTAGGAAACTTGCTCCATGTTGAGCGCCGTCTCTCTATGTAAGCCCGTAAACGACTACTTAATAACGCTTCACAACACTGCTCGTCTTCCATTGCTATCGACTACAAGTCTTATACTCTGCACCACACCACCCCGTGCCTGCCGTAAACTTGGCTTCGACTAAGCACTGCCAACCGCTCTGCGGGAAACTACCACATTCGCTTGACCGTCCACAACTGTTTCCACCGGTGCGTGCTTCGACGCTGCACGTTCACCAGCTCGAGACCAGAGATACATCGCGGGCCGACAGCAAGATGCTCTGCAGTCGACTAAGGACCGCCTCAAACTTCTTCCTTTTCATATTCCTTGATACTGTTTTATAGATGACCCATGCACTTATTGCTGCCATGTCCAGGAGGTTGCAGAAGACATGCGTCGGCTATCTCTTATGCGCACTCTTTATAGTATATTTACGGGTCATTTGACCACTCTCGTTCATCCCATATTTTTCTGCATTGTTGAACGTTATGGTTAAAGGTTTCTTCTTTTCTTCCCAGCCTGTCGCTACTTCAGCGTGCAGTCTTCTCAGAAGAATGACATGTTGCTCCTTTTCTCTTCCGTACACAGTCATGGTGCAATTTTTGTTGCGAGTAGGGCGCAGGATGATGGTGGGGTCCATTTCAGCATTCAGCTTTCTTTCCTCATCTGGGATTTCACGACTGATCTTGTTCAGTGTACTAATGAAGTTTTCCTTCCCTTGAGTTCTTTAGCAAGTTCAAGAGACGAGAAGAAGTTGTCTGTCGTCATGTTTCCTGCTTGATTTAGAAAGGACTCCATGAAACGCAGAACGATGTACTCTCTGAATGACTGCTTCTCTCTACTTGCAAACATCCTTGACGCTCCATCGGCAGCATTACGGAATTTGGAACCACATTTGTAGGGTTAATTGGGCACTGCTTGAGAGAACTCCGCCTTGGTTTGCATGATAATGCTTGATCATCTACGGTCCATTTTCTTTAGAGAGGTAAGAATGCATATTATCTTACATTTTCCCAAATTTCTGTCAAAACAACGAATTTGTTGGCTGCCAAGCGTTCATCCCTGCATTATTTTTCATCGAGACTGAGAAATCTAAGGAGCTCCTGAAATCTGTCGCTTGGTTTAAGGTCTTTCATGAAAGTAGGCCTCGAGAATGCTTGCAAAAATCATGCACATACATAACTATTGTACAAATATCACCGCGAGTATATATGACAACTATAATGGATTGTTTTTAGAACAATTCTAGTATCTGGTTATATATATTTCTTTAAGAGACGTAGCATTCCCTCTTCAAAAATAAGACGGAAAGCACTGAAAATAGGGTCGTCTTCTCGTTGGCAAGCGTGAACTAGTGGTGTCTCCTATCTTCTATAACACATTCACAGCCGAGCGAATTACCACTCTGTTTGATCCCTAGTTATCATCCTCTGTAGAGACATACAATTGAGACTGCTGTGATGGGTTGACATAGATCAGCATCTGAATCATGCTCCTGATTGATAATGCCTTCATCTTCACCTTAACTTGTCTCCGGTACAAAATCATTGCCTACACCAGTGAAGTCTATTTTCGATTTAAAACCGGAATTCTCTAACACACATAAGAGTTTTCCATCAGGAAGTTCACGATTACATGTTCGAAAGAGTCTTTGCTGGGCAAAGAACATTACATGAATGGTACGATATAAACCGTGGCAGAATGGAATGTGCACGTGCTAGGACGCAACAATGAGCAGCAAGAACTCTGCGTGATTGCTGATTATTCCTGCTTCCTGGTTGGCGTATTTATCTCTGTCAAACTGACTCCTTCCACCGCTCTAGGAATATCGAATGAAAAGTCTAACAAAGTATAGATATCTTTTTTGTAAACTGTAATACTGCATCGCAAAACGGAGAACGAATTAGTAATAGACTTATGATTTTATGAACAAAGTAAAAAAGTTGGAAATAACATTCAAGAAAGAAATATGAAAGTGGTCATTTTTACCTCTTCCGCCGTTCGTGTAAAATACACAGTGAGACGCCCGCTAAACCCGCGGGGCAGAACAGGTGTTTAGGATTGTGGAAAGGGCCAAATAGGGTGTCGGTCAGGTTTACTTAAAACTGTAATTTATTATAGATGAATAACACCTTTAAACCAAAACGGCACACAGTAGAACCTTTAGAACTACGAGTTTCAAAAAGGCAATTATTTCACGGCTGAGGGCCTCCAAACAAGAAATCTTAAAAATCAACAAAATAAAAATGCGGTTAAAATATCAAATAAAATAATTAAAATATATATAGTATCACAGTTACGCTGGAAAGCCTCAAGGCAAAAGTAGATAGAACAAACATATGCAAGGTGCAATAGAAGCGGCTGAGGGCCACAATTACATTTGAAATTTTTAAAATATATAACCATAATCTTTTAAGGACGAAGGCGCCAATGTTTTGCTTAAAGGGAAATTTCAAGAATAAGATTTTAAGTGGCTTAAGGTCCATAATTGATTTTCCAAATTTCAAAAATTCATTAAGTCCAGTAAGAACAAGAATTTTTAAATAATTGGCTATGGTAGATTGTGAAGAGACAATTAAATACCGGTGAGAAGGACAATAAAGAAAACGGCACTCAGAAGCCTCCAGGGAGGTCGGTCTGCCCTCTTTCACTTAGGTGAGACGGGTGGTGAGCCCAACTACACTTCATCCGTCGGAACCCAACCAGGGACAGCCACGGACCGACCGACACAACGACTTGCCTACCATCAATCGGCACATGAGGACTCAAACACAAAAGGTTACAAACGTGATTATTGACAATGAAATATGTAATAGCTGTCACGCCGCGCGGGATTAGCCGAGCGGTCTGCGGCGCTGCAGTCATGGACTGTGCGGCTGGTCCCGGCGGAGGTTCGAGTCCTCCCTCGGACATGAGTGTGTGTGTTTGTCCTTAGGATAATTTAGGTTAAGTAGTGTGTAATCTTAGGGACTGAAGACCTTAGCAGTTAAGTCCCATAATATTTCACACACATCTCACACATTATTAGCTGTCAAAACTACACACCATGTTGGACAGCAACAACAGGTGAGGAAAGGACGCTGCCTGAAATTACATTAGTGGCCAGGGCAGGTAACCAGAACACTAACGGCGGCCACAAGGCAGAAAATTCCGCTGGTAAACTTGAATTTGAAATACGGCTATGAGCACTAAACCTCTGAGGTCAGCAGTCCCCTAGAAGTTAGAACTACTTAAACCTAACTAACCTAAGGACATCACACACATCCATGCCCGAGGCAGGATTCGAACCTGCGACCGTAGCGGTCGCTCGGTTCCAGACTGTAGCGCCTAGAACCGCTCTGCCACTTTGTGTGGCAATTTGAAATACGGTAATATAGTTAACTTCACCCAAAAGGAACACTGCCTGAATTTACGTCAGTGGCCAGGGCAAGTAACCAGAACACTAGCGGCCACAAGGCAGAAAATTCCTGTAGTCAACCAATATAGTTAATTGCACCGCATGGCGGCTAAATTTCAGCAATAGAAACACTCGGTGTTGCTCACAGGGAAACCTCCCCAACAGCGAACCACCGAAACGAACCACAACGTGAATGGACGTGGCTTGGATAGCTGAAACCCCTACTCAACTTTGACGTCCTGGGTCGGTGAACCACGAAGCTCCTAGCGATCAGACAGCTCCACACACGCTCTGACAATGTGCAGGGACCGCCAGTAGATCCAGCCGACTGCACCGCGCGGAGATAACTTCCCTGGTCCGCGGCAACCGACCGACCGTCCTCAGAATGCCGACAATATCTAAAAACGTCGTCAGTGGAAATAACGCCAATTACACACACAACCTGACAAACACTTGCACGAAGACCTGAACGATGCCCAACAGTAACTAAGCAAGCACGAAGACAAATCGGGATTCGATGCACACACACAGCCTACTCATGAATTATCGGCGACCCAACACGCGTCGTCCGGTAGGTCGACCGACCGGCGATCCACCAAGACCGTGGCCCGGCTCAAGTGATGCGTGGCGGCAATGGTCAGGCGAGACATGTCACTGCTGCTCCAACCCGACTGCACTAGTGCCGCGTTGCAACTCCCCGACTGGCAGGTCCCGACAGCGCTCCAGACGCGTTCCAACTGACTGGCAGCCCGAACTCGCGACGAACTCCTCACGACAGACAACGACCGGGAAGTAATAGCAATCCAGCAAAGATATTACAAGAGGGGATGTATCGATAGGCGCTGCTAGCGCCGGGCACAGTCAGGCAAAGCAGCAACTCAGTGACAGTAGTAATTTAAATTGGCGTAGGTAGGTGGCAGTACGTTAAAAACAGGGTGTAAATTACATGATGGCGCGAACATGAGCCACGCACGGCTCACACAATATCACATTTTCTATGGTAGAAGACCTTCTTACGTTTCAAAGTACAAGATGGGGCCCGAACAAAAAAGTATGCCTTAAACACCTACATGTCTTATAACAAGTTTTAAGAATACATAGAATTTTACTCAACATAAAATTTAGTAACTAAAGAATTAACAATATGTTCGAAATAGCTTTAATTATAATACGCCACTTAAATGTGTGGAACTAAAAATATTTACACATTCAGCACAAAACTGAACCTCATATCTCGCAACAACAGAGTAGCAATCTCAGAAACTGCTTATGACAATCTCCAGTGCTCATTCATTCATTCATGTGACTGTAAAATCAGTCACTAGATTGAAGCATCGACCAGAAAACATGATGTGTTCCTAAGTACACTATCCTCAAAGTACAACACTTCCGCCTATTCAATTGTTTACAAATGAAAAAGATAATATTTTTATTAAAACTTTATAAATTCGTAGATCTACATTAAATTCTATTTTTCGACGTAGTCGCATTTGTTCTCAATGCACTTTGTGAGGCGAGGTATGAGCTTCTATTGCTTTTATATCTCGTCAAAACAAGTGTGCCACCGGCTCTTTCGTTCATTTTTCTATGGTACTCTGGACGTCATCGCCCGTAGAGGACCATTTTCCATCCATGAACAACTTCTGAGAGGTGAAGAAACGAATTTCTGAGGGAACCAGATCAGGACAATGAGCGCGGTTGTTGATGTCCCAACAGAAAGAATGCAGGAGTTGCTTCCTACCGCTGGGGTGTGGGGACATGCATTGTCGTGTTAACAAGCACACATCCATCGCCAAAAACCGCCTTCTTTAATTCTGTATCACTCCCCGTGTTTGAAACCTGGTACTTGAGAAAGGCAGGATTGGGTTACGATTGTGGACGGGACCCGAATCAATTACTATTGGTTTGCTCTGCAATTTCACTCATTTATTTTAATAAATAGTTTTTGGAAACAGGCCAGTGTGGGCGCAATCAGAATTTTAAAGGAAGTAACCACAATCACGGCTGAAGGCCTTTAACGCCACAATGGCAATTATAAAAAATTAAAACAAACATACATACAGAAAACAAATAATTTGGGAAAACAAGGCAAGTAACCATAATCACGGCTGAAGGCCTTTAACGCCTAAAATGCAACTATTAAAAAATTTAACAAATATGCTGCAAAAGTTAATTTTTAAAAAACAGACAACAGATCACCAAACAGGTGAGACAAATGATGGTAACTTAACACTACAATAATAAAATAATAACACAATAATAAAACACAAGGACCATTGACAGACGGTGCTCCAGGAATCGACCTCTGAGTAGGTCACACTAAAAACACTTTCGCGAGCGAAGAGAAAGGCAGCCCAGAGTTGTATTGAGATCACAAGAGAGTAACTCGGACTAGTGGCAGTCTAACGAGCGACGTGATAATCTTGGTGCGGCTACCTGACGTCCAACAAACCGATGCAAAGATGTAAAATTAGGCCAAAACCGGAACCGGCAGTCTGGACTCCGCCCGCAGAATATTGTGCTTAGAGCGCCCGGAAAAAGAAGGAGTGACTACCACCAAGGTAGAAGAATCGCCAACCAACCAACAAACACAACCGTCACCTCGCCCAAAGAGTACGTTGAGTAAAACCTGTGGCCCAAAACCACAGCACAATATAACCACAGTCACAGGAGAATCACGAGATTTCTCAATGGTGAATGTTTCTCTACGCGAATTGAAAACGCACTGAACTTACACTTGCAGAATCCGGTTCCGACGAGGTCGTGCATCCTCGTGACCACAGCCCTTCGATGCGGCAGCCCATACACACCCCCAGCGGTCTCAGCATGTTGCCGCTCTGCGTCCCCAACCGAACTACCACACACTCACCACACGGAAGAAGCACGAGGTCGCCCCAAAGGTAAGGCAGCAGTTACTACATATCGATAAGCGCCGCTGCTGCCACTAGCGGACAGGCAACGCTTACTAAACCGAGTGGTGCCAGTGAGCACGACTAGAAGACAAACAATGCAACCATGCCAACTAAACGAAACGGTCTGGCAGAAACCTACACACGGCACCAACGCGAGCCACAGCACGGCTCAGTTCTATTTTTTTGGTTTCAAAGTAGAGTACAGCACTAACAGTTCCCTACTGGAGAAAAAATTCAATGGGGAGAATTCCTTTATTGTCCCAGGACAGACCCAATGATTTTTTTGGGCCGGAACAAGGCTTTTGAACTTATTGTACTGATTATGAGGGTTACCGCCAAGACATTGGCTCTCTTTTCCTCTCAGTGCTGTATTGGGCCACTCATGTTCCGTCGATAGTCAAAATACTGTCAAGAAAATGTTCACCTGCCAGTTCGAAGCGCTACGGTCGCAGGTTCGAATCCTGCCTCGGGTATGGATGTGTGTGATGTCCTTAGGTTAGTTAGGTTTAAGTAGTTCTAAGTTCTAGGGTACTGATGACCTCAGAAGTTAAGTCCCATGGTGCGTAGAGCCATTTGAACCAGTTCGAAGCGCTCGAGAAATTCCCGTGAAGATGCGGTACTGTTTACTTTGTGCTGATCTGTGAACTGTTTTGGTATCACCTAATACACAATTTTCGAAGATCAAGTGTTTCAATAATGATTTAATGCATGAGAGATCTGGAAATATCTGAAGACAATGCATTCATCTCGCCCAAAGTCAGTGGAAGGTCACCATTTGCTCTATTTGTTCACACTCTCATGAGTCACTATTGCACGCGGCCCACTCCTTTGGTCATAATGAACATTCGTTTTGTCAGCTTTAAACACACGACATCACGAGTCCACAGTAGGACAATTCATCAGAGCATACCCATAAAAACTTGTGATCTCTCTCGCTTCCCACGCCCGGGTTCCCAGGTTCGATTCCCGGCGGGGTCAGGGATTTTCTCTGCCTCGTGGTGGCTGGGTGTTGTGAGCTGTCCTTAGGTTAGTTAGGTTTAAGTAGTTCTAAGTTCTAGGGGACTTATGACCACAGCAGTTGAGTCCCATAGTGCTGCCGGCCGCGGTGGTCTAGCGGTGCTAGGCGCGCAGTCCGGAACCGCGCGACTGCTACGGTAGCAGGTTCGAATCCTGCCTCGGGCATGGATGTGTGTGATGTCCTTAGGTTAGTTAGGTTTAAGTAGTTCTAAGTTCTAGGGGACTGATGACCACAGTAGTTAAGTCCCATAGTGCTCAGAGCCATTTGAACCATTTTCCCATAGTGCTCAGAGCCATTTTTGAACTTGTGATCTCGTTAAATATCTGGAACGTCACGCTTTCCTTTGCAAGAAGGAACTGAACTCCGCTCCTCACGTCGCTGATAGCGGGATTCTGAATAGATACACTCCTATCCACAAGGCACTACAACAATTCAGTCGAATCGGACGAACGGGCGTACTGCCAGCAGCTTGTATTTGAACGCAGTGCGGACGACATTGTCGAAAGAAAATCCCTTCGGATGTCAATCATTAAGTACTCTTACATTATGAACATGTATGGTATAAGTGAGTTACGGAGGGTTTGGTTGTACAGGTCTGCATTTTTGGCGTAAATAACAGAAAACCTGACTGTGGATGGCCGGACGCGTGTTTGAACCGCCGTCCCCTCTAGATCGAGGGAGCAGTTCGTTTGACACCGTCCTATACAAATTGAGATAGTAAATCGTCGTGAGACAAAAACACATCTTGGACAGCTTTCTGTGACACTTTGCATTCACAGTCTCTCGTACCGTCATCAGAATATTTCCATAGATGCTCCTGTGGCAGCTTGCGCCTTACAAGCGTAATCTGTTAGCATAAAATCGTGGCGGTCCCAAAAAAAACACTCAGGATAATCTTGCCCGATGACTTTTGGGTCTTCGCCTTTTTTGGCATTGGAGAATGCACATATTTCAACTGCTTGCTTTGCACTTTTCTCTCGGTGTACTAGTCCATGGTGATTAGGGCGCTAAAGAAGTCACCTAGATTGGCCTGTCACAGTTTATTTCCACGACTGTGTCGGTACGCTGAGATTTTTCAATGGGGTGTGAACTGTTTTAGTACCTTTGTGGGCGTTATTTTTCCACATTGAAACTGACCCATGTTGCGGCGCCACTACCTTTGCTAGCATTGTCTGTCCGTGAGTGGCAACAGCAGCGGTTTTCGATATCTAGTGCCCTAGTACTATCTTTCGAAGTGCGTCAAGTGTTTTCCGGATCGGAGTGTGGGACAGTTCGGTTGGGACGGAGCAGCAGTGAGGTCTGGCAGTGCAGAGACATGCCGGGACTGCTGGCGGCATACAAGCACTGCCGGATCAAGTGGCTGTAGTTGCGAGGGCCAAAACCTCGTTCTCCACTGTACCCAGGACTTTTGAGTTGAATGAACATTAACCCAGTAGTGAAACCTCCACTATTTTGAGATCATGCATTTTTCTCCCGCACTGCTGCTCACAGGGTCGCTGAGATGAAGAGCAAATAGTGGAGTGTTTGAAGTTGGCGAAATTAATTCCATCCTCCACTTTTTAATATTAATCATTGAATTGCTTGTGTTATTATTGGTAAAGTTCAACCAGTGGTATTTTTCTGCCTAGTGGCCACTAACGCCCCAGTTACCTGTCCTGGAGGTAAGCGTATTTTCACGGCAGAGTACCTTTCCTTGCCTTGCCGCTGCTGTCCGGTAAGGCGTGTAGGTCGACAGCCACCTTGATTGTGGTTCGGGTATTTGCTTCTTTTGGACTACGTTGGTCGTAGTGGGTCCTTCTGCTTCTGCATGTTCTAAACACCAGATTCTGAAGAAGCAGAGCTGCACACCTGTTCCGCCTTGCCTGGTTTATTCCATCGTTGTGTTGGTTATCAGACGTTAGGTACATGTTGCAAGAACGTTGACCTGTGCTTAAACTGTCACTAGTTTGAGTTGCCATCCGGTTAAGTGAATACAACTCTTGGCTGACTGTCTCATCGTTTACGAAGTTGAGCGACTTTCCCACGTCGATCCTTGGAGCGCTGTTTGAGGCCCACTCCTCTCTTGATATGGTCAGATTGCGATAATTATCAATAAGGCCTTCAGCCGTAAATGCAGTTTGACTTAAGAACTTTTAATTAGATATTGTCTCTTAATAGTGAAAATTTGATGATTGTCCTTTTTATAATATTTTAATATCTCTTGGAGAAGTTTAATACGTTCTTAAGAATTGGCTATCCAGGTCTTTGGCCGTCAGATTGTTTTTTGAGTTATACTATTAGGGCCTTCAGCCGACAGCTAAGTTGAATGTCTTGTCAATAAGGCCTTCAGCCATGTGTGCAACTTGTTTAAGAATTTTTTTATTAGATATTGTGTCTCAACAGTCATATTTGATTATTGTTCATTATTGTCAGCCTTATTTGCAATTGTTTTCAAATAAAATGTACGTGGTTAAAAAAATGAGCAACCAACGGTAACTGAATACGGCGCAGTCCACACTGAATCCTGTCTTTCCCTAAGCACCACGTTTGAGAAACTGTCACTTAGGACGCTGAAAATTGATCCATGATTCATTTTCACTTTTTCCATAATCGCTTCGATTGTGACAGACCGGTCGTCGAGCACCAGAGCCGCAGCTTCTCTTGTGACTCCCGGTTGTTCACAGCAAGATGGTCTGCCACTTTGTTCTTCGTCTTTCAGATCTGTCTCACCACATTGGTAACGTCTTCACCAGCCGAACATTGTGTCACATCACCGTGCACTGTCAACGTACACCTCCAACTACACAGCAGGTACCGTGGCAGCTTTTGACCACTTCAGACACAGAAGGCGAAATACTACATGATTTTCTATTATTCAGTGCTTTCCTTACTATACAGGTGCGCCAGGATTTTCAGTGTATACCAGAACTGCAGACATGTAAATGTAAGCAAACAAAAAATAATTACCTAACTCTATTTCTCCGTTCTCGTTAAACAACGTCTCAAGAGCTGTTGAATAATTCTTTATTAGTACAACCGATTTCGCAACCTAAAATTCCATCAAGAGGCACATGTTCAAATCAGTTATAGTGAAACGTAGAAATTATTCGACGCCTCCATCACTCTCACTCAATCTATATTAAAACGTATAAAGTACGTTGCTGTATTTTCGGTATGATAGAATTTTATTACTACATTTTCTAAGAACGCTGTACCACACATCATGACGTGACATGTATAATATAGATATAGATGTATTTATGCACCCTTCGTCAGGATCTGACATTGGTTATCACATCCTACAAATTCATAAAATTAAGATTTTTTCCTCTCAGTAATCGAAAAAGTGAGAAACAAATGAAGATAAAAATACGAATCACCAACCAGAAAAGAAATAGCAAACAGAAAGGTTCCGTCAGAAAACCATAGCAAGAAAACAGGTACGAACAACGAAAATCCTTTAAGTTTTTGTGAAGATGAGTGTAACAAAGTGGAAGCTCTGGGAAAGAAAAAAGAAATAGTGACAAAAGTCTTTGGTTTCAAATGGTTCAAATGGCTCTGAGCACTATGCCACTTAATTTCTGTCGTCATAAGTCGCCTAGGACTTAGAACTAACCAAACCTAACTAACCTAAGGACATCACACACATCAATGCCCGAGGCAGGATTCGAACCTGCGACCGTAGTGGTCGCTCGGCTCCCGACTGCAGCGCCTAGAACCGCACGGCCACTTCGGCCAGCAAAAGTCTTCGGGATGGCGCTAATAACAGTTCCTAATGGTATAAAAGGTCAGTGCATTTGCGGAGCTGTCATTTCTCATCAGGTGATTCACGTGAAAAAGTTCCAGAGATGATCATCGGCGCACAACGGTAATTAACAGCCTTCAAACGCGGAATGGTAGTTGGTGCTAGAGGCATGGAACATTCCATTTCGGATATTGTTAGGTAATTCAGTATTCTGAGATCCCGTGTCAAGAGTGGACCGAGAATACCAGATTTAAGGAATTACTACCCATGACGGACAACACAGTGGCCGACAGCCTTCATCTAACGACTGAGATCAGCAGAGTTTGCATGGAGTTGTCTGTGCTACCAGAAAAGCAACACAGTCCGAAATAACCGCATAAATCAATGTGGGACCTACAACGAACGTATCCCTTAGGACAGTGCAGCGAAATCTGGTGTTAAAGGGCTGTGGCAGCAGACGACCGATGGGAGTGCCCTTGCTAACAGCACGACATAGCCTGCAGGCCTCTTCTGGGCTCACAACCATATCGGTTGGACCCTAGAAGATTGGAAAACCCTACCCTGTTCATATGAGTCCGCTTTTCAATTGTTAATATTGAACGGTTACCTTCCCCGCTGTTATCTTTGTTCTCTCCCTCCCAATCTATACTAGAGCATGCCGGTTGCGTGCGTGCCAAGGAATCTCATGTACACCCTGGTTACCCGGCTGGTTGAATGCTCGGATGGATTCATTGAACGGGGACCGACCCGAAGTTAGTATTTGATTGATTTCGCAACGGATAAGGCGATGGAGGGCACAAGCAACCAAGTGGGCAAGTAACTAATAACCACACTCTAACATGATCTACACACATCAAAAAAAGTTTTTTATCACCCGGTTTCCAGACTTCCTGAAGGTAGAAGTTGACTGTGAATATTGTACCACAGACACAGTCCCTTTAACTGTTAAAGATGTCACTAAACCAAAATAGTAAACAACCATGCACAAGCAGCGTCTATCAGACGGAGGGGGTCCTACAGCCGATCAGTTCCGGTCATTCCACCAGGAAGGAGGTACACGGCTCGTGTTGTCTGTAGTTCAACCATGCCTAGAAGGTCAGTACCGCGGTTCGATCGCGTCCGCATTGTTACTTTGTGCCAGGAAGGGCTCACAACAAGGGAGGTTCAAATGGCTCTGAGCACTATGGGACTCAACTGCTGTGGTCATAAGTCCCCTAGAACTTAGAACTACTTAAACCTAACTAACCTAAGGACAGCACACAACACCCAGCCATCACGAGGCAGAGAAAATCCCTGACCCCGCCGGGAATCGAACCCGGGAACCCGGGCGTGGGAAGCGAGAACGCTACCGCACGACCACGAGATGCGGGCACAACAAGGGAGGTGTCCAGGCGTCTAGGAGTGAACCAAAGCGATGTTGTTCGGACTTGGAGAAGATACAGGAACTGTCGAAGACATGACTCGCTCAGGCCACCCAAGGGCTACTACTGATATGGATGACCGCTACCTACGGATTATGGCTCGGAGGAACCCTGACAGTAACGCCACCGTGTCGAATAATGCTTTTCGTGCAGCCACAGGACGTCGTGTTACAACTGTGCGCAATAGTGTGCATGATACCAACTTCACTCCCGACGTCCATGGCGAGCTCCATCTTTGCAACCACGACACCATGCAGCGTGGTACAAATGGGCTCAACAACATGCCGAATGGATCGCTCAGGTTTGGCATCAAGTTCTCTTTACCGATGAGTGTCGCATATTCCTTGAACCAGACAATCGTCGGAGACGTGTTTCGAGGCAAGCCGGTCAGGCTGAACGCCTTAAACACAGTGTCCAGCGAATGCAACAAGGTGGATGTTCCCTGCCGTTTTGGAGTGGTATTACGTGGGGCAGACGTACACCACTTGTGGTCATGGAAGGCGCCGTAAAGGCTGTACGATACGTGAATGCCATTCTCCCACCGATAGTGCAACCATATCGTCAGGATATTGGAGAGACATTCGTCTTCATGGACGACAATTAGCACCCCCATCGTGCACATCTTGTGAATGACTTCCTTCAGGATAACGACATCTCTCGACTAGAGTGGACAGCATGTTCTCCAGACATGAACCCTGTCGATCATGCCGGGAACAAACTGAAAAAGGCTATTTATGGACGACGTGACCCATCAACTACTTTGAGGGATCTACGTCGAACCGCCGTTGAGGAGTGAGACAATCTGGACCAACAGTGCCTTGATGAATTTGTGAATAGTATGCCACAACGAACACAGGCATGCATCAGTGCAAGAGGACTGGGTATTAGAGGTACCGGTGTGCACAGCAATCTGGACCACCACCTATGAAGGTCTCGCTGTATGATGGTACAACATGCAATGTGTGGTTTTCATGAGCGATAAAAAGGGCAGAAATGATGTTTCTGTTGATCTCTACTCCAATCTTCTGTACAGGTTCCGGAACTCTCGGAACCGAGGTGATGCAAAACTTTTTTTGCTGTGTGTATGTTCTAAAATGAACTAGTTAAACCTAACTAACCTAAGGACATCACAAACATCCATGCCCGAGGCAGGATTCGAACCTGCGACCGTAGCGGTCTTGCGGTTCCAGACTGCAGCGCCTTTAACCGCACGGCCACTTCGGCCGGCCTGTGTATGTTCTCTATCCTTATTAATTTTCATTCCCGCCACATTATCATGACTTGAAGTTAGTACTATCATTGTTCTCTACACATGATAGGAGTGTTATGATAAGTCACTGAATCCATGAAATTAAATTCACTTGACGTTTTCATTATTTACCCAGAAACGTTAGAACCACTTTACTTACTTGCTACTTAAGCGGTGTCATAACTGCAATTATCAAAGCAAAGACGAATAAATTCTATCTTATCTAGCACTGAGGTGCCCATATTATCAGAAATCTATTCAACACTCTCTCACACTGGAGGTGCTTATACTATCAGAAATGTAGTCTCGTTTATAATATTGTGCACTGGGAAAGGGTAGGGATCTACGTTGCTCCATCTGTAGTCCGCCTGCTTGGACGAAATTCGCATCCCATGTTGCTACTTGGACTGAATCGTTATGAATTAACGAACCGCGCTTCGGTTCTCAATGGTGACTCTGTCCATTACTCCTCAGCACCATTCCCTTAAAATTATAGCAAAGATTCTTGGCAGGAAAACTGGGGAAACAAAGTAGACACACGCAAGCATTCTCACCTTAACTATTTTGAAGAACAAACTAGTAGCTCGCTGGCGGTGCAATTCGACACCACGTGAGTGATAGACACCAACGGCATTTTTTTTTGTACTCACCCCACTGTTCATTCTTGTTTTCAATCAATACAATTATTCACACGCACAACCTATTATTTACCAATTAGTTAAGGCGTGGAGCCACGTCTAGGTTGCTGCTTACAAATGGGGGTAGTTATGGATCAAACGATACGTGCACAAAATTCATTAGTTTGCCAAGAAATTACGTCTTACGCTTCGAGCGTTAAGTAACTCACACAACACACACGCTTATCCCACCAGCTTTCACCGGAATCATAGTCTAAATTTCTCATAACCAGTTATGACCACGTGTTTAGCTAACTAGGTTGGGATAAGGCCCCATGTTACTTTAGCAAGACCAGTAAGAAATTTAAAATTGCAAAACACTCCTGCTAAAAGTGGAACTATATGATTTTTTATACTCTTGCTGCTCTCGTGTGCTGAAGGCACTAACTGATTGCATTACTACAAATGGATAACGTGATAACGTGACACCCACCCCCCATTCTCACCTCTGGAAAAGAAACCCTAACTGAAAACTTTAATTTTACAGGCAAAATTTCTCAAAAAAATGAATGGTCGTAACGACAGGCTAACTACTTCCATCCTGAAAAAGAGCATATTAATAACAATATAATTAATTGTGTCGCATCAAGAATTAGCTGCAAAATTCGGAGATGGCTCTCGATTCTGTCCGCTCAGTTCAACCGCTTCTCTCAGAGTGCCCCTGTCATGGCGGTCCTAACGTTTGTTCTCCTCCGCCGTGGAGGGGAGAAGAACCTGTTACCAACCCCGAACTACACCTGGCAAACAGGTGCATCATCGTTCCTTTACCCCAAATGTATGTTGGCACTAACCAACCTAGAAAGTGACCACATCTCTGACTTGCCATTACGAGCAGACGAACTCTTAATACAAAGTCAAAGTTAATTAAGCCAAGGCAACATAGAGGGCTTAAGGAAAGGAAGTGCATTTATGTAATTATGAATTAAATAAACAGGTAGTCTATGTCTTTACTCGAGTTACAACATTTCTTAACTTTGGAAAAATCATGAAAGTATCTCAAACATCTATAGTACTCAATATAACGCGACGGAAAAAGCTAATTATGATGAGATGGAACAAGCTGTTCCCTTTCAAGATCTAAAGCTATGGTTAGAGTACGGCGCAGATCTCACAAAGCCATGGACTCAAGTGGTCAACAAGACACTGTGCAAGCTGGGATGGCTCCGTAATAGTGTTGGGTGTGTTTGCATGAAATGGACTGGTTTCTCTGGTGGAAATGCTTATATTCGGCTACTTGCAGACGATATGCAGCCATTCATGGATTTCATGTTAGCACGCAACGGAATCTGTATGGATGACAGTGCACCATGTCACCGGACCACAATTGCTCGTGACTGGTTTGAAGAACATTCTGGAACATTCGAACGAATGATTTGGCCACCCAGATCGATCTACATGAATCCTATAAAAATTTATGGGAAGTAATCGAGAGGTCAATTCATGCCCAAAATCGTACCAACGGCGACACTTCCGCAATTATGGACGCAGCATGGCTCAGTATGTCTGCAGGGGACCTCAAACTTGGACTTGTCGAGTCCATGCCACGTCGAGGTGCTGCACTATTCCGGGCGAAACGGTGACTTTCATCACCTCATTGTATTTACGGTTAAGAGAGATTTTGGAAACGCGAAAGAGTGGTTGATAAAAGGTGATTCAGCAACTATTTTATCAGTAGTTTTGTAATAAATGGTGGCAGATCATGACAGTCAAAAATGAAGGAGGAGATGTTCTTGCATAATTCTGAATTGTGATTGTGAAGAAAAATACTGAAAATGAAATGGCCTTCCAGGACGAAGAAATGCTTGTAAGAACAGGTGAGAAAGGAAAACCACTAAAATGATACGAATGAGGGTCACATCTTTGTTATGAACATTCACTGTATGTGACAACGAAAGATCATCAACGGAGATATTGCAAGAAGAAGACTTAGAATGTTGGATGATGTGAAAAATGGAAAACATTAGCAGCGGATTAAGAAAAGGAGACAGAACAGTGGAATGTGGAGAACGTCGAGTTGATATCTCTCATAAGAGATATATAACAAAGAAACAGGAATCGAAATCAGACAGTTACTTCTATGTGCTGGAAAGATTTAAAATATTGTGGCATGGTATTCACACGGTATCCTGATATAAATAGCACACACTCTTCAGTAGCTTCTCACGGATCTGCTCTGTAATTACATCAGTCACGAACCTCCTCTAGCCAGTCGCTCACTGATCCACATTCGTACGGAAATTGAGGTTGACGCAGAGAGAAAGCCGAAACACTGGATTCGAATCTACTAACTCCTCGTCGATCGCTATCCTTCACCGCACGTTTAGCGATTTCAACAATGGACTCCGGCAAAAGATAGAGATATCTGGAAGTCGAGTGGTACAAGGAGGATGCTTTAAAGAATGGCGAGAGAAAGAAAACTTTCTCATAACTGCGCATATTTCTACGAAACTATCAGCCCGTCAGTAGATGTTGGTCATAAACGTCGTGTTTATTGCGCTTCCCATGTCTACAAATAATATACTGAGAGGCTCATGAACACCATCTGCTCTATAAGTAGGGAAGAAGTTAGTTTGTGTAAATATATCAATCGAACCCTATCTGAAATCCAAAAGGAATACACTTTTCTAGGGTTATGAAAACGACCTCTGGCTGGCAATGAAAGAGTATTTTTGGATAAAATTGTCTATAATTTGCTCTGTAGTCTCGTTTTAAGTTAATTCTTTGTCTCCAAGGTTTTCCCTGTGAATGATTTCCATCTGACCTGTACTGACGAGCAAACTTTCGAACGATAATTTTGCAAGTTACAAAGGAATTACGGAAAATAGATTGCTATGTGATTATTCCAACGAATTTCAGTATGACGTCTGAATTTCCCACAACTAGTGTCAAATGGTCTCTCAACCGCCAATTTATGAAGGTATCTGTTGATATTTGATACTTATGATTGTTTCCAGCGATTTGCTGACAATGATATAACTTAATCATAAATTCGTCTTCCCGTTTGTCTCCAACATGTTGCATTTCTTTATATAGAGAGCTAATACGCCTATCCCACACGAATAGTCACTCTTATACAGATCTTCTGGGTCTCCAATACAAATGTATATAGGAGTCGCTAATTTCTATTTTTGGAAGCAAGAAGCGAGAAACAATAAACAGTATTCATATCTTGACTTCCAGAAAGCATACCATTCATACATGGTTTAACGCACTAGAGACATTACAACTCGCAAAAAAGGGGGGAGCGGTGGAGATTGATAAAACAAAGCACTGCCAACATCAAAACTTAAATTTTACCGAGAATTTTCTGCGCCATTGGATATCAGGACAGGGATCAGATATCCCAATGGCTAATGCCCACAACTGTTCAATTTATTTCTTGAGAAATGAATTTCTGTATAGCTACTATTTTCAGCAGATGTTTCCAAACCGAAATTCGCCTTCATTGAGTAGCATGTGCTGAAGGGTTTTCCATTCTCTCTATAGTAAACAAGGCACACTTAAGTCTATCTGAAAAAGATGCAAAAGATGGAATCAGGGTTTCGTGCAGACACAGTACATAGAAGAAATCATATCGAGATTCAACTGTCAACCGTTTATCACCAGATTCAGGAAAATGCCTCATGTGGTTTAAAATGTTTTGATGAGATTACTGACCAGGCAGAGATAAGATGAAAATGGTATACTAAAAAACGGTATTCTAAAAATGTCACTCGGATCCTAAGTAATAGAATATCTGTCAAAAAGACAAAACTACAACATTATAACTGAAACGGGTCGATCAAATTCGTTTCATTAACATTATAAGAGGACCTTATGCCAACAGTGCTTTCTATGTGATTTCGCATCCACATAATTCATTCCGGCTAATAACAAGCCACTGGAGAACGAATGAGCCAACCTGTTCGTTTATTTAGCTTGTGTAAATCCTATCAGATCCCTAGTTTTTACTATAAAAAACAACGTGTGGATGGATGTGAGAATGAATGTCTTTCAAACCCTTCCGCGTGTAATCCCAGTTAGCAGTCTAGAGGATTAGCCTTCCCTGGTGGAAGGGAAAACAAAGAGCAGAGAACGATGTGAAAGACAACAGCTTGCTCCGTACATCATTGGGGTGCGGTTGACAATACGATTCTTACTGGGACCTGCCCATGATAGACACCGTTCGGCCACGTGCTTTTCTAGTCACTCTTTCGGCGATTTGTAACTGTAAGATTGTAAGATTGTTCATTCCGAACTGTCACTACGTGTGAGCTTCGTTCATAGTGGTGGGTTATTATGACGTACCTAAGTCATAGCTTCATTGCTTATCCTATCACAAGTCATGTGATAAATCGTGTGCTAATTTTATTGCTCCTTTTGACTGGGTAGTCACTGTATCTGCATCTGCAACTACTGTCCGTTAAATCACCACGAATTGTACGAGTTGAACTCAAGCGATCACAAAACCGGGAAGTGTTGAGTGCTAGTGCCTTCAATAGTTATCTCCTGCACATTCACGGTTCTTTCTGTCATTTCTCAAATGAGTTGCGTTTTTAGATAACTTCATCAATTATTCGCATTTAGCAGTACTCAACAAATGTGAATCATGCCAATGGTTCAGTACCTGTAAGTAAATATAATATTTGTGTTCTAGAGCGCAAAATTGTTCGACGAGTGAACCAATGAATACCTATATGCGTTGGCAATTTTTATTCGGTTCCCATGTTTAATTTCACGATGCTTTTGCGGTCATGTGGCTCATGTTCACAACGCCTCCTTGATCCTCTGCTTGTTTGAGAGTTTCATGGAAGTACACTCCTGGAAATGGAAAAAAGAACACATTGACACCGGTGTGTCAGACCCACCATACTTGCTCCGGACACTGCGAGAGGGCTGTACAAGCAATGATCACACGCACGGCACAGCGGACACACCAGGAACCGCGGTGTTGGCCGTCGAATGGCGCTAGCTGCGCAGCATTTGTGCACCGCCGCCGTCAGTGTCAGCCAGTTTGCCGTGGCATACGGAGCTCCATCGCAGCCTTTAACACTGGTAGCATGTCGCGACAGCGTGCACGTGAACCGTATGTGCAGTTGACGGACTTTGAGCGAGGGCGTATAGTGGGCATGCGGGAGGCCGGGTGGACGTACCGCCGAATTGCTCAACACGTGGGGCGTGAGGTCTCCACAGTACATCGATGTTGTCGCCAGTGGTCGGCGGAAGGTGCACGTGCCCGTCGACCTGGGACCGGACCGCAGCGACGCACGGATGCACGCCAAGACCGTAGGATCCTACGCAGTGCCGTAGGGGACCGCACCGCCACTTCCCAGCAAATTAGGGACACTGTTGCTCCTGGGGTATCGGTGAGGACCATTCGCCACCGTCTCCATGAAGCTGGGCTACGGTCCCGCACACCGTTAGGCCGTCTTCCGCTCACGCCCCAACATTGTGCAGCCCGCCTCCAGTGGTGTCGCGACAGGCGTGAATGGAGGGACGAATGGAGACGTGTCGTCTTCAGCGATGAGAGTCGCTTCTGCCTTGGTGCCAATGATGGTCGTATGCGTGTTTGGCACCGTGCAGGTGAGCGCCACAATCAGGACTGCATACGACCGAGGCACACAGGGCCAACACCCGGCATCATGGTGTGGGGAGCGATCTCCTACACTGGCCGTACACCACTGGTGATCGTCGAGGGGACACTGAATAGTGCACGGTACATCCAAACCGTCATCGAACCCATCGTTCTACCATTCCTAGACCGGCAAGGGAACTTGCTGTTCCAACAGGACAATGCACGTCCGCATGTATCCCGTGCCACCCAACGTGCTCTAGAAGGTGTAAGTCAACTACCCTGGCCAGCAAGATCTCCGGATCTGTCCCCCATTGAGCATGTTTGGGACTGGATGAAGCGTCGTCTCACGCGGTCTGCACGTCCAGCACGAACGCTGGTCCAACTGAGGCGCCAGGTGGAAATGGCATAGCAAGCCGTTCCACAGGACTACATCCAGCATCTCTACGATCGTCTCCATGGGAGAATAGCAGCCTGCATTGCTGCGAAAGGTGGATATACACTGTACTAGTGTCGACATTGTGCATGCTCTGTTTCCTGTGTCTATGTGCCTGTGGTTCTGTCAGTGTGATCATGTGATGTATCTGACCCCAGGAATGTGTCAATAAAGTTTCCCCTTCCTAGGACAATGAATTCACGGTGTTTTTATTTCAATTTCCAGGAGTGTAGATTATTGCGGTAAACGTTACTCGCTTTCTCACTGCAAGTGTGCTAGTGGTTCCCATTTCCTATATAAGAGGGAGTCAGTGTTTCCCTTGTATATTATTTTATGTGCTTTGTCACTGTATTTAATGAAATCCAACGCAGTCCAATCGAAAGGTGAATTATATATCACATGTGTACTGTAAATGTCCTGTGTTGTACATGTGTTTGGAAAGAAATGTCGATGGCAACTTCTAGTTCGTTTAAGATAAATTGCCATTCATGACCAGAGAACGTAGCTTCTCCTTAGATATTTCCTTAAATCACGTAATTAAGATCTCATCGGCCCCTACGTGCTTATCACCAAAGCGATCGTGCGAATGGTACGCATGTGATTCCTAATGGAGAATAAGATTGAAATTAAAGAATGATTACCATAATCAGCCCCCAGGGCCAGTATCTGTTTCGTCCCATGCCTTCTCTATATTGCGTGCAAACACCTAGGTCATCTGTTGTGCGAATCTTACCAATTGGCCATACTTGATTACGAAAATTCACCTATTGTGTTTAAGCAACAGATAAGTGTGGAAGAATATGCACTCAATTTACAGCATTGTGCAGTGGGTGCAGTATGCGACATTTCCGAGAAGATGATTGTATCAGGACGACAATATGGCCTGTCATAAAGCAGCATCTGTGAAGTGATGTTTTGTGGAAAATAAATCATGAAACAGGCTGGCCCGCCAAGAGTCCCGACTTGAACCCAATGAAATATCTTTTGGATGTGTTAGAACGGCAAAGCAGTGCTAGGCTAAAGTTCTACAAGTCGAAGCATGGAATGGTGGAATGCCAGAAGTCTGAACGTACTAGGGCAGCTAGGAAATCTGAAAAGGGAAATGCTAAGACCCAATCTAGATATGGTGGGGATCAGTGGAGCGGAATGGGAGGAAGACAAGACAAGGCTTTCTGGTCTGATGAGTACAGCTTAACATCAACAGCAGCAGGAAATTCTACGAGGTGCATTCAAGTTCTAAGGCCTCCGATTTTTTTTCTAATTAACTACTCACCCGAAATCGATGAGACTGGCGCTACTTCCCGACGTAATCGCCCTCCAGACGTACACATTTTTCACAACGCTGACGCGATGATTCCATGGCAGCAGCGAAGGCTTCTTTAGGAGTCTGTTATGACCACTGGAAAATCGCTGAGGCAATAGCAGCACGGCTGGTGAATGTGCGGCCACGGAGAGTGTCTTTCATTGTTGGAAAAAGCCAAAAGTCACTAGGAGCCAGGTCAGGTGAGTAGGGAGCATGAGGAATCACTTCAAAGTTGTTATCACGAAGAAACTGTTGCGTAACGTTAGCTCGATGTGCGGGTCTTGGTGAAACAGCACACACGCAGCCCTTCCCGGACGTTTTTGTTGCAGTGCAGGAAGGAATTTGTTCTTCAAAACGTTTTCGTAGGATGCACCTGTTACCGTAGTGCCCTTTGGAACCCAATGGGTAAGGATTACGCCCTCGCTGTCCCAGAACATGGACACCACCATTTTTTCAGCACTGGTGGTTACCCGAAATTTTTTTGGTGGCGGTGAATCTGTGTGCTTCCATTGAGCTGACTGGCGCTTTGTTTCTGGATTGAAAAATGGCATCCACGTCTCATCCATTGTCACAACCGACGAAAAAAAAGTCCCATTCATGCTGTCGTTGCGCGTCAACATTGCTTGGCAACATGCCACACGGGCAGCCATGTGGTCGTCCGTTAGCATTCGTAGCACCCACCTGGATGACACTTTTCGCATTTTCAGGTCGTCATGCAGGATTGTGTGCACAGAACCCACAGAAATGCCAACTCTGGAGGCGATCTGTTCAACAGTCATTCGGAGATCCCCCAAAACAATTCTCTCCACTTTCTCGATCATGTCGTCAGACCGGCTTGTGCGAGCCCGAGGTTGTTTCGGTTTGTTGTCACACGATGTTCTGCCTTCATTAAACTGTCGCACCCACGAACGCACTTTCGACACATCCATAACTCCATCACCACATGATGTCTCCTTCAACTGTCGATGAATTTCAATTGGTTTCACACCAGGCAAATTCAGAAAACGAATGATTGCACACTGTTCAAGTAAGGAAAACGTCGCCATTTTAAGTATTTAAAACAGTTCTCATTCTCGCCGCTGGCGGTAAAATTCCATCTGCCGTACGGTGCTGCCATCTCTGGGACGTATTGACCATGAACGCGGCCTCATTTTAAAACAATGCGCATGTTTCTATCTCTTTCCAGTCTGGAGAAAAAAAATCGGAGGCCTTAGAACTTGAATGCACCTCGTACAACGGCAGTAGGGTTCGTTACGAATAGGAAGGTAGGACAGAGAGTGAGTTACGGTGAACAGTTCAGTGATAGGGTTATCCTTGTCAGAGGCGACAGCAAATCAATACCGACAACAACTATTCACGTATACACGCAGTCTTCGCAATAAGAAGATGAAAAGGTAGAGAAAGTGTATACAGGTAATGAGCAGATATTCAGTACGTAAAGGAAGCAGAAAATCTAATAGTCATGAGCGACTAGAAAGCGTTTGTAGGGCAGAATATGGGCTTGCTGGTATGAATGAGAAAGACTAATTGAGTTCTGTAGTAAATATCAGAAGAGGAAGAGGTATACTCGGAAACAGTAGGGAGTTACCGAAAGATTTCAGCTAGATTAGATCCTGCTTAGCCACAGATTGCGAATCAGATATTGGATTGTATAGTGTACCCAGGAGCATATATATATATTCAGATCACGAATTGACAATATTGAAAAGAACGGTCAGGAAAAATCACTGCGCAAAAAAGTGGTGCACAAAATTAGTAAGGCATGAAGAGATACGCTTGAAGTTCTCTGAGGCTACAGATACTGCAATAATGAATAGCTCAGTAGGCAGTTCAGTGACAGGAATGGACGTCTCTAAAAAGAGGAAATCACAGACGAAAAACGTAATTGCAAGGAAGGTAACTGTGAAGAAACAATGGATAACAGAAGAAATACTTCAGCTGATAAACGAAAGAAGAAAGTACAGAAATGTGGAGGGAAATTCAGGAATCTAGAATTGCAATTCACTTTGGAATGAAATAAATTGGAAGCGCACGGAAACTAAGACGAAATGGCTGCACCAAAAATGTGAAGAAATGGGTGAAGTAACGAATGTCTGAAGGGCAGACTCAGCATATAGAAAAGATAAAACAACGTGAAATAAAAGCAAAGGCGGTAATGTTAAGAACGCAATGGGATTTCCCCTGTTAAATGCAGAGGAGAGAGCGGATGGATGAAAATAGTACACTGGAGGCCTCTAGGAGCGGGAGATTGTCTGATGACGTGATAGAAGAAACAGCAGTCGACATGAATGAGATAGGATATCTAGTATTAGAACTGGAATTTAAAAGAGCTTTGGAAGACTCAAGATCAAATACGGCAAAAGAGATGGACATAATTGCATCGGAATTTCTGAAACGACGATTATTCAAGTTTGTGTGTAGAATGTATAAAAGTGGCGACATACCATCAGAATTTCGGATAGACGTTATCCACACAATTCCGAAGATAGAAAGACCTGACAAGTGTGAGAATTCTCGAACAATCGGGCATAACATATCATGCATCCAATTTGCTGACTAGAATAATATACCGACGAACAGAGAAGAAAGTAGTGGATTTGTTAGATGACGATCATTTGGCTTTTTGAAAGGTAAAGACACTAGGCAGTCAGTTCTAAAGTTGCGATTGATAATGCAGACTAAACAGCAGAAAAATCAAGACACATTCATAGGACAGTCTACCTGGGAAAAGCGTTTAACAATGTCAATAGGTGCAAACGTTCGAAATTCTGAGGAGAATAGGGGCTATCTATAGGTACAAACGGGTAATATACAACATGTAAAAGAACCAACAGGGAACAATAAGAGCGGAAGACCAAGAACAAAGTGTTCGGATTATATTGGGTGTAAGCCAGGAATGGTCTTTTGCCCCTACTGTTCAGCCTGGACATCGAAAAAGGACGGAAATACAAGAAGTTTCAAGGGTGGGATTAAAATTCAGGGTGAATTGGTATCAATGATAAAACAACAATACCTGTTGAGTGGAATGAAGAGCCTAATCAGCACAGAATGTGTAATGAGAGTAAATCGAACAAAGTCGAAAATAATGAGAAGCAGCAGAAATGAGAACAGCGAGAAACTTAACGTTACAATTGGTGATCACGAGGAGGATGAAGTCTGTTACCTAGGCAGCAAACTAACCGATGACGGACGGAGCAAGAAGGGCGTAAGAAGCAGACTAGCACTGGCAAAGTCCGCCTGCTTAGCTGGGTAGTAACGTGCTTGCCTCCCAAGCACTGGGCCCGAGTACAATTCCCGGCCGGGTTGGAGATTTTCTCCGCTCGGGGACTGGATGTTATGTTGTCATTATCATTTCATCCTCACCATCGGCCGCAAGTCACCCAATATGGCGTCGACTGAAATAAGACTTGCACTTGGCGGTCGAATCAGAATGATAAGACCTCCCTTCCAACAATGCCATACGATCATTTCATTTTCATTATCACTGGCGAAGAGGGCATTCCTGGCTAAGAAAAGTAGGTAGTATCAAACAAGGACCTCGATTTGAGGAAGAAATTTCTGGAAACGTACGTTTGGAGCACAGCATTGTATAGTAGAGAAACACAAAATGTGGGAAAACTGGAACAAAAGGGAATCGAAGCATTTGAGATGTGGGGTTACAGAAGAATGTTGAAAATTGGGTGGACTGAGAAGAGTACGTTCTCCGCAGAATAGGCGAGAAAAGGAATACATGCAAAAAAAACTTAAAAGAAGAAGGGACAGGATGACAGGACATCTGTTGAGACATGAGGAAAAAAGTTCCACTGTACTAAACGGAGCTCAGAGGGTAAACACCGCAGAGGAAGACAGAGACTGGAATACATCTAGCAAAGACACACATCAAAAAAAGTTTTGCATCACCCTAGTTCCAAGAACTCCTGAAGATAGACGTTGACTGTGGATATTGTATCATAGACACAGCCCCTTCTACTGTTCAGGGATGTCACTAAACCCACCCAAAGATGTAGACAACCATGCATGAGCAGCGCCTAGTAGACGGAGGCAGTCCGACAGCCCATCAGTTCCAGTCATTCCACCAGGGAGGAGGTACACCGCTCGTGTTGTCTGTAGTCCAACCATGCTTAGACGGTCAATACCGCGATTCGATCGCGTCCGCATTGTTACTTTGTACCAGGAAGGGCTCTCAACAAGGGAAGTGTCCAGGTGTCTCGGAGTGAACCAAAGCGATGTTGTTCGGACATGGAGGAGATACAGAGAGGCATGTGGATGACATGCCTTGCTCAGGCCGCCCAAGGGCTACCACTGCAGTGGATGACCGCTACCTACGACACCATGTTGAATAATGCTTTTCGTGCAGCCTAGGGCTTACGACTCAAACTATGCGGAATAGTCTGCATGATGTGCAACTTCACTCCCGACGTCCATGGCGAGGTCTATCTTTGCAATCACGACACCATGCAGCGTAGTACAGATTGACATCACGTTCTCTTCACCGATGAGTGTCGCATACGCCTTCTACAAGACAATAGTCGGAACCGTGTTTGGAGGCAACCCGATCTGGCTGGACGCCTTAGACACACTGTCCAGCGAGTGCAGCAAGGTGGAGGTTCCCTGCTGTTTTGGGGTGGCATTATGTGGGGACGACGTATGCCACTAGTGGTCACGGAAGGCGCCGTAATGGCTGTACGATACGTGAATGCCATCCTCCGACCAATAGTACAACCATACCGGCAGCATATTGGCAAGGCATTCGTCTTCATGGACGATAATTCGCGCCCCCATCGTGCACATCTTGTGAATGACTTCCTTCAGGATACCGACATCAGTCGACTAGAGCGGCCAGCATGTTCTCCAGACATGAAAACTATCGAATATGTCTGGGATAGATTGAAAAGGGCTGTTTATGGACGACGTGAACCACCAACCACTCCGAGGGATCGACGCCGAACCGCCAGCATTGTCTTGATGAATTTGTGGATAGTTAGCCACGACTATTGCTGGCATGCATCAATGCAAGAGGACGCGCTACTGGGTATTAGAGTTTTCGGTGTGTACAGCAGTGTGGACCACCAGCTCTGATGGTCTCGCCGTATGATGGTTCAACATGTAATGTGTGGTTTTCATGAGAAATAAAAAGGGCGGAAATGATGTTTAGGATGATCTCTACCCCAAATTCCTGTACAGGTTTGTGAACACTCAGAACCGAGGTGAAGCAAACCTTTTTTTTGATGTGTGTAATTGAGTACATTGTTTGCAAGCGCTTCTCTCTTAGATGAGAAGGTTAGCACGGGAGACGAACTCGTGGCGAGCGATTGTATTCCCAGCGGAGCTCAAGGCATCATAAAGGTGAAGGGTGGAGACACACTATACTGTTGTCCATTAGTAAGAGTCCAGACAATTTTGATCAGATAATAAATGTGGTAATTCACTTGTTGAAACAGATATGTTTTACGCATTTCGAACTATTATAATTGGTGGCAGGTCTCAAGTAACATACTTTAAAAAAGAAGAAGGAAACGTTTTAACGTTAGTGCGGGGACCACTTTGGAGTCTGAATGAAGAAGAACTCATAGGAAGTGTATCGAGCACCCAAGATTAAAAAGGTAGATACAATCAAGAAACATCGAGTATTATTCTGTGATAACTTACATAGTATTTTTGAACTTACGTGTTTCGATGAAAAGCTCTAAGATCTGGGTAACTGAAATTCATGAAGCCTAACAGGAATAGGCATATATGATGAAATGTTTCAAGACAGACCAAAGTTTCGATCCACAGTTAACTATCATAAATTTCTGAGAAACCTCTCTCGGCAAATTACTGAAATGGATTAAATAACGCAAGAAGAAGCACATCGAACGCATAAAGAGAACATGGAAGGAAGAGTAAAAAAAAATCTACGTAAGAATAAACACGATTTCTAGCTGGACATTACAAATCTAAAAGAGGAAGGGCAAAGATCGGTCTTGGATGAAAACTAGACTCATGTTTTATGGATATCCTCACTAATGTCAGTGGATTATCTTCAATTATTTCACAGTAAATGGTTCACATTCGTGAAGTATGACTCTGAAAGCAATGCGAAATAGTCACCCACGTTTCAACGATGTGGTTACTTATGTCAAAGGATTATGTTCAATCTTTTCTCAGTAAGTAATTCACAACCATGAAATATGACTGAAAACTTTGCAGAATACCCGACTATGACTGACACAACCTCTTTATCGGAGTCATAACGTTTACTAGTGAAGCATTTACGGATCAAAGGAGGTTAAACCAGAGGATACGAAATGTGGTGAACGTGGTGGTTCTTCAAACACCTCTAATCTTTCAGGCTTCTGCTTCCTAAACAGCATCCTTTGCGCATGAACTGCAGTACATTTTTAGTGCTAGCACTAGCTCAAATATTTTTCGTCCAATTATGCCTGAAGTACTTTCCGGTATTCTTCAGTTATCTAGGTTCACTTCAAAATGTGCTACGTAATACGAAACGGTTTTCTGTTCTAAAAAACACTGGTCATAATCTTTTCAGGCCAAGAAATCAACTTCACAGTTTATTATGCAGCAAGTCCAGACGTTCCCTAGGTATTCGTTTTTCGTTTTGTTTAGTTCATAGGTCTACAAATTTAGCACCCATTTTACAAAAGACTTTCCCAGAGTTCATTTCCCATGTAAAATTTAGTCCACTCTCCCTCGTGAATTGTCTGAGACGCCATTGATAGCCAATTTCCATATAACATATTATGGATTATTTCATGATCCTTGGTTCAACTTTTCTTATGTTCCTCACTTAGATCGAGCTCAAAAATAACAACTCTGGGAGAATTTCAGTTTGCGATGAACGTCCAAATCATTTTCATGGCCACATTGTTCAGCTATCCATATGGACGAGGAAAACCCGACTATAATGCTTTATAAAGCCATGAAAACCATTCTAATTTGCAGACGAAGTTGACTGCTAATACAGAGTTATTCAAAAAGATGGACCCAAATAAATTAGTTTTTATCTCCTGGAATGTAAATTGAATATCAATGATCTACTCACCGTCTGAAAGAAGACGATTTAATGTTTCAACCGCCACCGCTTGAGCGTTTGCAGGTGCGTAAACGAGGGCTCGAACCAACAGACCACCAAATCGCATCAGCACTGGATTTTTTTGTGTTATTGAGTTTGGAAGGTGACCATTTAAGTGGCGAGGGCATTTCGTCTCCGAATCGGCGCTAAACCACCAAGCAGGAGAACAATAAGCCGTTGAACAGGAGTACTACAGAATTGCTTTATCGGTCATCAAATTCGTAGCCTACTGCTGATAAACATGCGTGCAGTACTCCTATTCATTTGCAATATAATCGCATTCTTCCTGCGTGACTTAATGTCATAATTACAAGTACATAAGCCGTTGGTTTAAGCTGTTTCAACGAACCGGATGCCTCTGCATAAGACGAAGAAAGAGGACTTCAGTGTTTGGCGTGCAGCTGGAGGGGAAAAATTTATCATTTATAATGTGTGTTTTTATACTTCAAAACTTCCTGTTTCCATCCGTATATACTGGGTGGTTATAATTAAAGTGCAGCTAATCACAGAGGTCCAGTATGAGCTGCAAGTACCACATGGCAGTAAAACTTGGTAGATATTCCAATGTGTTAATGCGAAAGAAATTTACGCTGGGAATAATTAGTTCCAGTTTTGACCATCACCGGCAAATCTGGCGCTGTGAATGCAGGAAAGAAGTCTAGAAAAGTTTCCATATTTTATGGATTAGGAATGGGACGTGGACAGAAAGGCCAGACAAGTGAGAAAGGTGTAATATTGAAACTTCCTGGCAGATTAAAACTGTGTGCGCCGACCGAGACTCGAACTCGGGACCTTTGCCTTTCGCGGGCAAGTGCTCTGCCAACTGAGCTACCGAAGCACGACTCACGCCCGGCCCTCACAGCTTTACTTCTGCCAGTATCTCGTCTCCTACCTTCCAAACTTTACAGAAGCTCTCCTGCGAACCATGCAGAACTAGCACTCCTGAAAGAAAGGATATTGCGGAGACATGGCTTTGCCACAGCCTGGGGGATGTTTCCAGAATGAGATTTTCACTCTGCAGCGGAGTGTGCGCTGATATGAAACTTCCTGGCAGATTAAAACCGTGTGCGCTGACCGAGACTCGAACTCGGGACCTTTGCCTTTCGCGGGCAAGTGCTCTACCAACTGAGCTACCGAAGCACGACTCACGCCCGGCCCTCACAGCTTTACTTCTGCCAGTATCTCGTCTCCTACCTTCCAAACTTTACAGAAGCTCTCCTGCGAACCATGCATATTGATTCAATTATTAACCGCAGCTTACAAAATTTGCTCAATATGAGTACTGAAGACGTCGTCAATATGCTATACAGCATGTCTACCCATTTTCGCTGCCATATGATAAATACAGCCCATACTAGAACTCGGTGCGTAGCTTGGCGACAAGAAACCTATATTTTGATCTCATTCCTGAATATTAATTTACATGAAGCAAACATTTATATTTAACATGTTAGCACAAAAACGAAAGGAAAACACAATTGGTTCCAACATGTAATCTTAACTTAAGGCTTGCGGTTCTGGAGACTCGTAATGTAGTGCAGACGTTGGAAGAATAAAACCCAAAGTCGCTTTATTACGATGGCAAGGCTGTGGACAACACTGCTTGCTGTTTTCTCCATTCTCGTATCGTCTGCCACCCTCGAATCTCCTTCTTTTTAAAGAGCTATTTGGTGTATATGCGCGATGTCTATCTCACTTTCTTCCGATAGCCTTGACTGTCCCTCCCCCCCCCCCCCCCCCCTCTCTCTCTCTCTCTCTCTCTCTCTCTCTCTTTGTCCGGTCTACCTATCTCTATCTCTTCCTCTCTCTCTGTCAAAATAAAAACGAATGACATAAAAATGTGAGGCTGGGAGTTAGCGAAGACTGCAGTCTCTGGGGCTTATTAAACATGTACGTGCGGACATGTCTGGAGGGCGGAGAATTTAAAAAAGAAGGACGATAGGAAGTAGGAGGAAGGAGAGGGGGTGATAAAGACACAGAGAGCGACCGGCGAAGTGTACCTCGGCGTGCGCAGGCAGCAGCTTTCACTCACGGCCGCTCCAGCCTTCCTTTTTTCCCTTTCCCGAAACCCCATCCAATCTCTTACTCCGACAGCGGATCCGGGCTGGCGTAGCGCGACTCGGCTTGGTGACGCCACGGAGGCACGGCGTTCTTCACAATGGCGCTCCAAATTAACATTTTTGCCGAGCGCGGCCTCTCGCCCCCGACCCGCCTTCGCCACCAACGACTCGCTTCCGCCTCCCGCCTCCCGCCTCCCCCATTCATAGAAGCGGCAGCAGCAGCAGCCGCCCTCGCTGCCGCCGCCACCGCCACGCCCCTAGTCGACACTCTTCTTAACCCGGGGGCGCTCCCTTTGTGTTTTGTTTCCGCGCGGCCGAGGTTATGTATATAGAAAAGCGGCAGCAGCAGGGTTAAAAATGCGCGCCGCCCGAGTGCTGCGCAAATATGGGCGAGGCGGAGCGAAGCTAGCCTGGCGGAGGAGTCTGTCTGTCTGTCTGGCTGGAGAAACCGAGACGGTAGTCGCAGACGGCAGCCACGTGGAATCCACGCTACGGCCGGGCTCTGGTAGGCACGTGCGCGAGTAGGCCGAGCAGAGCCGCCGATTCCCCTCTGAATACCTATAAACCAGCCAGAGATTGGTAAAGTGAACGATCACATATCACTTTACAGTCACAACCAAAATCACATGTTCATAAGTACTTCTGGTGGTTCAGAAAACGACTGCAAGTAGACGAAGTAAATACACTTCTGGCCATTAAAATTGCTGCACCACGAAGATGACGTGCCACAGACGCGAAATTTAACCGACAGGAAAAGATGCTGTGATAAGCAAATGATTAGCTTTTCAGAGCATTTACGCAAGGTTGACGCCGGTGGCGACACCTACAACGTGCTGACATGAGGAAAGTTTCCAACCGATTTCTCATACACAAACAGCAGTAGACCGGCGTTGCCTGGTGAAACGTTGTTGTGATGCCTCGTGTAAGGAAGAGAAATGCGTACCATCACGACACCGACTTTGATAAAGGTCGGATTGTAGCCTGGTCAATGGTGGCCGAGCAACTGGCTCGAAAGTCACTACTCTTGATGAACTGTGATATCGTGTTGAAGATGCATGGGCAGCTGTACCTGTAAACGCCATCCAAGCTCTGTTAGACTTTAAGGCCAAGGCGTATCAAGGCCGTTATTACGACCGGAGGTGGTTGTTCTGGGTACTGATTTTTCAGGATCTAAGCACCCAAATCACGTGAAAATGTAATCACATGTCAGTTCTAGTATAATATACACTCCTGGAAATGGAAAAAAGGACACATTGACACCGGTGTGTCAGACCCACCATACTTGCTCCGGACACTGCGAGAGGGCTGTACAAGCAATGATCACACGCACGGCACAGCGGACACACCAGGAACCGCGGTGTTGGCCGTCGAATGGCGCTAGCTGCGCAGCATTTGTGCACCGCCGCCGTCAGTGTCAGCCAGTTTGCCGTGGCATACGGAGCTCCATCGCAGTCTTTAACACTGGTAGCATGCCGCGACAGCGTGGACGTGAACCGTATGTGCAGTTGACGGACTTTGAGCGAGGGCGTATAGTGGGCATGCGGGAGGCCGGGTGGACGTACCGCCGAATTGCTCAACACGTGGGGCTTGAGGTCTCCACAGTACATCGATGTTGTCGCCAGTGGTCGGCGGAAGGTGCACGTGCCCGTCGACCTGGGACCGGACCGCAGCGACGCACGGATGCACGCCAAGACCGTAGGATCCTACGCAGTGCCGTAGGGGACCGCACCGCCACTTCCCAGCAAATTAGGGACACTGTTGCTCCTGGGGTATCGGCGAGGACCATTCGCAACCGTCTCCATGAACCTGGGCTACGGTCCCGCACACCGTTAGGCCGTCTTCCGCTCACGCCCCAACATCGTGCAGCCCGCCTCCAGTGGTGTCGCGACAGGCGTGAATGGAGGGACGAATGGAGACGTGTCGTCTTCAGCGATGAGAGTCGCTTCTGCCTTGGTGCCAATGATGGTCGTATGCGTGTTTGGCGCCGTGCAGGTGAGCGCCACAATCAGGACTGCATACGACCGAGGCACACAGGGCCAACACCCGGCATCATGGTGTGGGGAGCGATCTCCTACACTGGCCGTACACCACTGGTGATCGTCGAGGGGACACTGAATAGTGCACGGTACATCCAAACCGTCATCGAACCCATCGTTCTACCATTCCTAGACCGGCAAGGGAACTTGCTGTTCCAACAGGACAATGCACGTCCGCATGTATCCCGTGCCACCCAACGTGCTCTAGAAGGTGTAAGTCAACTACCCTGGCCAGCAAGATCTCCGGATCTGTCCCCCATTGAGCATGTTTGGGACTGGATGAAGCGTCGTCTCACGCGGTCTGCACGTCCAGCACGAACGCCGGTCCAACTGAGGCGCCAGGTGGAAATGGCATGGCAAGCCGTTCCACAGGACTACATCCAGCATCTCTACGATCGTCTCCATGGGAGAATAGCAGCCTGCATTGCTGCGAAAGGTGGATATACACTGTACTAGTGCCGACATTGTGCATGCTCTGTTGCCTGTGTCTATGTGCCTGTGGTTCTGTCAGTGTGATCATGTGATGTATCTGACCCCAGGAATGTGTCAATAAAGTTTCCCCTCCCTGGGACAATGAATTCACGGTGTTCTAATTTCAATTTCCAGGAGTGTATTTGACCCATGAATACCCGTTTATGATCTGCATTTCCTCTTGGTGTAGCAATTTTAATGGCCAGTAGTGTATTCCAGAATTCGAATCAAGAACAGCTGCCAACATGAGTAACTTAGAGGTGCATATGCTCAGAGTAGTGAAGCAGCTAAAATCGCTCAATAAAAGCAATTCTTCCGGTCCAGACTGTGTACAAATTCCTTTCAGAATATGCTGATGCAGCAGCTCCATATCCAACAATCATATACAACCGCTCGCTCGACGAATGATCCGTACCCAAAGAAAGACAATAGGAGTAATCCACTAAATTACAGCCCATATCATTAACGTCGATATACAGAAGGATTTTAGAACAAATATTGTGTTCGAAAATTATGAATTATTTTGAAGAGAACTGTCTACTGAGACACAGTCAACAAGGATTTAGAAAACATCGTTGTTTTGAAATACAACTAGCTCTTTACTCACACAAAGTGTTGAGTGCTACTCACAAGGGATTTCAGATTGATTCCGTATTTCTATATTTCCAGAAGGCTTTTGAAAATGTATCACACAAGCGGCTTGTAGTGAAATTGCGGGCTTGTCTAACATCGTTTCAGTTATGTGACAGGATTCGTGATTTCCTGTCAGAGAGGTCACAGTTCGTAGCAACTGACGGAAAGTCATCGAGTAAAATAGAAATGATTTCTGGAGTACCCTCTGTTGTTCCTTATCTATATAAACGATTTGGGAGACAACTTGAGAAGCTGTCTTAGGTTTTTTGCAGATGACGCTGTCGTTTATCGTCTAGTAAAGTTATCACAAGATCAAAATAAACTGGAAAACTATTTAGAAAAGATATTTGTATGGTGCTAAAATTGGCAGTTGACCCTAGATAATAAAAAGTGTGAGGTTATCCACATGATTGCTAAGATGAATCCGCTGAACTTCGGTTACAAGATAAACCAGTAAAATCTAAAGGCCATAAATTCAACTAAATACCTAGGAATTACAATTACGAACAACTTAAATTGGAATGAACACATGGAAAATGTTTTGGGTAAGGAAAACCAAAGACTGCGTTTTATTAGCAGCACGCTTAGAAAATGCGACTCTTCTACTAAAGACACTGCCTGCACTACGTTTGTCCATCCTCTTTTGGAGTATTGCTGCGCGGTCTGGGATCCTTACCAAACAGGATTAACGGAAAACATCGAGAAAATTCAAAGAAGAGCAGCACGTATTATCGAGAAATAGTGGAGACAGTGTCACTGATATGACACAGGACTTTGGGTGGACATCATTAAAAGAAAAGCGTTTTCTTTGAGGACGAATTTTCTCACAAAACTTCAGTCACCAACTTTCTCCTCCGACTGCGAAAATATTTTATTGACGCCGACCTAAATACAGGGTGATTCAAAAAGAATACCACAACTTTAAAAATGTGTATTTAATGAAAGAAACATAATATAACCTTCTGTTGTACATCATTACAAAGAGTATTTAAAAAGGTTTTTTTCACTCAAAAACAAGTTCAGAGATGTTCAATGTGGCCCCCTCCAGACACTCGAGCAATATCAACCCGATACTCCAACTCGTTCCACACTCTCTGTAGCATATCAGGCGTAACAGTTTGGAAAGCTGCTGTTATTTCTCGTTTCAAATCATCAATGGTGGCTGGGAGAGGTGGCCGAAGCACCATATCCTTAACATACCCCCATAAGAAAAAATCGCACGGGGTAAGATCAGGGCTTCTTGGAAGCCAGTGATGAAGTGCTCTGTCACGGGCTGCCTGGCGGCCGATCCATCGCCTCGGGTAGTTGACGTTCAGGTAGTTACGGACAGATAAGTGCCATTGTGGTGGCGCTCCATCCTGCTGAAATATGAATTGTTGTGCTTCTTGTTCGAGCTGAGGGAACAGCCAATTCTCTAACATCTCCAGATACTGTAGTCCAGTTACACTAGCACCTTCGAAGAAAAAGGGACCAAAAACTTTATTGGCTGAAATGGCACAGAAAACGTTCACCTTAGGCGAGTCACGTTCATACTGAGTTGTTTCCCGCGGATTTTCAGTGCCCCATATACAGACATTGTGACGGTTGACTTTCCCATTAGTGTGGAAAGTTGCTTCATCACTAAACACAATCTTTGAAACGAAAGATTCATCTGTTTCCATTTGAGCCTAGTCAACAGCGCCTCAAGCGAACAAATGTACAACTAAATGAAACTTTATAGCTCCCTTAATTCGCCGACAGATAGTGCTTAGCTCTGCCTTTTGTCGTTGCAGAGTTTTAAATTCCTAAAGTTGTGGTATTCTTTTTGAATCACCCTGTATATAGAGGAACGACAATAATAATAAAGTAGGGGAAATGAGAGCTAGTGCCGAAATTTATAGGTGTTCGTTTTTTCCGCGCGCTGTTCGAGGTGGGAATAATAGAGAATTATTGTGAAGGTGGTTCGACGAACCCTCTCCCAGGCACTTAAGTGGGATTTGCACGGTATCCATGTAGAAGTACAAAAAGAGAAAAGAGACACCTGTCAGTGGGCAGAGCATCTCTCCTAGATCCGATTCCTAGGACTCACCAAGGCGTAGTTGCAGGTCGCACCACTAAGGAGCACGAGTGATAGAACATGCAGACAAATCTTAGCCTTGCCCGCGCCTCGATGTCTATTCTGGTACTCGTCGAACCTCTTTGGATGGATGCGGTGATAGGTTAGGCCTGTTGGGTATCCTCTTTTGCAGCAGCCAGGTTACAAGATTTGTTGGTGGCCGCGACTGACTTCAACCTAATACTGGAACCATAGCGAGTCCATGGTTCCCGAATCTTGATGCATCAGTGGTGGTTCGCGAGATGATCTACTCTGTCGCCACTAAGTGCCGTTTGTTGTTCTATCCCGATCATCCTACTGGTCGTAGTTAAGCCTATGCATTAAACGAGAATCGGCATTCTGAATGTCACTACGGATTAACTAAAGCCCAGAACCTTAAACACACGGGTGGGCAACTGGTAGCTCGTGGTTGGTTTCAGTCCGTGAAAGAATATCGTGGGGAAGATACCAGGACGCTCTAATTATAGTCTGCCCAGGACACATTTTCGGATATATCCAGGTGCCCTCACACGTTCAGTATTATTATCCGTACTTCAATATAATGAGTGTCTGTAAGTCGAGTATTGAGCTACTGTCAACACTAGAACCATTGATGAACAGTACTTATGCCTACCACAATATTTTCAGTACTACCAATTCGTATTAAGCTCTGAGGGCGAGTATTATGAGTATGAAAATTTGTCATTCTGTTGTTCGCATTTTACCAGTATCGCCATACGATATACGCTAAGTTCAAGCGATTTACATTCTTAAACATTTTAAAATAAGCAAAAAATGTTGGCTTCAGTTATTTAATGTCACACAAACAACCCGCTCTTAATTATAGTCATAGAAAGTATTTTTGGCCAAATATTTAAATAAATTCTTGCTAGTAATGTTTATGGATATTAACACACTAAATGTCAAACTCTGTAATGCACTGTCTGTGGCTAAAAATCTCATTGCTGTCGACTGGGGGTGTCTATCTTATTGCCGTATTTTGTTTTTGTATTCATTCTAGTTTTAGAATTAGTAAATAACTTTTGTTCCTTGCGAATATATTAGATCACAGGAACTTTTGAAAACGAAGGTAATTTATAACGAACTAGGGGCAAGCAGTAGCTTCTATAGCTTTTTATCTTTCCATCAATAGATTTCAGTATTGCTGGTATTCCATCTACAGATTTTTGCCTTTACTTACCTGTAGTGAACATAGTTTCCTTACTAACGGCTTTGCAGCATTTTTAAACGGGAAGTTTTAAGAAAACTGATGTAAAACGTTCTAAGTAAAGAAACATTGTTCACGAGGCGTAAAGAAATGAAAACATCTGAAGATATGGTGGTCATACTCGGAAAAACTTGTGTTTTGAGCCACGGTTTGTTGGCGTGCGTGACGGGAAAGGGGTTCCATTCATATCGACGCAATACCGAATAAATGTTGTCCTCGTGGACGTTATAGTTTTGCCTTTATGCCGTAGGAGCTCTGCTGTCGGTCACAAACCAATGGGGTCTGTGAGCTTAAGTATGTTAATCACGCACGTATGTCACCTAAATTTGCCAGTCCCTGCTTTACAGAATAGAACTCCCATGTACAAAACTTAAAAATTAATTAAGATGTTTAATATTTCACTATAAGCACTTAAGCGAAAATAAGTTTAGGAAACGTTTGAAATAATGCTCAAAGTTAGTTAGAAGCCGCTAAGTGGTGTCATTATGAATTGATGAATGAAAATGGCCTGGGCAATTTTAGACAAAAGCTAATTTTTCTCGCATCTAAATGTTTATGGCGTCATATCTCCTAAACTGTATGTCGTACAGTTGTATAATTATGCAGGTACATTCAGTGATGTAGATTCTGTCTACAGAATGCGTTGCAAATAGAGTTGGCAGTAGAGGAGAAATAATTTAAACCGTCATGTGTTTTGTTGAAGTTTTAGAGTGCACCAGTTTAAGCAGAAGTCAGTTTTCATGCCTATAAATGTTTGTGACATGTAGTACAGTTATAAAATCCTGTGTAGCAATGGTTTCATATCGCGCTGCAATACTCCAGGACAGGAAGTAAAACAACATGGTGTACGCAGTCCTTTTAGTTGATTTGTTGCATCTTCTGCAGTGTTCTGCCCATAAAACGCAGTGTTTGGTTTCCCTTCGCCACAATATTCTCTGTGTGATTGTTCTAACTTAAATTGTTCGTAATTGTAAAGTCTACGTATTTAGTTGACTTGAATAACTTAAAATTTGCTTATTTACCGTGTAATCAAAATTTAGCAGTTTTTTTGTGGTCACGTGGAAGATGTTACACATTATGCAGTAAGAGCCAACTGACATATTTCTAACCATGTAGATACCTTATACATATCATTTTGCAATTGCTTTTGATCTCTGATTACTTTGCTAGATGGTAAACGACAGCGTCATCTGTAGACTATCTAGAAGGGCTCCCCAGACCATTTCCAAAATCGTATGCACAGATTTAGAACGGCAGGGAGTCCATAAAACTTACCTGGGAAGCTCAAGATATAGTTTCTGTTTCATTAGATAACTTCAGTCAGTTACTGCGAACCTTGAGTTGTCTGACAGGAAATCACAAATTCATTCACACAACTGAGACGACACACCATGGGGATGCAGTTCCATTACTAACCGATTGCAACGAACAGTGCCTAAAGCCTTCTCAAAATCTATAAATATGAAATAAACTTGAGCTAACTGTGTCTTGCAAGAACACTATTTTCTAACTCTGCACTCGCTATGCGTCACCAGATCGTTCCTTACAGCAACGTCATGATGTCGGAACAAAGTACATGTTTCAAAAGACTACTGAAAATCAGCATCAATGATTTTGATCTATAATTCAGTGGAGTATTTCTGTTTCAGTGCTTCCTTAAAAGGACAAGCGGAGACAGCACTGCGTGAAAGGAGGATAGCTGATGGGAACATCTGAAGTATCAATGTCGCAGGTAAAACATTGTTAAAGTGCAAGCATTTAAACTCCGTGTTTACGTCGTTCTTCTGCACCAACAACAGTTGTTGCTGATTCGGCTGCGTGTTGCATTATAACTGAAACTCTCCCGGCTGCTCCACAGTTGCACGCCCAGGCGGGGTTCAGTGACCTCGGCGACGAGGCGGGTTGCCAGCGAGTAGGCGCGGCCGCTGTGGTCTCGGCTGTCTGCTGGAGTGTCCTTGGCCCCACTCCTAGTTCTACGGTGACCCTTGATGACTCAGCCGGGATTTACATGGTGTCGGTAGTCGTGTGGTCGGTTGATCTCCTCCCTACCCCTGGTAGGTTTCTGCATCCAGAGGCACCTAAATGTTGAACGGGAACGTGGACCCCAAGAAGCCATATTGCTGGCAGAACCCTGCTATGCGGTGTTGTCGGGAGACAGCCAGTTCCTCTATCGGTAGGTAGATGGTAGGCAGCGATCAACATGAACTTCATCACATGAAGGCTATCATCTTGAGTATATCTTTTACTTGTTCATATACTGTGCTGGAACATCTAGGACATAATCTTCAACTTTTGTAGTCCTGTCTTCCTCAGTTGCGTGTAATATTAGGTATACTGATAATTTTTACTTATGGACCGTCTGATAGCAACTAAATACAACACAATTTCAGCGCCATACGCGTTTCGCCTTTATTTTCTGCAAGGCATCATCAGTGGCCTGGAATAAGTACATATGTTTTCTATTTAAATTACATTTTGGTAACTGTTCCTATAGATTATAAACAGTTCTGGTGGTTGGTATTTCCTATTAAGTAGTAATATTTTGAACTGTACTTACAGGTTGTGTGGACGATTTCCTACATATTACTCTCCTGTTGTATTTTTCGTGTTCTTCTTCTTCTTATAAATGCCAATTTGCGTTTTTTTTTCCACATTTCACAGCACTATGAACTGAACACTTGTTTAAATACAATGTTTTGGTTTCTGTTGCCGACTGGCCGATGTTTCCGCGAAACATCGAATGTTATTGCCAAACTTTCGAGTGTAATTATTGAAGTATCTGTGACCTGTTCGTGTATGCATTTGTGTGTATGTGTGTGTGTTTGTGTGTGTGTGTGTGTGTGTGTGTGTATGTGTATGTGTGTGTGAGTGTGTGTATGTGTGTGTGAGTGTGAGTGTTTTGGTGTGTGGCACTAAAACTGTGTTTTATTCAGTTGCTTTCAGACGGTCCATAAGTAAAAATTATCAATATACCGTAAGCTCTAGGACATCACGGAATCGAGTGCTGTTCCTGTGAATGCTATCGACTTCAATAATCAGTTTATCAAGAGAGCTAGGGAGATGGGGTAGTTAAAGTGAGCTATCATGAGGCTATGATACAAGGCTCACTTTGTAACGACAGCATGTGTCATTATTCTGCTATATAAGCTTAAGAGGCTGTTAACTGCTGTGTTACTTCCTTCCTATGCACTCTTGTGAAAGAGATAGAGTCTCTTGTAACACGTTTTATGAGTTAATGAACATCCTAGTCTCGCTTCCTTTGGTTTCGTTTCGCAGTTTTCTTTCTGGTGAATGTGTATCCCTTCTCAACGGTATCATAATGTGTCGACGAGCTGGCCCACTTGCGACACTGCCTCGTTTTCAACTTCTGCCTCTATATCTGGCATGACTTGAGTTTGTATACGGCAATGTGAATTTTTTCTAATTTCTACGCCTTACTGTTCTGTCCAATAACATGTCCCTCCTCTTTAAATAAATTAATCCCAAATTTTCCTTTACTTTCATTTATTACTAATTAGTCTATTCCTGCCTTGTAGTTTTTTTTTAGAAAAAGTTACTCAATAATCGTTTTCTGGGTTGCTTGTCAGCCACAGTCTTGAATATTAACTAGCTTAATTAATTTACTTTGTTATTCTGTTCTGGCTGCATACACTTTTGCACTTTTAATGTACATTACTTATTACTTGTACATATCCATTCCACAGCTATCTGATGGATAGCTGTTCAGTTGAATGAGATATCTTACGCTTTATACGAAAGAAAGTTGCACAAATGAACGCTAGAGCCAAGTTGGTGGTTGTTGTTGTTGATACACTGAAAATAACTGTCGTTCGTCTACGTTCCTTGCGATATTGTATCACATGTTACATTATTTAATTGACTGCAGTTTGTCCTTTTTCTGAAGTTAATAATTCGTGTACGGATTGTAGCAAATCAGAATGTAAATTATGATGAATAAAAGTTAGGTTTTGTTTATATGGAATGTGTAGTGGTTTCTCGAGCCAGTACAACGTTGGTCTGAACATGGTAATCATTGTTATGACTGTGATGGAAGCGAGGTGAAATTATCTTCCTGCTATTTCACATCTACTTTCATTAATTAACAATCCATTGCCCTGCAGTTCTAGTCTCCTTATTCTGGTTCATTTACCATTTTACTGGAAATGATAATTACTGTTTCTGCTGTAAATGTGGAGTACATCCAGTGATTTCCATTTTACTGTTATTTTAAATGAGAAGCTGAAACTTTTTTCTCACACTCTGCTGCTTCTATTTTTCCCACGAAATACTGCAGTTCACACGACTAACTCTTCGTTTGTACCACCATTCTTGGAAAAATAATAACATTTATTCTAACACAGTCTTTGAAATCTGCTACCCACATAACGATACATCTCTCTATCCAGAAATTCATAATACTGCGTGAGTTTGTAACTGTATCTTTTTCCCAATTGTACCGTTTAAAATTTTGATATCTTCATTATCAACTGTTCCAAACACAATGTTTAACAATTCTCCTCTTACATCTAACTAACCTCGTTTCTTGCATATTAACGTTTGTGGTACTGTTTCTGTGAACTGTTGGAACTGAGTGTACTATTTCTTATTAGAGAACTGTAGTTCCTCAGAGATAAGGAAATACTGCCAATCCAGTCCCTCCTTCATAAAAGTATATAAACACAGAACATGAGAAATGCACAGCATACGTGCACTTTACATGAAAATTCCGCTGTTACCTAGACCTAAGTGCCTAAGGTACGTTTCTCTGATGTTCCTTTTTCCGTAGTAATTCTTCTTCTTCAACAACAGTTGAAGAAATCGGTGGCAGTGCACCAGTCGCATCTCTAAAAAGTTTGACTCCACTTACGTGAACTGTATAAGCTGGCAACTATAGTTTTACATTGACAGGCGACGTCAATTCGATAACTTGGTAAGGTCCTTGATATTTCCCTAAAAAGGATTTCTTTTTCCTCTTTGGGGTATACTTACTAGCTAGTGATACCCACTATCCTATTCTCTATTGTGGCAGTTTATCCTCCTGTTGACCAGTACGTTCTTATTTCTCTAACGGTTTGTGTTGGCGTAGTTGACCCTTTGCCAAATTTCTCTCAATTTCTTCGAAAAATTTTTCAGTGGTTCGCCCTGTGGACTAGGATTAGTTTGAAGTACATGAAAAGGTGATGGCATTTTTGGCTCATATATTACCTCATATGGCGATAGGTATGAACTTTTGAGTTTTATGCACTGACGAAAAGACTTAACTATATGTCCCAATCTGAATGCTGTACATTTACATTGTGGATTAATATTTTGGATAAGGTATGGAGAACTCGTTCTGTCCGTACATTTGTCTGAGGATGTAACTTCTTAATTTTCAATAAGTGACAGAACTGTTTCATTAGTTCGAATACAAACCCTGGTCTGTAACAACGGTGTTGTCTGGCATGCCAAACTTCAGTAACCAGTTGTTTGCCATGGCCAGTGCTACCCACTCACCTTCTCATCTCGGATGGCTACCACAACTATATAATGTGAAAAATGAACTAACATCGTAAGGACGTATTTCTTGTCCACTTTTGTTGCATTACGAAGTCCTAAAACATCCAGTCCTAGCATAGAAAATGGTTTGTCAGCTTCCGGTAGTCTCTCTAACTGAATTTTCTGATGCTCCAGTCTGCTCTTTGTGGGCAGTGGGTGCAGTTTCTTGCACATTGTTCCGCATCACTGCATCGTGTTTTCCACCAAAATGTTTCAGTTACATGTCTATCAGTTGTTCTTTTCCCTCCATGGCCTGATGAGATGTGGTCAAGTACTTGGCACAATAGTTCCTTCTCAGCTCTGGAGGAACTGTAATGTCGACACTTTTTAAATCTGTATAGCAAGCATTCTTCCATTTCAAACTGATGCTGCGCTGACACTCTTTGACAGCTGATTATACCTTTATTCAGTCTGCCTGACTTCCGCCAACTACTCGCAAAACTGCTTTCTTCTTGAAACTTCCTGGCAGATTAAAACTGTGCCGGACAGAAACTCGAACTCGGAACCGTTGCCTTTTGTGGGCAAGTCCTCTACCATCTGAGCTACCCGAGCATGACTCACGACTCATCCTCACAGCTTTACTTCCGCCAGTAGAGCACTTGCCCACGAAAGGCAAATGTCCCGAGTTCAAGTCTCAGTCTGGCATACAGTTTTAATCGGCAAGGAACTTTAATATCAGCGCACATTCCGCTGGAGAGTGAAAATTTCATTCTGCTTTCTTCTTGCTTAGGGTATCAGCACTTGTACGGCTCACCCTGGATTATGAATTACTTAGTAGTTGAACTCACTTAATTTTAATGCCCATCTGACTTGACGGATCTTTCTACTCAAGTAACAATTTTAAAGATGCGTGATCTGTAACCATCTTGAATTTATTACTGTAAAAACAGCAACGAAAATAGATTCCATATATAACAACTAACATTTCTGTTTCAGTTGCTGAATAATTAGTTTCAGAATTATTCAATTGTTTCCAGGCATATGCCACTGGATGTTGTTTCCCATAAACATTCTCACTTAAACGTCAACCTAAAGCGTTGTTGGAGGCATAACAAGAAAGTATGAATTCCTGTTCCAAGTCAGGGAATATTAACACACGATCTGATTTTAATATCTCCCTGAGTTTCTCAAATGCTTTGTGAGACTATATTATCCATTCAAAACTAAAACCTTTTCGTAGCACCTTAGTTAATGGCTGTGCATTTCTACATGACCTTACAACAGTAATAGCATAGTCCAATAAACGACTGTAATTGTTTAGTAGTTTGTGGCATCGGAAAAACATGTATGGCAGAAGTAAGTTGACTGATAATATGCACAAAATAATTTACTTGCTTCTGAGAAAAATGGCATTTCTCCACACTAAATGTTAGGTGGACTGCCATGAATTTACTAAATACTTCGTCAAGACGTTTAACATGATATTCTAGAGTTCTAGAATAGACGATTATATCGTCAAGGTATACCACGTAGATTGTTGTTTTTAAGCTATGAAATACCCAATCCATCAGACGTTTGAATGCAGCCACAGCATTTTCCAATCAGACAGCATTTAATGACCTGAAGATGTTGTGAAAGCTGTTTTAGGCCTGGCTTTGGGAAACAGTTCTAGTTGGCGATAACCAGTTCTAAGGTCGATCGTCGAAAAATATTTACATTTTCCCAGTTTGTCTAACATATCCATGATGATGTTCAGGATTGGATATGCACCTGTTGTGGTTCGTATGTTCAAGTAACAGTAGCCGCAACAAAATTGATATTGTTGACTTTCGAGGTATAATAACAATATTTGGTGACCACAGCTATCGCTATGCTCGATAATACCCTCAGGAAAATGTTGATCCATGAACTCGTCTCCTGGTAGCTGTAGATGTTTCGCTATCTGTATGCTTCCCTATAGACTGGTAGATTAGTGCCTGCTGGTATGCAGTGTTGTGTGTGATAGGAGTTGCTGACAGTGGACCATTTGAACTGAATAAATCTGAATATCCTAACAAGACAGTTTCCACGACTTCTCATTCGACATCTTTCAAGTGATGAACCTTGCCACCTAGGTAGATTGTTGCATTGATAATCTCGTGATCCATCAATATACTCATCCTTGAGTATCTCTAAACTCGCTATAATTAAGACTTTTGAGAGCTTCACTTCATCTGCCCCAAAGCTATCAAAGCTTACACGGTATCGTAATCATGCAGTCGACTGCTATTACTGTGAATGCCATCGATCCCAGTCATCAACTAATCAAGAGAGCTGGAGGCTGTGATAAGAGGCTGAGTTTATAACCATATGTGTGCTTCTTATTCTGCTATATTTACTTAACATGCTGTTAACTGCTGTGCCAGTTCCTTGTTATGTACTCTTGTGGAAATGATAGAGTGTCTTGAAACATGTCTTACGAACTAACGAACATGCTTGTCTCATTTCCGTTGGTTTTAATTCTGCAGTTTCAGTTTTGCTGAAAGTGTATCCTCACTCGACAGATGGTTATGTAATGTGTCGACGACTTGACCCACTTGCGAAACACTAGCTCAGTTCCGGCTTATGCCCCTCTCTCTGGCACGATTTTATATAGCCTGTGACAACGAGAATAAGTTTTAATAAAATTTTTCTAATTTTTACCCCTTACTAACCTGTGCCATAAAAATTCTGTATTTCTGTGATCTGTGCAATTTTCCGGTCTTTGTGTACATATCTATTGTTTAGTGAGCAGTTGGATATCATTAGCAGAAATGGAACTGTTTCATCAGTATACTCCGAGCGAACGTAACTGATATGCAGTCTGGACTGTAAGACTTGCCTTTGTTAAGTAACAAATTAATTCGCTACACACAAAGGTATCTTATTCCGTATTACACATATTGTTAACTGTTACTGACTCGCTGGCCAGGGTGGCCGAGCGGTTCTAGGCGCTACAGTCTGGAACCGCGCGACCGCTACGGTCGCAGTTTCGAATCCTGCCTCGGGTATGGATGTGTGTGATGTCCTTAGGTTAGTTAGGTTTAAGTAGTTCTAGTGGACCTCAGAAGTTAAGTCCCATAGTGCTCAGAGCCATTTGAACCATTTTTTGTTACTGACTTGAAATCGGGAATCCGTATTGCGTCTGTTTTGGATAAAAAAGTCAGGAAATCGTGTTCAGTAACTTCGCTTTAGAGTTCTCTCATCGGTAATACTCATTGCTATCGCGCAGAAAGAGGACTGATTCTGTCTTGCTGCTGGTATACTTGACATACAAGCAGAATTTCTTTAGCCTTTCTGCCAGATTTCTATAGCGACTTTCGTTGTGGAATCTATTAAAAGTATTTCACATTGAGATCTTTCACATTAGAGTACTGCACAGCTGCAAGGTAATCTTTGGCAGTTGCCTCTGGGAATAACCCCTAGAGGAACACATGGCATGTGGTCATTCATTCCCATAGTTCGTTGGATATGCGTCGGGCAGCATGTAGAGGAACAGAGTGGTATGGTTTATGTTGCGGTACAAAAGAACTTTTTCAAATACTTTTCGTAAAATATATGTTACAGTAAAATGTATGGTGTATGTCTATAACACCCTTTATAAAAGTTAGAGAATGCCCCTTGCTTTTATAAAAGATACGCGAAAGCATGAATTACCTAAAATAGCTGAAAGTACACGAGAAACACTATTTTGACACGCCTTGAATCATGGATTGTGGCATGTATTTGAAACACACGTTATCGAGGTTATCGTAGCAACGATCGTCATGCGGGCATAACTGCCGCTGCGTTATCACTCAACAAGAAGAAGACAGATGATTGCCCTGCGAGAGAGAAAACTCGTTCTGTGACAGTTATTACACGACATGCACCTACGCTTCAGCGTCACTGGAATTCAGGCTTGCAACTCCATCTACACGTCCAGACGGATATTACGTGTGCAGCAGCAAAAATACGGTATCTATCTTTTGTCTACGCCGGGCAGCAGATCTGAGAAAAACTTCAACCCGTGATAAATGCCTCATTGCAGAACGTAATAAAACGCTGCTTACGGGATTTTGGTTGCTATCCTTGTGCTGCGCACTCAGTATATTTATTCCTTAATGAAATTTGTTGCAAATATATTTCTATTTCCTACCAACAGCTGAATACATTGTGTCAGTACTACTAATAAGAACAGTCTACATAAGGGGATAAAATCGTTAACGGTGCTCCAAAAAGGGTTCAGATATTCAGGAACAAAGATTTTCAATAAACTGCCAGCAACCATTAAAAACTAGGTTTCAGATAAAGCACAGTTTAAACAGAGTTTGAAAAACTTTTTGATGGGCAACCCATTCCACTCTGTAGATGAACATTTTAACAGGGCTGTTAAAACAGATTAAGTATATACACTCCTGGAAATTGAAATAAGAACACCGTGAATTCATTGTCCCAGGAAGGGGAAACTTTATTGACACATTCCTGGGGTCAGATACATCACATGATCACACTGACAGAACCACAGGCACATAGACACAGGCAACAGAGCATGCACAATGTCGGCACTAGTACAGTGTATATCCACCTTTCGCAGCAATGCAGGCTGCTATTCTCCCATGGAGACGATCGTAGAGATGCTGGATGTAGTCCTGTGGAACGGCTTGCCATGCCATTTCCACCTGGCGCCTCAGTTGGACCAGCGTTCGTGCTGGACGTGCAGACCGCTTGAGACGACGCTTCATCCAGGCCCAAACATGCTCAATGATGCCGGGTGTTGGCCCTGTGTGCCTCGGTCGTATGCAGTCCTGATTGTGGCGCTCACCTGCACGGCGCCAAACACGCATACGACCATCATTGGCACCAAGGCAGAAGCGACTCTCATCGCTGAAGACGACACGTCTCCATTCGTCCCTCCATTCACGCCTGTCGCGACACCACTGGAGGCGGGCTGCACGATGTTGGGGCGTGAGCGGAAGACGGCCTAACGGTGTGCGGGACCGTAGCCCAGCTTCATGGAGACGGTTGCGAATGGTCCTCGCCGATACCCCAGGAGCAACAGTGTCCCTAATTTGCTGCGAAGCGGCGGTGCGGTCCCCTACGGCACTGCGTAGGATCCTACGGTCTTGGCGTGCATCCGTGCGTCGCTGCGGTCCGGTCCCAGGTCGACGGGCACGTGCACCTTCCGCCGACCACTGGCGACAACATCGATGTACTGTGGAGACCTCACGCCCCACGTGTTGAGCAATTCGGCGGTACGTCCACCCGGCCTCCCGCATGCCCACTATACGCCCTCGCTCAAAGTCCGTCAACTGCACATACGGTTCACGTCCACGCTGTCGCGGCATGCTACCAGTGTTAAAGACTGCGATGGAGCTCCGTATGCCACGGCAAACTGGCTGACACTGACGGCGGCGGTGCACAAATGCTGCGCAGCTAGCGCCATTCGACGGCCAACACCGCGGTTCCTGGTGTGTCCGCTGTGCCGTGCGTGTGATCATTGCTTGTACAGCCCTCTCGCAGTGTCCGGAGCAAGTATGGTGGGTCTGACACACCGGTGTCAATGTGTTCTTTTTTCCACTTCCAGGAGTGTATATACCGTTTGTGGAAATTGCGCCCAAAAATCCGTGACACCAGTTACTGGAGGACCGTGACGCACCAGGTGTCGACGAGCCATAACCAAGACATGTTCGATGGACGACATGTCTGGCGAACGTGCGGGCCAGACAAGCAATGGTACTCGTCGCACATCAAAGTAGGCCTGTACATTCCTCACAATATGTGGCCGGTCATTGTCCTGTTGAAATGTGGCCTGTTGAGATGCCTTAAGCAGGGGGAGTACCTCAGGCTCCACAACCTCTGTCAGCCACCGGTTGCTGTTCGAAGTGCCCGCAATACGTGCGAGGCGAGATAGGTTGTTGTAACCAATGGCGCACCAAACCATCACACCTGCTGTTTGTTCGCTATGCCGCTCCACATTGCAGCCCTCCAGGTTGCGCTCAGCACAGTACCGCCGGACACGTATGCGGCCAGCACTGTAGGACACGTTGAAGCGGGACTCATCCGAAAAGATTACACGTTGCCACTCAGCATCTCAGCGACGGTGCTCACATGCCCATTCCAGCCGGAAGAGCTTCTGGTTTCTGGACAATGGAAGCTGGCGTAATGGAATGTGTGCAACCAGTCCAGCCTGCAGCAGGCACTGACGAACCGTCGATGCAGACAAGTTCACAACTGTTGCAGTGCTCCAGCGACGAGCCAACACTGTGGATGACGCTGTACGGTCCGTGATGGCCATACGGACAAGATGGCGGTCATCCAGTGCTGTGGTAGTGCTCCGTGGTCCAGTTCCCGCTCGTCGCTGCGTACGACCTTCCTCTATCCACTGCTTCCACACACGCATCACTATCGTAGCAGCATGACCTTTGCGACCCGAAATGTCACAGAATGACAACTCCGCTTCCCGGAGACCAACGTATCTGCCCCGTTAGATCTCGCTCACATGCCGAAACGGCTCGCTTTGCCGTCAGCGAGGCATACTGGCACTCACTGTGTTGTTTCCACCTTGTGCGACAGCTCTGCACCGACTACACTAGGCGCAACACCGACGCAGTCGGACCGACACGAGAGGGCTCTGCTCGGCATCCGTGTAGCCATATCGCTGCAAAACGTATCGCATATATACAGGGTGTTACAAAAAGGTACGGCCAAACTTTCAGGAAACATTCCTCACACACAAAGAAAGAAAATATGTTATGTGGACATGTGTCCGGAAACGCTTACTTTCCATGTTAGAGCTCATTTTATTACTTCTCCTCAAATCACATTAATCGTGGAATGGAAACACACAGCAACAGAACGTACCAGCGTGACTTCAAACACTTTGTTACAGCAAATGTTCAAAATGTCCTCCGTTAGCGAGGATACATGCATCCACCCTCCGTCGCATGGAATCCCTGATGCGCTGATGCAGCCCTGGAGAATGGCGTATTGTATCACAGCCGTCCACAATACGAGCACGAAGAGTCTCTACATTTGCTACCGGGGTTGCGTAGACAAGAGCTTTCAAATGCGCCCATAAATGAAAGTCAAGAGGGTTGAGGTCAGGAGAGCGTGGAGGCCATGGAATTGGTCCGCCTCTACCAATCCATCGGTCACCGAATCTGTTGTTGGGAAGCGTACGAACACTTCCACTGAAATGTGCAGGAGCTCCATCGTGCATGAACCACATGTTGTGTCGTACTTGTAGCAGCACAGGTAGAGAATCCAGTATGAAATCATGGCGGTCAATCGAGGAAGTACAGTACATACTGACGAAACTAAAGTGAACTCTAACACTTTTCACGTTTTGCAAGGTTTCTTCTCCTTCCCCAATTTCTTTCTTTGGTACATCGCACTCCAGAATACCGTAGGTTTGGATCAGTTAAGTTGTAATAGTTTGAGCGAATTACACCATGGCCATTCCATTTCAGGGAAATTAGTGTCCCACAGATCATTCCGTCACGGATGCTCTTTTATAACAGGGCGCATATTCATACTGATACAAATAATAGTCCGAACGGTTCCTCTGCTGTACACAATACGCAATGCTGTGAAGTGTGTTCGTACTTTACCGCATTATGCGTTTTCGTAAGCGCAATAACGCTACCATACCCCAACCACAAAAACATTCCAATACCAAAACACTACCTCCTCTATGGTTCACTGTTGGCACTACACGTTCTGTGTGGCTTATGACCGCTAGACCATTGTGACCAATTCTTTCTAACGCCTTGAGCACGGTCATTGTACTAGCTGAACTGTTGGAAGCACTTTCGAACTTGCAATGCTACCGATTTGCTTTTAGCAATTAGTCCTCTCCTAGTTAGGAATGACCTCCGTTTGGCATGCGGCATCGGGCTTTGGAACGCTAACGATCGTGTGTTATAGTTACTTAGTAAAACTTTCTACCACAGTGCACTTCGTTACATGAAAGCTACCACACACCTGAACATGAATATCTGGAATTTTTGATTGCGTGGGGGAAGGAATACTATCTGTGCTGTTAACTGATTCGTCACTTTGAGGTGACTGCTGGAGGGGTCTTAGCAGAACCCATAAAACAACATAATTAAATCAATTGCCTCTGCCTACTCTGAAGGACAAAAACCATAACAAAATGAAAAACACTTGAACAAGCAATATGAGTATAAGCAATTAATATTCAAAAGTCATGCATTTAACCTGCAGTGGATTGAAGGCTCAACGGGCACTGTGGCAGCTGGTATTGTAACCAGAAACTTACACCACAACTTGTTACAGCATGCAAAAGTAGGCAGAACTTCACTTGGTCGTAACGAAGGAAAACACCTAGTTGACAGAACGTAGTTTCAACAACCTGCCTTCGTATTTGAAAAACCACTTGAATTTCGTCACACTCAAAAACAAATGCACTGTTTCACTGATTTTTATCACCACAGTGTCTATGCTTTTTAATAGAAATATTGGCACATTGCCTTATGACGTCAACTTCTTGGTGTAGTTCTGGGACAGGTTATATTTAAATGGAGAAAGATAGATACCTATCCTCATGATTCATTACCATCTTTTGACGTTTTAAATAGGTTTTCCGTACTATAAATTTGCTTTAATGACTGCTGAATGTAGAAAACGATGTTATTCCAAGAAAACATACTTAGCGTCACTCAAATCTTGTAAATAAAAACACGTATCACGGTAACAATGAAATAATAATTTAAAACATTCACGTATCACACTAAACAGGATTGACTCACAACTTAAGTTTCAGTAATTGCTGCTGCCCAACTTGTTTAAAAATTCTGACGACACTCAGAATAAAAATACTTCAATATCATGTTGCTGTAGTGAGAACTGCCATTGGCGTCCTACGAAAACGCTATATAAGTTTCCAAACAGCTGTTTCAGTTACAGTTATGGCTCTTAAAGATGGCTTGCTTCACCTACAAGCTGCTGAATACTTAAACTGAAATACCAGCCAGCATCCATTAGAAGTCTTTCGATGTCCATATCACCATTATGATATTGACTTCTCATATACAGAAACAGAGGTACAATTAATCCACTTCAAATATGTACAGCTTCTTCAAAAGTAACATCATTAATACAGTTGTCCGTGACACTATGTGGTCTGTTCACTCACTCTTACAAAGCAGCTTTCCACTGTGACTTAAATACAGACATCTTGATATCACTTCTAAACAACGACTACTGAAAATGGCGGAACTGTACAGCGTCCTTTGTAATGCAGACTTCCTTTATCTTACGTGACAGCTAATTAATCCCAGCCATTTCTCTCTTCTTAAATCCATAATACTATAATTCTAAAAGGTATCAGATAGATTATATAATGGTAAGACAGAGATTTAGGAACCAGGTATTAAATTGTAAGACATTTCCAGGGGCAGATGTGCACTCTGACCACAATCTATTGGTTATGAGCTGTAGATTAAAACTGAAGAAACTGCAAAAACGTGGGAATTTAAGGAGATGGGATTTGGACAAACTGATTAAACCAGAGGTTGTACAGAATTTCAGGGAGAGCATAAGGGAACAATTGTCACAAATGGGGGAAAGAAATACATTAGAAGAAAAATGGGTAGCTCTGAGGGATGAAGTAGTGAAGGCAGCAGAGGATCAAGTAGGTAAAAAGACGAGGGCTAGTAGATATCCTTGGGTAACTCAAGATATATTGAATTTAATTGATGAAAGGAGAAAATATAAAAATGCAGTAAATGAAGCAGGCAAAAAGGAATACAAGCGTCTCAAAAATGAGATCGACAGGAAGTGCAAAATGGCTAAGCAGGGATGGCTAGAGGACAAATGTAAGGATGTAGAGGCTTATCTCACTAGAGGTAAGATAGATACTGCCTACAGGAAAATTAAAGAGACCCTTGGAGAAACGAGAATTACTTGCAGTTCTAAGCAAAGAAGGGAAAACAGAAAGGTGGACGGAGTATATAGAGGGTCTATACAAGGGCGACGTACTTGAGGACAACATTCTGGAAATGGAAGAGAATGTAGATGAAGACGAAATGGGAGATACAATACTGCGTGAAGAGTTTGACAGAGCACTGAAAGACCTGAGTCGAAACAAGGCCCCAGGAGTAGACAACAGTCCATTAGAACTACTGACGACCTTGGGAGAGCCAGTCCTGACAAAACTCTACAATCTGGTGAGCAAGATGTACGAGACAGGCGAAATACTCTCAGACTTGAAGAAGAATATAATAATTCCAATCACAAAGAAAGCAAGTGTTGACAGATGTGAAAGTTACCGAACTATCAGTTAAATAAGCCACAGCTGCAAAATACTAACGCGAATTATTTACAGATGAATGGAAAAACTGGTAGAAGCCGACCTCGGGGAGGATCAGTTTGGATTCCGTAGAAATGTTGTAACACGTGAGGCAATACTGACCTTACGATTTATCTTAGAAGAAAGATTAAGGAAAGGCAAACCTACGTTTCTAGCATTTGTAGACTTAGAGAAAGCTTTTGACAGTGTTGACTGGAATACTCTCTTTCAAATTCTAAAGGTAGCAGGGGTAAAATGCAGGGAGCGAAAGGCTATTTACAATTTGTACAGAAACCAGATGGCATAAGAGTCGAGGGGCATGAAAAGGAAGCAGTGGTTTGGAAGGGAGTGAGACAGGGTTGTAGCCCCTCCCCGATGTTATTTAATCTGTATATTGAGCAAGCAGTAAAGAAAACAAAAGATAAATTTGGAGTAGGTATTAAAATCCAGGGAGAAGAAATAAAAACATTGAGGTTCGCCGATGACATTGTAATTGTGTCAGAGACAGCAAAGGACTTGGAAGAGCAGTTGAACGGACTGGACATTGTCTTGAAAGGAGGATATAAGATGAACATCAACAAAAGCAAAACGAGGATAATGTAATGTAGTCGAATTATGTAGGGTGATGCTGAGGGAATTATATTAGGAAGTGAGACACTTAAAGTAGTAAAGGAGATTTGCTATCTGGGGAGCATAATAACTGATGATGGTCGAAGTAGAGAGGATATAAAATGTAGACTGGCAATGGCAAGGAAAGCGTTTCTGAAGAAGAGAAATTTGTTAACATCGAGTATTGATTTAAGTGTCAGGAAGTCGTTTCAGAAAGTATTTGTATGGAGTGTAGCCATGTATGGAAGTGAAACATGGACTATAACCAGTTTGGACAAGAAGAGAATAGAAGCTTTCGAAATGTGGTGCTACAGAAGAATGCTGAAGATAAGGTGGGTAGATCACGTAACTAATGAGGAGGTATTGAATAGGATTGGGGAGAAGAGAAGTTTGTGGCACAACTTGACTAGAAGAAGGGATCGGTTGGTAGGACATGTCCTCAGGCATCAAGGGATCACCAATTTAGCATTGGAGGGCAGCGTGGAGGGTAAAAGTCGTAGAGGGAGACCAAGAGATGAATACACTAAGCAGATTCAGAAGGATGTAGGTTGCAGTAGGTACTGGGAGATGAAGGAGCTTGCACAGGATAGATTAGCATGGAGAGCTGCATCAAACCAGTCTCAGGACTGAAGACCACAACAATAACAACAAATCCATAATGCCCCTATTCATTTCTTTGTTTGACATTTAACAAAAATCTCAATAGTAAACATTTTAAAAGTTAATACAAAATATATAGCCAACAGAAAAGAATACATAAGCTACTTCGTATTTTCGTCCCTGGGTGACAGCAGCCTACAGTTTCCAACTCATAAAAAGCTAACTGATTTTTGGCAAACTCTAACGATATCCACACATCTATCGTTACAATCTCACGAGTGACTCCTTCAACCGATTTATGCGATTTATTTCATCTGCTCTCCTCAGTCTTTGACGCTCCCGTTCCAATAGTACCTGTGATCTGGGGGTCTTGTGTTAACTGTGGTTGCTCCTTTTCCACTTCACAATGACATCACCAACAGTCGAATTGGGCAGCCTTAGAAGACTTCTAATGTCCCTTATTGATTTTTTACTCATATGAGATCGAAAGACTAGTCTACATTAGAAGCCACTGGTCTCTCTTGACCGCTCTATTCTGCTGTTACTCCTCCTCTAACGACACCAACATACTCTCCGTCTCCTTTTACATTGCTGGGTTCGCCTCTCGTCTCATCTGGTGGTCAATTACGCATTACATAGAGGTGTCCGGATACTTCTGGCGAGGTAGTACAATTGTATGGAGTTCACATACCGATCCTGCCTTGGAAGCGGTTAAGTGGGAGATGTGTCTCAGAGCTGGATAGTGACAGATGGTGACGCGAGACTGGACGCGCACGTAGTTTATGTATCAGCCGATAGATGACGGTATTGGATAGGGGACTGTGATTTAGTTTCGATTGTGCCCACTAGTGTGCTCTAAAGTAACAGAATGATTTTCATAAACTGTTCTAGTATTTTCGTAAAGTGTTATTATGTCTTTTTGCGTATGTAAAATGTTATAAATGTGTTTTAGCAGTATAAATGATGCGTGAGTGTGGTTTAAGGTTAATATGAAGATAACTATTTAACAAGTTATGTAGTGGGATTTAGTGTGGGAACATTTCGAAGAAGTATGGATGTGGACAAAGGGGATTTTTGGAGAATAGATTTTTAAAGTAAGTTTATGGTAAAGGTAAAGTTCATTCAGGTATAAGTAACAATAGTAAATGATTCTTGTGCATAAACAAAACTTCAGCATATTAGATAATTACGTCGGTAAATAGTGCAGTGGTTAGGTTTACTATTTTGTGATTGGTTATTGATGAAAAGCGCTACTGCCGCGGGAGAATGTTGTTTTGCTATTTGCTGTTGAGTAAACTGACCAATGGTAAAGCAATATTCTTCGCGCGCCTTTCTCTGCTGGTAGAGTATTCTAGAGGAGTCGGAGGCTAGCCATGAAACAGTTCGGACGTGTGTAGTAGTAGTTCCGACGGAAACGATAAGCTGCCGGATCTAGCAGTGTTTTATACATAAAAGTAAACTGACGGCATAATTATTCCGATGGGTCTGTAGAAATTTCGGAATTTTTAAGTGAATTTTGTGACGAGAAAAGACATAAATTCCGCGTGGCGTATTGAGCAGGTCGGTGGCTAAAAAGTGTGACTGCATTAGGTACCGACAGACTTAATATTTGTCGAGCATTCTCAGTCAAAAACAATCCGTATTTTTTTAGCTATTACATTTTCGGGAAATGCAACGCCATAAACTTGCTAACGTGAGTGAAACGGATTCTGAGTGACTGTGTTAAGACTAGCAGGGGCTTGGCAGTGATACTTGCTCACCTAAGAGTCAGAATATATTAATTAAGGACAAAGTTTCCAACCTTTCATTTTGTGCGAAAACTTTCTCCCGAAACGTAGATTAGTGACTTTAATTGCGGCCTGGTTCACGTCGAAGTACAGTAGGTTTCGCTCGGCTTCCCTACTGATGATCTGCTGAGACAATGTTCACAGGTAGGTGCAGATTCGTCGCAAGGGACGGAAAGAACCGCGCCGCCGCAACAAGGCAACAAATATCCCGTGTATCATATCTTCATTTTCAACCAATATGGAAAAGACAAAATTTCATTAGAACTACTGAAAACCTTGGGAGAACCACCCCTGGAAAAACACTACCATCTGGTGAGCAAGATGTATGAGACAGGCGAAATACCATCACACTCCAAGAAGAATATAGTAATTCCAATCGCAAAGAAAGCAGGTGTTCACAGGTGTGAAAATTACCGTACTATCAGTTTAATAATTCACGGCTGCAAAATACTGATACAAATTGTTTACAGACGAAAGGATAAACTGGTTGAAGCCGACCTTGGGAAAGATCTGTTCGGATTCTGTAGAAATGTTGGAACACGTGATGGGCTACTGACCCTACGACTTATGTTAGAAGATAGATTACGGAAACGTAAACCTACGTTTCTAGCATTTGTAGACTTAGAGAAAGTTTTTGACAATGTTGAATGGAATACGCTCTTCCAAGTTCTGAAAGTGGCAGGGGTAAGATACAGGGAGCGAATGGCGATTTACAATTTGTAGAGAAACCAGATGGCAGTTATAAGAGTCGAGGGACACGAAAGGGAAGCAGTGGTTGATAAGGAAGTGAGACAGGGTTGTAGCCTCTTCCCGATGTTATTCAATCTATATACTGAGCAAGCAGTAAAAGAAACAAAAGAAAAAATTGGAGTAGAAATTAAAATCCATGGAGAAGGAATAAAAACTTTGAAGTTTGCCGATGAAACTGTAATTCTGTCAGAGACAGCATAGAACCTGGAAGAGGAGTTGAATAGAGTGGACAGTATCTTGAAAGGAGGGTATAAGATGAACATCAACAAAAGCAAAACGAGGATAGTGGAATGTAGTCGAATGAAGTCGGGTGATCCTGAGGGAATTAGATTAGGAAATGAGACACTTAAAGTAGTAAAGCAGTTTTGCTATAACTGATTATGGTCGAAGGAGAGAGGATATAAAATGCAGACTGGCAATGGCAAGTCCTAGTGGGTATTCGTGGCAAAAACTAGTCTACTTCTCCGTAATTTGAAGAATAATTTGATGAGAATGTGTCTCTGGGGTACAGCACTGTATGGAAGAGAATCCTGCGCTGTGCTGGAGGCTGAGGGAGCTTTAGAGAATAGGAAATGTACGCGAGGACCAAGACTGAAATATGCAGTATGATTCAGCTGTACCAACTTTTGGGTTTTAAGCAGCCTCCATCACCTGGGGATACCACATGCAGTATTCTCATATTCTCTTGCTCGCTATGTACAAGCTACTAGTACTACAGAAAGAAAATGTACGAAGGAAATTTAATGTAGTTAAATTTAGTAATGTGATGTGTTTTCATTAGAGGCCGAACTTATCGAATTATTCAAGGAAAATATACAAAAGTGACATTCCAGTGCGTTTTTCTTGAGTAACTCGAAAACTGTGGTCTCCAGGGAAAACGTATTCCAGTACAAAATTTAACTTCATTGAATATCCTTAAAAAAAATTCTGTTTGCAATTTGTGTAGGACTAATAGTTTGCTCGTAGCGAGCGAGGGAATATGAAAATTGTGCACGGGCTGTATAAAACCCGGCAGCAGGGCCAGCTGAATTACCCTGTATACGATAAGTACTTCAGAACGTTGGGTGCAAGTACTACTCTGAGATGAAGAGAGAGGCGCAAGAGGGGAAGTCAGAGCAGGCTGCAGCAGACAAGTCAGATGTCTGAACAGAAAAAAAAGGAAGCATAGATGTGAGACGGATTCGCTGGGAGAAACCTCGGGAAGTCTGCTCCTCCCAAAACTGACGTAGCTTACGAATCCCCAACTCGATCGGTAAATCTCATTGCTCAGTCAGGACTGAAAGAGGAAATCGAGAAGGACTAAAGACGGGAAGTGTTCTTAGCGACCATTACTCATCCATCTACAAGAGCGGATGCTACAAGACAGACGTTGTGCATCATGTTGCGGCTGAATAATCATACTTGGCGAGCATACATTACAACAAGAGTCGGCCAGTACGTTACTTGGTTGCTCCATGCTCCAACATACACATCTCTTGAAAAGACGAATGGTAATATTGGAGAGGTTGGAGCACTTTCTTTCCTTCCCCTTTTTCCCCCTCTGGAGCTCACTATATTCCCTGACGTCTTACCACACGCCCCACCATCGTGTCCTCTCTTCTTGTCAGTGTTTCCCATATATTATTTTCCTCGACGATTCTACGGAGAATCTTCCACTCCTTAGCTCATCAGTCGACCTAATTTTCAACGTTCTTCGGCAGCACCACATCCCAAATACTTCGATTCTGATTTGTCTGGTCTTCCCACAGTCGATGTTTCACTGCCATACAATACTGTCTTCCAAAAGTACGAGGCCTGTTCAGAGAGTAAGCTCCGATTGATTGCCAAATTGAAACCACAGTGAACATCAGAAATGTTTTACTTGTAACAATTAGCTACACCTTTCAGCTACTTCTCTACGTAGTCGCCGTTCTGACTTAGACTTTTGTCATAGCGTTGTACCAACTTTTCAATAGCCTCATCATAGAAGGCAGCCGCCAGTGCTTTCCGCCAATTCTCCACGCTGGCCTACACCTCGTTGTCTGTGTCAAAATGTTGTCTTCAAAGACAGCGGTTCATGTGACCAGAGATGAAACTCAGGGGGAGACAATTGCGGACTGTATTGTGGGTAATCTCACATTTCCATTTGAAAACGATGCTGGAGCATCTTCATTGCCCCTGCAGAATGCGGCTGAGAATTGTCTTGAAGAAGAAACAGCACGACAGTTATGTAATGTTACCTGCATAGCTTCAGGCGAAATTTCTCACCAGGCCCTCGTACTTGGCGGCAGACACTATTTTCTAGACATCTTTACGCACTCACTGCGAGCTCAGAAATGAGAAGAGCGACGTGATGCTAACTGGGGTTATACTAGAGACACTACCCAACACATCTGTGCAAAGCTTTATCGGATTTTCATAGTCGTTTCCATTTCGCGACCGATCGGAGCTTACTTTCTGAACGCCCCTCGTACATTCACAGAAATTTCTTCCTCTAATTCAAGCTTACGTTTGATACTTGTAGACTTCTCTTGGCCAGGAATGCCGTTTGTGCCAGTGCCAGTCGCCTTTGATGTCCTCCTTGCTCCGTCCGTCATTGGTTATTTAGCTGCCTAGGTAGCAGAATTCCTCAGCTTTATTTACCTCGTGGTCATCAACTCTGATGTCAAGTTTCTCGCTGTTCTCATTTCTGCTATGTCTCACTACTTTCGTCTTTCTTCATTTTACTCTCAATCCATATTCTGCATTCATTAGACTGTTCATTTCACTCACCTGATTCTACAATCCCCCTTCGCCTTCACTGAGGATATCAGCGTCATCAGTGCATCTCATCACTGACATCCTTTCACCTTGAATTTTAATTCCATTCCTGATCCTTTCTTTCGCTTCCGTCATTGCTTCTTCGTTGATTAGACACTATGAGCGGAACACTACACACTGCCTTACACCTCTTTTGATTAGAGAACTTATTTCTTCGTCTTCCACACTCATTATTCCCTCTTGGGGCAAATACGGAGGATTAACAACGGACGCTGCTACTGCGCACCATTCGTGAATCGATATGGGGAGGGAGGAACTGACGTAGTACATCAAGAACGGTCCGTCACTCACTCTAGGTTGACTACTACTGTATAGATAAAGCTACCTTCGTTAAGGTCCGCCTGTTTAGCTGAGTGGTAACGTGCTCGCCTCCCATGCAAGCGGGCCCGGTTTCGATTCCCGACCGGGTTGGAGATTTTCCCAGATCGGGGACTGGGTGTTGTGTTGTCCGCATCACCATTTCATCCTCACCACCGGCGCGCAAGTCGCCCAATGTGGCGTCGGCTGAAATAAGATTTCCACTTGGAGGCCGAACTTTCCCAGATGGGACCTCCCAGCCAGTGAAGCCATACGCTCATTTCCATTTACCTTCATAAGTACCATTTCATCCTCACCACCGGCGCGCAAGTCGCGCAATGTGGCGTCGGCTGAAATAAGATTTCCACTTGGCGGCCGAACTTTCCCAGATGGGACCTCCCAGCCAGTGAAGCCATACGCTCATTTCCATTTACCTTCATAAATGTTCCTTAGTGAAGATTAAAAGAAATTTAAGAAAGGGTCTCATCATTAGCTACAGCACAGCTTCAAAAGAGAGGTAGTTTATACCAAATTTTTTCGTGAGCAAGGAGATATGAATCATAATCTTATCTTACTGTAACGTAGCGTGGCAACCAAACTTGGTCTCTGGCAGACGAGGCCTGCGTAGTAACGACCCAGTCACAAGTCAGGTACAGAAAGTTGCGCGCCTCCTTCAGCAGAAGGGCACGCGCGCACACGCACACACACACACACACACACACACACACACACACCAGATGCTCGCACAGCCGCCACGGGACCCATTCGGTTTCTAGGCTAACGGCATCGGCGGACCGGCTTCGCCCTCGCAGGACGTTCTAGAATGTGCCTCTGGGAGCAACGAGGTCAAGCAGAAGACGTCGGCGGAGCAGGGAGCCTTCGCGAGCGCCGACCGGCCGCTTGCTTGAAGGAAACCTCAGGCGGGGGATTTCATAAACTGGCTCCGACCTGCGTAAGGCGCTAGGAGTATTGCCGAAAGAAAAATAAAAGCCCTCGGTGGCCGAAATACCACCTGAGTCTCTCTATTAGTAGTACGTTTCGAATCAAACTGCCTTGTATGCCAAGTGCCCAAAACTCGCGGGAAGGGTTAAAGATGTAGTGCATATAACGGCTGAATGTTGCACCTGTATTAACAGTCTATATATGGGAGCCGTTTGCGGCTCGCGTTCATGACGTTTGTTCTTTAGCATTTTGTCACATCGAGTGGCGTCTTGTTTCTTCCTTACTTACTGACGTAACCAAGTTGCTGGCTTGCCTCCTTGAGTGGCAGCAGCAGCGCTTATCGATACTAGTACTGTCGTACTATCTTTGGTGTGACCGCTAGTAGTTTCGGGTGGTGGTCGTGTCTGTAGTAGTCAGTCGGTTGGGACGGAGCAGCGAGGAAGTCTCCGCGGGGTTATGTGTATCCTTTAAAGGAAAATTTTTGTGAGAAGGTAGGGGTTTATTTTAAATTGTTGGTCTGACTTGTTGTTCAGGCCTTCAGCCGTTGTTTCAAATCAGTTTGTGGTCTTCAGCCGTGCAATAAGTTAATATTTCTTTAATTAATCTTTCGGCCGTTCTGTTGTAAGTTTAAAAAGAAATTTCTAGGTGAGAAGAAATTGTTTATTAATGTTTTTTAATTATAGTTGTCCTTCAGAAATATAGTGTAGGCCTTCAGCCGCAAATTTCTTTCAACTGCATGTTTTTTTTTAATTTTTACCTTCTGTTTTTAATTGCTTTTGATTTCTAAGCCTGGCCTTCAGCTATTCTTGTTTTTGGTGTGGATTTGGGTCTTCAGCCCAGAAAGCATCTCAAGTTTTCTTTAACTAGGCCTTCAGCCGTACTGACTAACTGTGATCTTTTAAAGCAGTACGTAAATAAATGTTCTTAGAAAAATAAAGTTGTGTGTTTGATTGTGCAGCTTACAGTAACTGTTTACGGCCTCATCCACAATTGTAACCTTATCCTGTGCGCTCTCTGAGTACCTACCAACCAGGCTTCAATATGCTATCAGAGCAGACTGTCACTGACAAGTGTGTAGTTAATTCGGGATCACTTTGCGAGTTATCCGACTTTGGGACGTCAGACGATAGTCGCTGCAGTTTATAGAATCAGGACACGTTAGTAGGCTTGCCGCAGGGGAAAAAAGAGTTCTACAGTGAAACGTGATTTATTTTCAAAGAATATTCTTATGAATTTGTTTTATTTACTAGCTATTCATTAAGAACATTAACACATTTACTCACACTATGTAAGCATGGAAGTAATTGCTAGGGAGTAACTGATCAAATCATAACGAATTCCTTTTAACAAATGGGAATTTTATTCACTTTAATGACCGCCCCCGGTAGCTGCGCAATAGCCGGCACGGTAACTCAGCGTGATCGGTCAGAGGGTTAGGTGCCTTCTGTAATAAAAAAAAACTGAGTTAATCGATCAACAACGAACTAAAAAGGATGTCTTACGACGTCCGCCTCGAGCAGATGCAACGATCAAAAGCGAACAAAATGAGGTTAAAAAAAAAGTGTCGGCGTGATAGACTGTCAATCCAAAGGGCCCGGGTTCGATTCCCGGCTGTGTCGGAGATTTTCTCCGCTCAGGGACTGGGTGTTGTGTTGTCCTAATCATCATCATTTCATCCCCACCGACGCGCAGGTCGCCGAAGTGGCGTCAAATCGAAAGACCTGCGCCAGGCGACCGGTCTCCCCAACA